>NC_089257.1:86038995-86346182 GCF_963930625.1 Muntiacus reevesi
TTTTTAGTACATACTACACGACCATAAGACTGTGACAGGTAAACTGATTTCACTGCTTTTCAGTGGTTCACCTATACTCCTCTTGAATGAGGAAGAAATATTTCTCAAAGTAGATTATGTTTTATTTTTCCAGAACTCAGTATTGATTGGTGAGGGAAGTATGAAAGGCTGGCTATATTAGTTTTCTAATGTTGCTGCAACAAATTGTCACAACCTCAGTGCTTAATACAATGCACCTTTATTCTCTTACACTTCCAGAGTTCATGTGTCCCCGGGCAGGCTTATTGGTCAGAAGACATGGTATTATCCAAGCAGGCTCCTCTTAGAGACATTGAAGGAGAATATGTTGCCTTTTGCACTTGCTAGAGTTTACCTACATTCCTTGGCTTCTGGCCCTTTCTTCCATCTTCAGTGCCAGCAGCATAGCATCTTTAGTTTTCTCTTTCTTCCCCAATTCTTCTCTTGGTATTTTACCTTCTTTGCTTTCAACTCTCTTGCATCCTTTTCACAAGTACCCACATGAACACATCAATAGACCTGCCTGGAAAATCATAACCCTCTATCTCAAGATTCTTAATCACAGATACAAAGTCCCTTTGGCCATACGAATGAATGTATTCACAGGTTCTGGTGATTAGGGTGTAGATCTTTTTTTTTTTTTTTCCCCCTTTCTGATGGTGGCTGTTGTAATTATTTAGCCCAAAATAATGGTTGTTATTTCTATTTTGGAATTGTTTTCAAAATCTTTTGCTTTTAGAATTTCCACGGTCCACCAGAAAAGAATTTCAAGTGTAAAAATTGTTAATTGTGTAGTTTTCTTCTGGTGAAAAGAGGAATCAAGGTTACACCTCTCTGAAGGAAATAGAAAAGCCTCAGTTTCACTGCGTCACAGATCCATTCTTTTATGAATTGCATAATTAGCTTACAATATTATATTAGTTGCACCTGTATGTGGAGAAGGCAATGACAACCCACTCCAGTTTTCTTGCCTGGAGAATCCCAGGGACGGCGGAGCCTGGTGGGCTGCCGTCTATGGGGTCGCACAGAGTCGGACACGACTGAAGCGACTTAGCAGCAGCAGCACCTGTATGGGATAGCGATTCAGTACTTTTACAAAATATACTACATAAAAGTTATTACAAGTCATTGCATATAATTCCCTGTGTTATACAATATATCTTCCTTGCATTTTATACATGTTTTATCTATGTTTTACTTAATAGCTTGTATATCTTAATCCCATAACCCTATCTTGCCCCTCCCCACTGGTAATCACTACTCTGTTTTTATATCTGTGAGTTTGCTTCTGTTTTGCTATATACACTTATGTGTTTTATTTTTTTAGGTTCCATATATAAGTGAAGTCACACCATATTTGTCTTTGTCTGACTTACTTAACTAAGCATAATATTCTCTAAGTCCATCCACGTTGCTGCAAATGACAAAATGTCAGTGCTTTCTTTAATGGCTGAGTAATATTACACACCACACACACACACACGTATACATATATGCATACACACCACATCTTCTCTATCCATGCAAATCAAATATAAATGGACATTTGGATTGCTTCCATGTCTTTTTTTTTTTTTTTTTCCAAGTGATAATTCACCACAGATATATTTTCTTTGGACATCACGGCTTTTTTGTTTGTTTAAGTTACAAAAAGTGTTCTTGTTCATTACATAACTAGACAAACAATACAGAAATATATAAATAATTAATAATCCCTCAACTCCCCCAACGCACACGTAGGCAGCTAGAGGTGCAAAAAATCACCAGGAGACATGCAAATTCTTGCCCCCACTCTTGAAGATTCTGATTCAGTAGGTCACCTATGGGGCATTTTGAGAAACCTTTAGGTAATTCTAATGCAAGATCGTTTCTGAGAGAAAGTCTACTCTTATTCTTGTCCTCCTCCAGTTTACAAAGGAAGCTTAGCCTTGGAGTGGTGAAACAATGTGTCCAAGGTAAGGCAACTAGGTGTATCATGATACTGTCTGAACTGCAGAGCAGGAACTCATCCCTCCACCAGCTGCCTCCCACAGGCTTGCAAGGTACTAGCACAGGGGAGCTTGGCTGCCCCAGGATTGCACAGCCAGGGTGGGAGAGGTACCAGCTCCTGGATGTGTGCCACACTGGGGCCTCTGCTTCCATATTTCAGTAGCTTTTATATTTCAGTAGTGTTCCTGTGAACACTTGGATGCATGTATCTTTTTTTAAGTGATTTCATTTTATTTTTTCAGGTACATACACTCAGGAGTGCAATTTCTGGGCCATATGGTGATTCTACTTTTAACTTTTTAAGGAACTTCCATACTGTTTTCCAAAGCGGTTGCACCAATTTATATTCTTGCCAACAGTGTAAAATAGTTCCTTTGTTCCATATCTTCTTCAACATTTGCTATTTGTGATTATTTTTTTAATGAGAGTAATTCTGAGGGTGATGATATTTCATTGTTGTTTTGGTTTTCATTTTTCTAATAATTAGCAACGGTAATCATTCCATGTGCTGTTAAGTGTTGTATGTCTTTGGGAAAATGTCTGTGTGGGTTTTCTGCCTATTTTTTTTTTTATTGCTTTTTATATTAAGTTTATGAACAGATTTTTATTGCTTTTTTTATTGCTTTTTATATTAAGTTTATGAGGGTTATTTTGGAAATTAACCCCTTGTTAGTAGCATCACTTGCAAATACTTTCTCCCATTCTGTAGAATAAAATGATTTAATTTTATCTTCTTCAGTTTCTCTCATCAACGTGTTATAGTTTTCTGAGCATGCATAGATCTTTCAGCTCTCTAGTTACACTTATTCCTTGGTATTTTATTCTCTTTGATGTGATTTTAAAAACTTTTATTTTACTTTCTGTTTCTGAAAATTCATTATTAGTATATTGTTGTATGTTAATCTTGTATCCTTTACATTTTCTGAATTCATTTACTATGTTTGATAGGTTTTGGAGAGAGAACTTAGGGTTTTCTATAAAAAGTATCATGTCTTCTGCAAATAGTGATGGTTTTACTTCTCCCCTTACAATTTAGATGCTTTTATTTGTCTTGTCTGATTATTGCAGCTAGGACTTCCAAAACTATGTTACATAGAAGTGGCAAGAAGGCACCATTGTCTTCTCCTAAATTTAGAAGAAAGGCCTTACTTTTGAATATTAGGTACCTGTGGGTTTGTAATAAGTGGCCTTTATTATCTTGAGATATATTTTTTCTATGCCCTCTTTGATGAGAGTATTTATCATGAGTGGATGCTGAATTTTGTTAAATGATTTTTTTGGTGTTATAGAAATTATGATGAGATTTTTATACTTCATTTTGTTAATGTGGTGTATCACTCTGATTGATTTGTGAATATTGAGCCTTCCTTGTGTCCATGAAATAAATCCAAAATAAATCCCTGAAATAATGGTGTCTCATTCTATTTATATATTATTGCATTCAGTTTGCTAATATTTTGTTGAAGAATTTTGCATCTATATTCTTCAATGGTATTTGCCTATAATTTTTTTCTAGTGTTTTTGTCTATTTTGGGTATCAGTGTAATGGTAGTCTTCTAGAATGAACTGGAGAGTGTTCTATCCTCTTTAATTTTTTGTAATGCTTTGATAATAGTAGGTATAAATTCTTTGTATGGTTGGTAGAGTTCCCTTGGGAAGCCATCAACTCCTGGACTCTTGTTGGTTGGAAGTCTTTTTTTTTTTTTTTACAAAGTCAATTTCTTTATTACTATTTGGTCCCTTCAAATTATCTATCTCTTCTTGCTTCAGTCTTGGCAGGCTGTATGCTGATAAAAATACATGTATTTCTTCTAGGCTATCCAATTTGTTGGCATATAACTGTTCATAGTGTTCTCTTATCATTTTTTGTATCTCTGTGGTATCAGTTGTTATTTCTCCTGTTTCATTTCTTATTTTGTTTATTTGGGTCCGCTTCTGTTCTTGGTGAATCTGGCTAAAGGTACATCAATTTTGCTCTTCTTTTCAAAAAAGCAAACTTCGTTTTATTGATCTTTTACATAGTGTGTTAGTCACTCAGTCGTGTCCGACTCTTTGCAACCCCGTGGACTGTGGCCTGCCAGTCTCCTCTGTCCATGGGATTCTCCAGGCAAGAGTACTGGAGTGGATTGCTATTCCCTTCTCCAGATGATCCTTCCGACCCAGGGATCGAACCCAGGCCTCCTGCACTGCAGGCAGAATCTTTATCGTCTGAGCTACGGGGAAGATCCAAATAGTCCAAATAATCCAAATTATCCAAATAATTCCATGGTCTCACACAGAGTCCAACTCAGTCCCCTTTCCTGCGGGCATGGGGGAGCTCCTGGTCTCAGACTGACACTTCTACAGCCACCTGTGGTAGGGGTCAGCCCATGAGAGCTGCAGAAGCCCAGGAAAACATGTCAATCCTGGGAGCTTGGCTCCATCTGGGTTTTAGGGACGAGGAACAGACTTCCAGACTGACACAAAGAGAAGCGCTTTTCAGGGAGAGGGAGAAGGACACGCAGATAGGAGTAGAGGGAAAGACTTCCCCCAGGGGCCAGTTGTCCCTCAGCCTGAGATAGCCAGGCTGCGAGGACTGGGCTAGAGAGGGGTGGGGACTGAACGAGATAAGTGAGCGTGTTCATCAGTGAATGGCAGCAACTTATGTCTCACACATTCTTATGAAGGGGGTGATGTGATCTTTTGCATAGCTTTTAAAATTTTTCTATTTTATGTATTTCCTGCTTCCCCTGTGGCTCAGCTGGTAAAGAAACCGCCTGCAATGCAGGAGACCTGGGTTCAATCCCTAGATTGGGAAGATACCCCGGAGAAGCCAATGGATACCCACTCCAGTATTCTGGCCTGGAGAATTCCTTGGACTGTATAATATATGGAGTCGCAAAGAGTTGAACACGACTTAAGTGCCTTTCACTTTCACTTTCTCAATTTAACTGTTTCCTTCCTTGCTCTGACTTTAGGCTTTGTTTGTTCTTTTCCTAATTCCTTTAGATGGAATATTAGATTGTTGGAGATTTTTCTTGTTTCTTGAAGAAGCTGTGTGTCGCCACAAACTTCCCTCTTAAAACCACTTTTGCTGCATTACATATGTTTTAGGGTGTCTTGTTTCCACATTTATTTGTCTTGAGGTATTTTCTGTTTTCCTCTTTGATTTCTTGGTTGACCCATCTGTTTTTTAGTAACATATTTATTATTATACACGTTTGGTTCCTTTCATATTTTCTTTTCTATAATTTATGTCTAGCTGTATATTGTTGCTGGCAAATATGCTTGATATACTTCTATCATTTAAAATCTGTTGATACTTGTTTTGTGGCAAAGCATATGAGCTATCCCGGAGAACATTCCATGTGCACTTGAAAATAATTTATATTCTGTTGTTTTTCGATGGAATATCCTATAGATACCTATTAAATCCCACTGTTACCTTCTGTCATTTCAGTCCATTCTTTTCATTAATTTTCCTTCTAGGTGATCTGTCTCTTGATGTCATTGGGGGTGTTGAAGTCTCCTACTGTGTTTGCATTATTGTCCATTTCACCTTTTATATTTGTTCATGTTTGTATTATATATTTAGGCACTTCTAAATTAGGTGCATTTATGCTAACACGTTTATTCCTCCTCTTGTATAAATCTCTGAATCACTCTATATTGCTTTGTTTGTCTTTTGTCATAGTTTTTTTTTTTAAAGTCTATTTTATCTAAGTGTAGCTACTTTCACTTTCTTGTCATCTCTCTTTGCATGAAATATCATTTTACATCATCTTACTTTCAGTCTCTGTAGGTAGCACATTGAAGGGTCTTGTTCTTTTTGTACAATTAGCCACCATATTTCTTGAATGAAGCATTTAATCTATTGACATTTAAAGTAATTAATGTTAGTTATGTACTTATTGACAATTTATTACTTGTTTGTTGGTTGTTTTTATGGCTCTTCTTTGTTTGTTACTTCTTTTTGTTTCTTACCTTGCAGTTTGATCGTTTTTTTTTTTTTTTTTACTAGTATGTTTCTTTCTTTTTGTTTTTGTGCATATATTATAGGTTTTTAATTTGTGTTTCCCATGGGGTTCATATATATTGATCTACAACTCTATCTACTTGTTTAAACTGGCTGTCATTAAAGTTGAAACACACCCTAAATTATCCACCTTTTTCACATTTTGTGTTTTTGATGTCATATCTTACATGTTCACATTTAAACCTTAGCTATTTATTTCAATTATAGTTGCTTTTTACAGCTTTTGTCTCTTAATCTTTATCCTGCTTATTTAAATGGTTGATCCTCAGTCCTTACTGTAATTTGCCTTTCCTAATGGAATTTTCCCTTTTCTATAAATTCTTACTTGTTTTCATTTTAGAGAAGGCTCTTAACCTATCCTGATAGGTTTCATATTGATAATCTCTCTTAGTTTGTGTTTGTCTGAGAATATCTTTCTCTCTCCTTTTATTCTGAATAATAATCTTTCTGGGTAGAGTACTTAAGGTTGCAAGTTCTTCCTTTCCAACACTTTGCATGGATCATGCCACTCTCTTCTGGCCTGCAAAGTTTCTGTGGAGAAATCAGCTGGTAGCCTTATGTGGATTCCCTTGTATTTTCTCTTTTCCTTCTATTTCCTCTTACTGGCTTCATTCTTTTTTGGTCTTATTTATTTTCCTCTTACTGATTTCAGAATTTTGTCTTTAACTTTTGCCAACTCTATTGTGATGTTTTTGTTAGGTTTTCTTTAGGTTATCTTCTTTGGCATATTCTTACTTCCTGTACCTAGATATCTGTTTCTTTAATCAGATTTGGCAGTTCTAGACATAATTTCCTCAGATACATTTTTGACCCACTTTTTCTCACTCTTCTCTTTCTGGAACTCTAATAATGGAAATGTTGGTACACAATGTTATCTTCAATATCTCCTATTTTTTTTTCATTAAAAAAAAAAAAACTGTTTTTCTTTTTAGTGTTCTGAGCAGATGATTTCCATTGTTTCATCTGCATCATTTTGTATGTTTTTCATTCCTTCTAGTATGTTTTATTTTAAAATTTCAACTACTGAATTATTTCTATCTTTTTCCTTGTCCTATTATTCCACCACCTCAGTTGGTGTCTGATTTTCCATTTTTTTACCACATACTCCAAAAATTTTAGACAATATGGAATTAATCACATAATGAAGAAACAGCAAAGGTACTTTTAAAAATCATTATAAAATATATTAAAATTTTCAAGATTGCTTCACCATTATCAAAGATTAAATACAGTATCAGAATTTTTAATTAATTTGTGTTGTAATAGATAAATAAAATTTAAAAGAAAAGTGATACCAATTTACAATTGTGTAAAGTTCTATGTACTGCATTTCAGACTCTTTTGTTGACTATGATGGCTACTCCATTTTTTCTAAGGGATTCTTGCCCGTAATAGTAGATAATCATCTGAGTTAAATCCACCCATTACAGTCCATTTTAGTTTGCTGATTCCTAAAATGTCAACATTCACTCTTGCCTTCTCCTGTTTGTCCACTTCCAAGTTGCCTTGATTCATGGACCTAACATTCCAGGTTCCGATGCAATATTGCTCTTCACAGCACTGGGTGGCTTCTATCACCAGTCAGTTCCACAACTGGGTGCTGTTTTTGCTTTAGCTGTGTTCCTTCATTATTTCTGGGATTATTTCTCCACTGATCTCCAGTAGCATATCAAGCACCTACCGACCTGGGGAGTTCCTCTTTCAGTGTCCTATCTTTTTTCCTTTTCATGCTGTTCTTGGGGTTCTCAAGGCAAGTATACTGAAGTAGTTTACCGTTCCCTTCTCCAGTGGACCATGTTTTGTCAGAACTCTCCACCATGACCCATCCATCTTGGGTGTCCCTACATGGCATGGCTCATAGTTTCATAGAGTTAGATTAGGCTGTGGTCCATGTGATCAGATTGGTTAGTTCTCTGTGATTGTGGGTTTCAGTCTGTCTGCCCTCTCATGGAGAAGGGTAAGAGGCTTATGGAAGCTTCCTGATGGGAGAGACTGACAAAGGGGGAAACGACTTGTTCTGATGGGCAAGGCCATGCTCAATAAATCTTTAATCCAATTTTCTGCTGATGGGTGAAGCTCTGTTCCCTCCCTACTATTTCAGTTCAGACTTCCCTGGTGGCTCAGACAGTAAAGTGTCCGCCTACACTGTGGGGGAACCAGGTTAGATCCCTGGGTCAGGAAGATCCCTTGAAGAAGGAAGTGGCAACCCACTCGAGTACCCTTGCCTGGAAAATCACAATGATGGAAAGGCCTGGCAGGCTATAGCCCAATGGGGCCGCAAAGAGTCAGACATGACTGAGCGACTTCACTTTCTTTCTTTTCAGTTCAGTTCAGCCGTTCAGTCATGTCCAATTCTTTGCAACCCGAGGGCCTCCCTGTCCGTCACCAATTCCCAGAGTTTAGTCAAACTCATGTCCACTGAATTGGTGATGCCATCCAACCATCTCATCCTCTGTCATCCCCTTCTCCTCCTGCTTTCAATCTATTCCAGCATCAGAGTCTTTTCCACTGAGTCAGTTTTTCGCATTAGGTGGCCAAAGTTTTGGAGTTCCAGTTTCAGCATCAGTCCTTCCATTGAAGATTCAGGACTGATTTCAACTATGGTGTAGGTAATGAAGATAATGGAGACCTCCTTCAACAGATCCCATGCATGTACTGTTACACTCACTGCCCACAACTCTGCAGCATGCCACTGCTGACCCACACCTCTGTGGGAGACTCCTGGACACTCCTGGGAAAGACTGGGTCAGTCTCTTGTGGGGTCACTGATCCTTTCCTGCAAAAGTAGGAAGTCAAGAAACACCTGGAGTAACAGGTAAATTTGGCCTTGGAGTACAAAATGAGGCAGGGCAAAAGCTAACAGAGTCTTGCAAAGAGAACTTACTGGTCATAGCAAATACCCTCTTCTAACAATACAAAAGAAGACTCTACACATAGACATCACTGGATGGTCAATACTTAAATCAGATTGATTATATTCTTTGCAGACAAAGATGGAGAAGCTCTATATAGTCAGCAAAAACAAGACCAGGAGCTGACTGTGGCTCAGATCATAAGCTCCTTATTGCCAAATTCAGACTTAAATTGAAGAAAGTAGGGAAAACCACTCGACCTTTCAGGTATGACCTATATCAAATCACTCACAACTATACAGTAGGAGTCAGAAATAAATTCAATAGATTAGATCTGATAGAGTGCCTGAAGAATTACGGATGGAGGTGTGTGACATTGTATAGGAGACAAGGATCAAGACCATCCCAAAGAAAAAGAAACACAAAAACCCAAAGTGGCTGTCTGAGGAGGCCTTACAAATAGCTGTGAAAAGAAGAGAAGTGAAAAGCAAAGGAGAAAAGGAAAGCTATTCCCCTTTAATACAGAGTTCCAAAGAATAGCAAAGAGAGATAAGAAATCCTTCCTCAGCAATCAATGCAAAGAAATAGAGGAGCACAACAGGATGGGAAAGACTAGAGATCTCTTCAAGAAAATTAGAGATACCAAGGGAATATTTCATGCAAAGATGAGCTCGGCAAAGGACAGAAATGGAATGGACCTAACAGAAGCAGAAGATATTAAGAAGAGGTGGCAAGAATACACAGAAGAACTGTACAAAAAAGATCTTCAAGACCCAGATAATCATGACTGTGTGATCACTCACCTAGAGCCAGACATCCTAGAATGTGAAGTCAAGGGGGCCTTGAGAAGCATCACTACAAACAAAGCTAGTGGAGGTGATGGAATTCCAGGTGAGCTATTTCAAATCCTAAAAGATGATGCTGTAAAAATGCTACACTCAATATGCCAGCAAATTTGGAAAACTCAGCAGTGGCCACAGGGCTGGAAAAGGCCAGTTTTCATTCCAATCCCAAAGAAAGGCAATGCCAAAGAATGCTCAAACTACCTCACAATTGCACTCATCTCACACACTAGAAAAGTAACGCTTAAAACTCTCCAAGCCAGAATTCAACAATACATGAACCGTGAACTTCCAGATGTTCAAGCTGGTTTTAGAAAAGGCAGAGGAACCAGAGATCAAATTGCCAGCATACACTGGATTATCAAAAAAGCAAGAGAGTTCCAGAAAAACGTCTATTTCTGCTTGATTGACTATGCCAAAGCCTTTGACTGTGTGGATCACAATAAACTGTGGAAATTTCTGAAAGAGATGGGAATACCAGACCACCTGACCTGCCTGTTGAGAAACCTGTATGCAGGTCAGGAAGCAACAGTTAGAACTTGACATGGAACAACAGACTGATTCCAAATAGGAAAAAGGATTATGTCAAGGCTGTATATTTTCACCCTGCTTATTTAACTATATGCAGAGTACATCATGAGAAACGCTGGGCTGGAAGAAGCACAAGCTGATATCAAGATTGCCAGGAGAAATATCAATAACCTCGGATATGCAGATGACACCACCCTTATGGCAGAAAGTGAAGAGGAACTAAAAAACCATGGGGTCACAAAATCAGACACAGCTGATCAACTGAATTGAACAGAAGTGAACTGAATTTTTAATGATTTTTTGTTTTTCTTTGTGTTTTGACAATTTGTTTTCAGGTGTAGTATATCTTTTCAATTCTGGGTAAAACTTTCTAATGAGAGAAAAATCATAAGCATAATCTGATTTTCAAGATATTTTGAGATCATGTTTCTTATTATAGGAAGATAATTGCATTACAATATTGTGTTGGCTTCTACCATAATGCATACATATGGAATCTAGAAGTATGGTACTCATGAAGATATTAATATTCAAAGGGCAACAGTGGAGACACTGGCATATAGAACAGACCTGTGGACTGGGGTGGAAGGAGAGGGTTTGATAAATTGAGAGAGTAACAGGGTATTTTTTTAATACTTAATTTACAAAGTATGGTTTTCCATCTCTTGCCTTTGTTTCTGGTAATAAAAAGCTAAGATATCTCCCAACATAAGTATATTTTTTCCTTCTGCATTTTGCACTCTGGCTGAAAAGAATGGCTGGATCAGGCTATTCACATGGAATCCTACTGATTTAAACAGAAGGTGCTCCTATAACAAGGGAAGGTATTTCCTTTTCCCGTAATTATTCTACTCAAATCCTGGGATATGAGCTTGAGATGTTCATATTCTCCAGTTCATATCCTTCCTCCTTAGGGCTTCAAAGGGGGGCTTCAAAATCTGCACATATGTACATGCAGTTAGTTATTACTCATAAATAATAATCCAGTTTCTCTCTATTACTCTTACCATAAATTAATTATCATTAATTTCAAACAGAATTTTAATAGTGACACAAAATTTGTTTTTATAGTCCTCATCATTAGTCTTTGCACTTATTGTAAAATATATACATTTTCTTTCCAAATTATGAGCATTCATCAGTGGATGCTTTGCTTAGAAAATAGAAGGAACCAGATGCAAACTTTACACAATGAACTCACTTATACCAGCTTTTTTTGGTCTCTTTACTTTTGAATTATTCCCCTTATTTGTAGGCGTATTGCATTATTGCTTGTCTTTTTTTTTCTGCATAGTTATCATATTCCTATGATTTCCTTGTCCTTTATAATTTAGACTAACCAAGTCACAATCACCCTAAAAAATGAACCAAGTGTAACAATCACGGTGATTAAGAACATGTACTCCTAAATCAGAAAATATAGATTTGAATCTAGACTCCACAATTGGACAATTGATACAACCTTGACAATTTTCTCAGACTACTTGTGCCTCTGTTTCCATGTGATTAACACTCAGAGAATTAGTAATTTTAGATACTATTCTAATTACCCAGTCTATGTTAAACACTCAGAAAATGTTTGCTGTGTTGTTGTCATCTTCCTGACCTAAACGCACTCCCATAGTTAGAGTATTCTGTAAATGAAAATCTATCCATGTTCCTCTTCATTAGCTTATCATTCCTCTTGGCATTCCTCACTACGTCTCAGGCTCATCGCATGCCACTCCATGTATTTAGATGGTTCGCCCCAGCAATACTGGAGCTTACTGAAACTGTTTCTTATTTTAATAATTCAAAAACATTTAAACAATGAAGTAAGGACACATCACTTCATGCAAACCACTGTCTATTCTTTACCGTTACTATCATCACCAGGCTTTTCTTCTTGTCGCTTGTTTTTCTCAGTTACAAGTCATTCTCTTCTCAGAATGCTCATTAAAATTAGGCTGGTTTCAATCTCTAGTAGACTCGTCCTCTGATAAAGTTCTTGTATTTTCTTAGAAAAGCAAAAAAAGAAGAGAGTAATGCGGATCTGTTAAGGAATTACATGTATCCTACATTTTTCTGACGTTATATACATTTTTTTTCCCTAGTTGCATTGAGATGCAATGGACAAATAACATAATGTGTATTTACTGTATATATAATGTGATGATTTTGTACTCCAAGGCCAAACTTGCCTGTAACTCCAGGTATCTTTTGACTTTCTACTTCTGCATTCTTATCCCTCATGATGAAAAGGACCTCTTATTTTGGTGTTAGTTCTAGAAAGTCTTGTAGAACTGTTCAACTTCAGCTTATTCTGCATTAGTGGTTGGGCACAAACTTGGATTACTGTGATATTGAATGGTTTGCCTTGGAAATGAACAGAGATCATTCTGTCATTTTTGAGATTGTATACAAGTACTGCATTTCAAAATTTTTGGTGATTATGAGGGCTACTCCATTTCTTCTAAGGGATTCTTGCCTACAGGGGTAGATATAATGTTTATCTGAATTAAATTCACCCATTATGATCCATTTTAATTCACTGATTCCTAAAATGTTAATGCTCACTCTTGCCATCTTCTGTGTGACTATTTCCAATATATCTTGTTTCATAGACCTAACGTTCAATGTTTGTTTGCAATGTTGTTCTTTATAGCATTGGAATTTGCTTTCACCACCAAACAAATCCACACCTGGGTGTTATTCGTGCTTTGGCTCAGTCTCTTTATTCCTTCTGGAGCAGCTTTTCCACTTTTCTCCCTTAGCATATTGGGCACCTACCGACCTGGGGAGTTCATCTTGCAGTATAATATCCTTTTGCCTTTTCATACTGTTCATGGGGTTCTCAAGGCAATGATGTTGAAGTGGTTTACTATTCCCTGTTCCAGTGGACCACATTTTGTCAGAACTCTCCACCATGACCTGCCTATTTTGAGTAGCCCTACACAGAATGGCTCATAGTTTCATTGAATTAGACAAGGCTGAGATCCATGTAATCAGTTTGTTTAGTTTCCTGTACTGTGGCTTTTATTCTATCTGCCCTCTATTAGATGAGAATAAGAGACTTGTGGAAGCTTCCTGATGGGGGGACTGGCTGTGGGGAAAACTGGGTATTGCCCTGGTGGACAGGCCATGCTTAGTAAATCCTTAACCCATGGAGTACAAAATGAATCAAGGAAAAATCTAACCGAGTTTTGCCAAGAGAATGCACTGGTCATAGCAAACAACCTATTCCCAAAATACAAGAGATGACTCTACACATGGGCATCATGAGATGGTCAATATCAAGATTGGATGGATTATATTCTTTGTAGCCAAAGGCGGAGAAGCTCTATAGAGTTGGAAGAAAAAAAAAAAGTTTAGGAGCTGACTGTGGCTCAGATAATGAACACCTTTTTACCAAATTCAGACTTAAATTAAACAAAGTAGAGTTAATCACTAGGCCATTCAGTTATGATCTAAATCAAATCCCTTACGGTTATACAGTAGAAGTGAGATATAAATTCAAGGAATTAGATCTGATAGATAGAGTCCCTGAAGAACTACAGACGGAGGCTTGTAATATGGTACAGCACATGGTGACCAAAACCATCCCCGAGAAAATGAAATGCAAATAGGTAAAGTGGCTGTCTGAGGAGGACTTACAAATAGCTGGGAAAAGAAGAGAAGTGAAAGGCAAAGGAAAAAGGAAAGATATACCAATATGAATGCAGATCCAAAGAATAGCAAGGAGAGATACCAAAGACTTCTTAAGTGAACAATGCAAAGAAAGAGACAAAAGCTACAGAATGGGAAAGACTAGAGGTCTCTTCAAGAAAATTAGAGATACTAAAGGAACATATCATGCAAAATGGGTACAATAAAGGACAGAAATGGCATGACCTAACAGAAGCAAAATATACTAAGAAGATATGATAAGAATACACAGAACAACTATACAAAATAGATCTTAATGACCCAGATAACCACAATGGTGTGATCACACACCTAGAACCAGATATCTTGGAGTGTAAAGTCAAGTGGGCCTTAGGAAGCATCACTACAAACAAAGTTAGTGGAGGTGATGGAATTCCAGTTTAGCTGTTCAAAGCCTAAAAGATGATGCTGTTAAAATTCTGCACTCAATATGCCATCAAATTAGGAAAACTCAGCAGTGGCCACAGGACTGGAAAATGTCCGTTTTCATTCCAATCCCAAAGATCATCACCAGATAATGTTCAAACTACTGCACAATTACATTCATTTCACATGCTAGCAAAGTAATATTCAAAACTCCTCAAGCTAGGCTTCAATAGTACATGAACAGAAAACTTCCAGGTGTTCAAGTTGGATTTAGAAAAGACAGAGGAACCAGAGATCAAATTGCTAACATCTGTTGGATCATAGAAAAGGCAAGATAATTAAAAAAAAAAATCTACTTCTGCTTCATTGACTACACTAAAGTATTTGACTGTGTGGATCACCAAAAACTGTGGAAAATTTTTAAGCAGATGGGAATACCAGACCACCCTACTTGCCTCCTGAGAAAACTGTGTGCAGATCAAGAAGCAACAGTTAGACCTGGACACAGAACATATTCATTCCGAACTGGGAAAGGCGAACATCAAGGCAGTCACCCTCCTTTTTAACCCCTATACAACATACATCATGAGAAATGCCAGGCTGGATGAAGCACAAGATGGATTCAAGGTGACAGAGTAAAATATCAATAACCTCAGATATGCAGATGACACCATCTTTATGACAGAAAATGAAGAGAAACTAAAGAGCCTCTTGATGAAGGTGAAAGAGGAGAGGGAAACAGCTGCTATAAAACTCAACATTCAAAAAATTAAGATCATGGCATCCGGTCCCATCACTTCATGGTAAATAGATGGGCAAACAGTGGGAACAGTGATAGACTTTATGTTCTTTGGCCCCAAAATCACTGTAGGTGGTGATTGCAACCATGATATTAAAGATGCTTGTTCCTTGAAAGAAAAGCTATGACAAACCTAGACAGTGTTTTAAAAGGCAGAGACTTCACTTTGCCAACAAAGATCTGTCTAGTCAAAGCTATGCTTTTTCCAGTAGTCATGTATGGATATGAGAGCTGGACTATAAAGAAAGCTGAGCACCGAAGAATTGATGCTTTTGAAATGTGGTGTTGGAGAAGACTGTTGAGAGTCCCTTGGACTACAAGGAGATTCAATCAGTCAATCCTAAAGGAAATCAATCCTGAATATTCTTTGGAAGGACTGATGCTCAAACTGAAGCTCTGATACTCTGGCCACCTGATGTGAAAAGATGACTCATTAGAAAAGACCCTGATGCATGGGAAAGATTCAAGAAAACGTGAGAAGGTGATGACAGAGGATGACACAACTTTATGGCATCTCTGACTCAATAGACATAAGTTTGAGCAGACTCAGGGAGATGGTGAAGGACAGTGAAGCCTGGCAGGCTGCAGTCTATGGGGTTGCAAAGAGTCAGACATGAGAGAGTGACTGAATCACAAATGTGATGATTTAATGTACATTTATTATGAAATGATTACTATAATAAGGTAAATTAATGCATTCTTCATCTCACATAGTTCCTTGTTTTGCCCCTATTTATCCCTCTCTCCTTGCTCTGCTTGATTTACTGAACTACTGCTTAATCAGTACTTGACTCAACTCGGAGTTCCTATCTGGAAGACTTCCTTCTCTCTCTCCCAGTAGCTGTGACATATCCCTCTAATTGCAGCTCTATCACTCTCTGTGGGTTAGGCTGTTTCTTTTCAAATTACTATTACCATTTTACTGAAATATAGTCTCAGGTGTGGAGTTGATGAATCATACAGTTCTTTTCATACTGTTCATGGGGTTCTCAAGGCAAGAAAACTGAAGTGGTTTTCCATTCCCTTCTCCAGTGGACAACATTCTGTCAGATCTCTCCAACTTGACCTGTTGGTCTTGGGTGGCCCCACACTGTATGGTTTAGTTTCATTGAGTTAGATAAGGCTGTGGTCCATGTGATCAGATTGGCTAGTTGAATGTGATTGTGGTGTCAATCTGTCTGCCCTCTGATGCCCTCTCTCAGTGCCTACCTTCTTACTTGGGTTTCTCTTACCTTGGACATGGGGAATCTCTTCATGGCTGCTCCAGCAAAGCACAGCCACAGCTCCTTACCTTGCACATAATGTATGTTCTCACAACCACCCCTCCTGACCTTGGACATGGGGTAGACAAGGATAATCACGATGGTGTGATCACTCACCTAGAGCCATACATCCTGGAATGTGAAGTCAAGTGGGTCTTAGGAAGCATCACTACAAACAAAGCTAGTGGAGGTGATGGAATTCCAGGTGAGATATTTCAAATCCTAAAAGATGATGCTGTAAAAGTGCTGCACTCAATATGCCAGCAAATTTGGAAAACTCAGCAGTGGCCACAGGACTGGAAAAGGCCAGTTTTCATTCCAATCCCAAAGAAAGGCAATGCCAAAGAATGCTCAAACTACCGCACAATTGCACTCATCTCACATGCTAGTAAAGTAATGCTCAAAATTCACCAACTCAGGCTTCAGCAATACGTGAACCATAAACTTCAAGATGTTCAAACTGGTTTTAGAAAAGGCGGAGGAAGCAGAGATCAAATTGCTAACATTCTCTGGACCTCAAAAAAGCAAGTGAGTTCTAGAAAAACATATATTTCTCCTTTATTGACTATACCAAAGCCTTTGACTCTGTGGATCACAATAAACTGGAAATTTCTGAAAGAGATGGGAATACCAGACTACCTGACCTCTCTCTTGAGAAACCTGTATGCAGGTCAGGAAGCAACAGTTATAACTAGCCATGGAACAACAGACTGGTTCCAAATAGGAGAAAATGAGTATGTCAAACCTGTATATTGTCACCCTGCTTACTTAACTTATATGCAGAGTACATCATGAGAAACGCTGGGCTGGGTGAAGCGCAAGCTGGAATCAAGATTGGCAGGAGGAATATCAATAACCTCAGATATGCAGATGACACCAGCCTTATGGCAGAAAGTGAAGAGGAACTAAAGAGCCTCTTGATGAAAGTGAAAGAGGAGAGTGAAAAAGTTGGCTTTAAGCTCAACATTCAGAAAACTAAGATCATGGCATCCGGTCCCATCACCTCATGGGAAATAGATGTGGAAACAGTGGAGACAGTTACTGACTTTAATTTTTTTTGGGAGGGGGGCTCAAAATCACTGCAGATGATGATTTGAACCATGAAATTAAATGATGCTTCCTTCTTGGAAGGAAAGTTATGACCAACCTAGACAGCATATTATAACGCAAAGACATTACTTTGTCAACAAAGGTCCATCTAGTCAAGGCTATGGTTGTTCCAGTAGTCATGTATGGATGTGAGTTGGACTATAAAGAAGGCTGAGCACCAAAGAATTGATGCTGTTGAACTATGGTGTTGGAGAAGACTCTTCAGAGTCCCTTGGACTCCAAGGAGATCCAACCAGTCCATCCTAAAGATCAGTCCTTTGGAAGGACTGATTCTGAAGCTGAAACACCAATAGTTTATCCACCTGATGTGAAGAGCTGACTCATTTGAAAAAACCCTGACGCTGGGAAAGACTGAGGACAGGAGGAGAAGGGAACGACAGAGGATGAGATAGTTGGATGGCATCACTGACTCAACGGACATGAGTTTGGGTAAACTCCGGGAGTTGATGATGGACAGGGAGGTCTGGCATGCTACGGTTCATGGGGTCGCAAAGAGTTAGACACGACTGAGTGACTGAACTGACTGACTGAGAGTAGTTCTACTTTTAAATTTTTGAGGAAATTCTGTACTATTTTCCACAGTGGCTACACCAAATTACATTACCACAAACAGTGTACAAATGTTTTGTTTTGTTTTTTTTTCCCACATCCTAGCACATTGTTTCCTGTGCTCTTTTATACATAGACACTCTGAAAATTGTAAGGTGATATCTCATTGGTTCTTTAACCTTCATTTCTCTAGTAATTAGCAGCATTGTGTCTCTTTTCATGTATATGTTAACCATTTGTATGTCTTCTTTGGAAAAATGTGTAATAAGTTCTTCTACCCGTATTTTGTTTGAGTTGTTTGATATCAGAATGCATTATACAATATTAGCTGCCCATATATATCTATATATATACACACACATATATATACTAAATAATAGCACTTTGTTGGTCATATACTTTGCAAATATTTTCTCCCACATTGTAGGTTTTATTTTCATTTGATAATGGTTTTCTTTGTTTTGCAGAGTTTTTAAGTGTAATATGTTTTTAAGTTTAATAGGTTTTAGTTGTTTATTTTTATTTTTTTAAATCTTTTATCTTAAGGGACAGATCCAAAGAGATATTGCTATAATTTTTGTCAAAGAGTGTTCTGCCTATGTTCTATTCTGGGAGTTTTATAGTTTCCATACCGACATTTAAATCTTTAATCCATTTTTATATATTTAGTTTTGTTTAACTAACAAAGCACACAGCCAGCCTTTGTATCTAGATGTTCTGCATCTGCATATTCAACAGGTCATGGATCAGAGTATTTGGGGAAAAAATTCCAGAAAGTTCCAAAGTGCAAAACTAGAAGTTTTTACTTTTAGGTGGCTATTTACATAATTTTTACATTGTATTATGTATTGTAAGTAATCTAGAAATGATTTAAAGTATATGGGAAGATGTGTGTAAGTTATATGCAAACACTATTTCATTTTATATAAAGGAATTGAGTAGCATGGATTTTTACATCTATGGGGGTAATGGACCCAATCTCTCAAGGATACTGAAGGACAACTGTATATCATATCATTTTATGTGGATTCTTTCCTTACTAGACTGTAATCTGACTGAAAAAAAAAAGTCCTGTGTTTTCCTCATCTTACTGTCAGTATTTCCCATATTCATGCCCATAGATTGAAGTAAGTAATAATACAGAATTATGATGAATAAATAAATGAGTCAATTTATTTACTCATGATGAATGAATAAATAAATGAGTCAATTGTGGGTTAGAAAGAACTCCAAAAGAGGCTGAGTATAGATCAAGGACTAAAAACATGAATTCTTCCATTTCTTAAATGTTTTTATGCCTTTCTCTTAATCACTCTGACAGTATAACAGTGGCCATGAGATATGAATTTTACTCCTGATTTCTCAGAACTTAAAGGTGCTAAAATGTATATGCTCCTTATAGGAGCAAATTCTTTCTAGTGTGACACTTTGTGGGTTTCCATTAGAGATTTTATGCAGTTATGTGAATATTTCATTCATTCTGTTTTTTTTTTTTTTTCCCCTGGTTTAAGGTCTCATAAGGACACCTGTTTGTTGGGAAACATGAAATTGAGTAGAGTATAACTGCTTTCTCATTCTGCCAGGTTCTTTTTAGGATCTTAAAACACATCTATAATACTAACCTGAGGGGAGAAAGGAAGCAATTATTATGATAGTCTAGACTAAGAAACTGTAGCAGAAAAAAAGCCAGCTATGCATTTTGAATTAACTCAAAGTCCACTGAAGAACTCATAATAAGCAATCAGAGGGCATGATTTTGCAAGTGAATTTTTGTAGCTTCTATTTATTCAAATTAAGGAAACCTAGTTCTTTGAAGACCTGTAAGATTGGATCAAGTTGGGAAGCCAAAAAAGTTTCTGTTTCTCTCTCATAAGGCATTTCTTCTTTTTTTTTTAAATTTGAAGGATAAATGCTTTACAGAATTGTGTTGGTTTCTGCCAAACATCAACATGAATGAGCCATAGGTACACATATGTCCCCTCCCTCTTGAACCTCCCCCACCTCCCTCCCCATCCCAGCCCTCTGGGCTGATACAGAGCCCCTGGTTTGAGTTCCCTGAGCCAGACAGCAATTTTCCATTGGCTGTCTATTTTACATATGGTAATGTAAGTTTCCATGTTCCTCTTTCCATAAATCCCATTCTCTCTTTAATGAATAAACTTCCCAGATGGCTAAGAATCTACCTGTAATGCAAGAGATACGGATTTGATCTCTGGGTTGGGAAGATCCCCTGGAGAAGAAAATGGCAACCTACTCCAGAATTCTTACCTGGAAAATCCCATGGACAGAGGTTACAAGACAGGTTACAATCCATAGGGTCACAAAAGAATCAGATGCGACTTAGTGACTAAATATATTCTCCTCCTCATCTTCCTTTTCTTCTTGCCCTTTCTCTTTGTCCTTTAAATAATAAACCTCAAGAAAACTCCCAAGGAAAGTTCATTCAGCTAATAAGATGTGAATATGAAATGTTAGAAGTTATTTTCCGTGATTAACTCATCTACCTCATGCAAAGATTCCTGCTGGCATCAATCACATAGTGAAACCTTTGTGATATTTGACCAATTATGAATTCGATGGTCTCTACTAGGAGAAAAAAAATTGTTAAACTTAAAGTTAAAAAAAAATGATGGAAATAATATTCCAGGGCATGAAGAACTTTTTGTGGTAACTGACTTTTGGGTCTTAAGGGTTGTAAAAGAAACGCAGGGAAAGAAAATGAAAATGAATCTCCAGGGATGAAGGAATAAAGTGTTTCTTACAACTTGGGATAGATGACATTTTAGCACATGTCACTCTGAGAGTGTCTTTGTTGAAGAATGAGCTCATCCTTTATTAATGGTGAACTTTAAGGCACTTTTATGGCTGAAGAATTTCTCTTCTGTCTTCTTACTTGTCCTAGGTTCTCGCTGCTATATTATTTTCACCAGGGAAACATTTGTCTTGAACTAATGAAAGTCAACAGTTGTAGTTAAGAGTGCCATTTAAGATTTATGTCAATAATCATTTGAATATTATTGGGTAGAATATAATATTACCCAGAAAATTTTCATTTTACTTTATGAATTCTCTTGAATCCCATTGTTAATTTTCCAGGCAAGAATCCTGGAGTGGGTTGCCATTTCCTTCTCCAGGAGATCTTCCCAACCCAGGGATTGAACCTGGGTCTCCCGCGTTGTAGGCAGACGCTTTACTGTCTGAGCCACCAGGGAAGTCCTATTGTTGATGAATATGTGTTCATATGTTTGTTTCTTGATAAGATAGCGGGTAGATTTTACCACTAAATAGAGTAATCTATACAATTATTTTTGTATGTATGATGGCACACATGGATGAAAATTTAGTATGTAATATATCATGTTATTCTACTCTTTAAAAATATCTAAACTAATTTTAATAAGTGCATTAGTCAAATATTTTACTGCATTGTTTTAATTTAAAAAACAAAAACACTAAAATAATTATTTTAAAATAAGTAATGTGTATTAGAAATAACATAAGCTTGAGTGCAGACCCCAGGGTGTTAATCCGATTCTGCCATGTGACCAGTAACAACTGATTTTTCTTTTGGAGTCTCATTTTTTTTAAAAGGTAAAATGTAAACAACACTTACTATGCATCAGGCTGTTACACAGGGCTGTGGTATAGACCAAATGCAACTGTGTGTAGCAAATATGAATTTACATAGAGTTGTTATTATTAGCCTCTCAAATAATAAAGATAAAATACTGGAGATGTGTTTGTTTGAAAAATTGAAGTTGTATTTTCAGGAAAGAAAATTAAGCAGTGTCTGCAACCAGATTAGCTCCTAAAACATGCCCTGGGAGGACACTTTACATCCTAGAATTGTGAATCAATGGCTGATTCAATTTATTATAATGTAGTTTAGAGAGAAATATTTTTCCCTTATTTTTAAACCAGACTCTCTGGAGATTACAATCCCTGTTTCTCAAAGATTTTATGACAAAAGCTGTTGCTAGATAATAATTTATTTTCAAAAGATAATAAGAAAATAATACAAGAAGATGCAATAATAATAGCATAGAAACTGGTTTTGAAATCAAACATCTTCATGTTTAGTCACTGTTTTAAGGGAGTACAATAAATATTAGTCTGGCAAATAACAGTAACTGTGAAATACCTCTAAACTTTATTTAAAATGTCTGTTGTAAAATGTCAGAGGTGATACAATTAACAGTCCTTACTGAAAGTTCTAATTATCGATTCCTTTTTCAGTTTCCCACAAAACCTGCTAGTTCATCTCTTCTGATCTTCCTCCTTCACTCACAAATAGGCAAAACTCTGATTTACTTTTTTTTCCTTCTCTGACATTTTTATTGTGAGTATCTATTTGTCAACTGTGATTTCCTTAGTTTATTTTCTCCTTCTTCATCATCTTCATCTCTTTCTCTTTTCTCTTTCTTCTCTCTCTCTCTCACCACTGCAACTTTTCTGGGCTGGCTGAATCAAATTGATACTGAACACACAGAAGTTCTTAATACCTCTGAAACTTTATAATTTAAAGATGGAATTAACTCACATAATATATCCAAACCAAAGTAGTTGTATGATATCCACCTCACTCCATTGTGGCTAAACTTTTGTCTGATAAATTTGGAATTGCCTTGAAGCAAATATAAAAATAGATGAGGATACAATCACACTTAATCATGTTACAGGGCCTTCCTAAGTGATGTTTTATGTGATTGATAAATTATTCTGAAAAATGAGGATGATACACACTCTTTGGACTCATGTTTACTACCTAAGTGAGGAATCCTTGTCCAGTTCAGAGCAGAAACCTTTAAGAAAAACCATGGAGTATTTCATATGCCATGATATTTGTTTTCAATTTTGCTTCATAAAAACATAAATATGATGTTTGCAATAAAAAGCATGTTATATTTGGAAAATAAAACAATTTTGTTTAATTATATATAAATGTAATAAATCAGTAAAAAGCATTTCTTTGTCTTTTACTTACCCACGTGGGCCAGTCTAAAATTATTTTAACATACGTAATATTATTCAGCATTTTCAATGATTTCTAATTTTCCCTTTTAAAAAATAACTTTTCACTTTTAAAGACATGAAAAGAAAACTCATAAATCATATACCTACATACATATTTGATAAAAATATATTTGTCAAGATATTTCTCAAACACATGCACACCCATATGTATATCAGTGTGTATGTAAATGTATATGTGTGTGTGTGTGTGACTGTGTATATGCGAACATATGAGATAATCTTTTAAAAAGTGGCACAGGCCAATTTGATGTCTGTTTGCAATATCTGAGCTTTATCCAATACTTTATGTGTTATGTAGATATAAACTTGTAATGGATCATAGACCAAAATGCTAAAGATAAATTATAAAACTTATAGAAGAAAAGAGCAGAAATCGTGAATGTCCCTAGGTTAGAGAAAAACTGGTTGCCACTCTTTGTCTAGAATAATAAAAAGATGTTATAAAGGCTTGGGAGATTCCATATAAGGGGTGTCATATGATACTTTTTCTCTGATTTACTTCACTCAGTATGACAATCTCTAGGTCCATCCACATAGTTTCAAATGGCATTATTTCATTTTTTAATGGCTGAGTAATATTCCATTATATATGTGTGTGTGTGTGTGTGTGTGTGTGTATAATCATGATGGTGTGATCACTTACTTAGAGCCAGACATCCTGGAATGTGAAGTCAGGTGGACCTTAGAAAGCATCACTATGAACAAAGCTAGTGGAGGTGATGGAATTCCAGATGAGCTATTTCAAATCCTAAAAGATGATGCTGTAAAAGTGCTGCACTCAATATGCCAGCAAATATGGAAAACTCAGTAGTGGTCACAGGACTGGAAAAGGTCAGTTTTTATTCCAATCGTAAAGAAAGGCAATGCCAAAGGATGCTCAAACTACCACACAATTGCACTCATCTCACATGCTAGTAAAGTGATGCTCAAAATTCTCTAAGCCAGGCTTCAGCAATTCATGAACCGTGAACTTCCAGATATTCAAGCTGGTTTTAGAAAAGGCAGAGGAACCAAAGATTAAATTGCCAACATCTGCTGGATCATCAATAAAGCAAGAGAGTTCCAGAAAAACATCTATTTATGCTTGATTAACTATGCCAGTGCCTTTGACTGTGTGGATCACAATAAACTGAAAAACTCTGAAAGAGATGGGAATACCAGACTACCTGACCTGCCTCTTGAGAAACCTGTATTCAGGTCAGGAAGCAACAGTTAGAACTGGACATGGAAAAATGGACTGGTTCCAAATAGGAAAAGGAGTACATCAAGGCTGTACGTCAAGGCTGTCCCTGCTTATTTAACTTATATGTAGAATACATCATGAGAAACGCTGGGCTGGGTGAAGCACAAGCTGGAATCAAGACTGCCAGGAGAAATATCAATAACCTCAGATATGCAGATGACACCGCCCTTATGACAAAAAGTGAAGAGGAACTAAAAAGACTCTTGATGAAAGTGAAAGAGGAGAGTGAAAAAGTTGACTTAAAGCTCAGCATTCAGAAAACTAACATCATGGCATCCGGTCCCATCACTTCATGGCAAATAGATGGGGAAACAGTGGAAACAGTGTCAGATTTTATTTTCTTGGGCTCCAAAGCCACTACAGATGGTGACTGCGGCCATGAAATTAAAAGATGCTTACTCCTTGGAAGGAAAGTTATGACCAACCTAGACAGCATATTAAAAAGCAGAGACATTACTCTGCCAACAAAGGTCTGTCTAGTCAAGGCTATGGTTTTTCCAGTGGTCATGTATGGATGTGAGAGTTGGACTGTGAAGAAAGGTGAGCACCAAAAAATTGATGCTTTTGAACTCTGGTGTTGGAGAAGACTCTTTAGAGTCCCTTGAACTGCAAGGAGATCTAACCAGTCCATCCTAAAGGAGATCAGTCCTTTGTGTTCATTGGAAGGACTGATGCTGTAGCTAAAACTCCAATACTTTGGCCACCTCATGCGAAGAGTTGACTGATTGGAAAAGATCCTGATGCTGGGAGGGATTGGGGGCAGGAAGAGAAGGGGATGACAAAGGATGAGATGGCTGGATGACATCACTTACTCGGTGAACATGAGTTTGGGTAAACTCCAGGAGTTGGTGATGGACAGGGAGGCTTGGCGTGCTGCGATTCATGGGGTCACAAAGAGTCAGTCAGACACGACTGAGTGACTGAACTGAAATGATATATATTTATCTCATTTTCTTTATATATTTCTCCATCATTGGACATTTGGGTTCCTTCCATGTCTTGGCTATTGTAAACAGTGCTGCAATGAATACTGGGTTGAAAGTATCCTTTCAAATGATGCTTTTCTACAGATACATGCCCATGAGTGGGATTGCAGGGTCATATGCTACCTCTATTTTTAGTGTTTTTAAGGAACCTCCATAGTGTTCTCCGTAGTTGCTGTCAGTCAGTCAGATCAGTCTCTCAGTCATGTCCAACTCTTGGCAACCCCATGGACTGCAGCTCGCTTGGCTTACCTGTCCATCACCAACTCACAGAGCTCACCCAGACTCATACCCAGTGAGTCGGTGATGCCATCCAACCATCTCATCCTCTGTTGTCCCCTTCTCCTCCCCCCTTCAATCTTTTCCAGCATCAGGGTCTTTTCCAATTAGTCAGTTCTTCACATCAGGTGGCCAAAGTGTTGGAGTTTCAGCTTCAGCACCAGTTCTTCCAATGAATAGTCAGGACTGGCTTCCTTTAGGATGGACTGGTTTTATCTCCTTACAGTCAAGGGACTAGCAAAGAGTCTTTTCCAACACCACAGTTCAAAAGCATCAATTATTTGGTGCTCAGCTTTCTGTGTGGTTCAACTCTCACATCCATACCTGACTACTGAAAAAATCATAGCTTTGACTATACGAACCTTTGTTGGCAAAATAATGTCTCTGCTTTTTAATATACTGTCTAGGTTTGTCATAAGTTTTCTTCCAAGGAGCAAGCATCTTTTAATTTCATGGCTGCAGTCACCATCTGCAATGATTTTGGAGTTCCAAAACATAAAGTCTCTCCCTGTTTCCATTGTTTCCCAGTTTATTTGCCATGAAGTGATGGGACTGAATGCCATAATCTTCGATTTTTGAATGTTTGCTTCAAGCCAACTTTTTCACTGCCCTCTTTCACCTTCATCAAGAAGTTCTTTAGCTCCTCTTCACTTTCTGCCATAAGGTGGTGTCATCTGCATATCTGAGGTTATTGATATTTCTCCTGGTAATCTTGATTCCAGCTTGTGCTTCACCCAGCCCAGTGTTTCTCATGAGGTACTCTACATATAAGTTAAATAAGCAGGGTGACAATATACAGCCTTGATGAATTCCTTTCCCCGTTTGGAACCAGTCTGTTGTTCCATGTCCAGTTCTAACTGTTGCTTCTTGACCTGAATAAAGTTTTCTCAGGAGACAGGTAAGGTGGTCTGGTATTCCCATCTCCTTAAGGATTTTCCACAGTTTGTTGTTATCCATAAAGTCAAAGTCTTTGGTGTGCCAGTTTACATTCCCCAAAGAAATGTTACAAATGAATTTACCTGCAAAACAGAAAGAAACTTATAGACTTGGAGAATGAGCTTATAATTGCCAGTGGGAAGTATAGGGGAAAGGGATATTGGTTGGTTATTTACACCTTGCTATGTTCAAAATGGATAACCGACATAGAACTACTGTACAGTAAATGAAACTCAGCTCAGTGTTATGTGGCAACCTGGATGAGAAGGGAGTTTGGGGGAGAATGGATGCATGCATATATATGGCTGAGTCCCTTTTCTATTCATCTGAATTTATCACAACATTGTTGATTGTCTATACCCCAATGCAAAAAGAAAAATTAAAGAAAAAAAAAAAAGAAAAACTGCATAAAATTAAGGTCTTCGGCCCATCTCAACTTTCAATTACATATAGAAAAGGAAAAAAAAAGCAAAAGAATCTCAGTGTGCATTCTCCCGTCTTCCAGATCTAAGCTTTATTGAATAGCAAGAGCAATTTAGGAAAATAAAACAAAGCAAAACAAAAAAACTAAATACAAGATAAAAAGCTGGTTTTAATATGTGAAAATATCTGTCAAACAGTAAAGTTAATGGGACATTTTATAATTTGTACACAATAATTTCTGAAGTGCTTTAGAACATTGTTAAGGGATATTGGAAAAAATGTTAAGAATTGATGTGATTGATCATGGATGAATATTTTTGTGCTTACCATTGTTTTTATAAATTGTTTTTAAAAATACTTTAATAAGCTGCTGAATTACTATGAGAAAATAAAGGATTGGGTTAAAAAAGATGGCTAAAGATAAGCAATGTGTCTTTTTGCAGTAGATAGAATCTGCAAGATTTATTCTTATTAGAAGATCTGATTAGAGCAAGTATCATCAATTATAGAATATTTCTCTAGGTAAGAAACTGAACTTACTTTAGAAATGAATGCAGCAGATGATAAAATCCAACATGTCTGACTGAAGCAAGGATGAAACCAAGGTTATTCTACTCAATAATAAATTGATGGTGTTTTACTGATTCCATGGATGTGGAGGGGAAGCAACTGCCTTGCTAACAGAGAACTGTGGCAAAATAATATATATATTATAATGGCATATGTATATAATATGTATACATATATAACATTTTATGTGTGTATATATGTTTATATATTTATACATATATATTTTCCTGGTATACAATTCCTGAAAACATTGGAATCTCCTGAGTAACAGGAGAGCATTTTGTGTGCTTAGATTACTGATGGGGACTTTTGATAGCTGCTCGATGGGGCTGGTGGCCATAAAGACCAAGTCATGATTAAAGAGATGGAACTTTCAGGTCTTTACTCTACACTTCCTGACTGTGGAGAAGGTAGAAGGACTAGAGACCGAGTTCAGTCACAGTAGTCAACAATTTAATCAATCATGGTTGCATAATGAAACCTCTGTGAAAACCTATAAACAGTAGATTTAGAGAAGAATCCTAGTTGGTGAACACATCAATGTTCTGGGAGGCCGGCACATCCTGCGCGAGAATGGGGACTAAGCATTGCCTGCCACCCCCCCCCCCCCCCGAATCAACACCTTGCTCTTTCTCTTCCATTACATTGTTTCTGATTTGGACCCTTAATAATAAACTGGTAAACATAAATAGCTTTGCTGAATTCTGTGAGTTATTGTGTCAGATTAATGAACCTTACAAAGGGGTTATAAAACCCCCAATTCATAGCTAGTTAACTAGAAGTACAGTGGCCTTCCCTTTCAGGAGTTGTGACTGGTGCCTGAGTGGCAGCAGAATTGTGAACCAAATCCTTAACCTGTGGGGTCTGCACTAACTCCAGAAATTGATGTCACAATTGAATTGAATTGTTGGACACCCAGTGGTGTAAAAGAATAACATATCACTTCTAAAATTTGACTACCTGTATTTTAGTCTGTTCTGTTAGTGGTAGAAGGGGCAGAGATATGTACTATTTAAGGAAGTGGTAAGTTTGCCTTTCATATTTGTGAGACTGTCAGAGAGACTTGGATTGGGACATCCACTTCCACCATTACCAGAGAACCAGAGCTTATTATGTTCCACCTCATTCTTTCTTTTCCCTCTTGTTTCAGGCCTTGAGGGGAGGGGTGCCAAGAGACCAGTGTGTACCTTGCTGAAGCCTTGGAGTGCCACTCAAATTTACAAGACAAAAACTTCAGTAATTCGTGAAAGGAAAAGGGGAAAAAAATTTAAGGAAATGGGGTTTTTCTCTGAAAGAAGTGACGTTTTCCTGATAGACGGAAGTAAAATTCAGAATAAAGGTTAAAAGAGGGAATGTCAAAGAGAAGCTAGATTACGAATCAAGTAAGCATCCTCAGAGGAACTCCCTGTAAGAGGGTCCAATGTTGTCAAGTGTATTCTTTTTGATAGTCAAGAAAACCTCACATTGGAGCCTTATTATTATTATTTTTTTCTCATTGAAAATCTCCTTAATCCTCTAGAAATTAAATTTTACACATACCTGCATGCTCTTGGGGAGACAGGGAATCAATTTTTCATTTCCTCTTGAACTCTCTGTGAAGAGAGATTCTGACAAATTAACATGGATTATAAATGGGAAATCCAGGTCAGATAAACACCCCATGATGTATCCAGGAGGGGATAAACAAGTTTATGATCATCAAGAAAAGGAAAGTGTAAGAAATTCAAAAAGAGAAATTCTGTTGGCTCAGTAAAGTATTAGATGTCATCCTCTCTAAGGAGAAGAGAGAGGACTTAGTGAATACTTATATTATACTTGTTCTTTATGTTCTGCTTGAGAGAGTCAATTTCTAGGCAGGCTGATAAGAAGTCCGGGGTCCCCAAGAAGGAGAGAGGTGTCTGGAATTTTCAAGAAGAAGGAGGAAAGGACAAATGTCTATTTTTTTCTCCCTCTACATTCCTTAGTTTTAGTAGCATTTTTTTCCCCCTTTAAACCAGAACCGATGATTACTCAACAAAACAACTCAGTTTAAGCTCTGTACTAAGGATGATATAGCAACAACATACCCTGCTTGAGAACAGTTTCTCCTTCCTGAAAACCTTCTAACTAATCCTGTTATTTTAAAATGTATATTATGTGAGTGGGTCTGGTAGGATCTTTCTATTGTTAGATTCTAATCCTATTATCTTAAAGTGCAAATTGTGGGAATGGGTCTGGTATGATCTTTACAAATTTCAGACATTGTTTTGGTTTATTGTAATAACTAATTAAAAAGATATATAGCTCCCTAGCTAAGACTATGAGGGGGGCACTTCTGATGTCTATGTCAGAATCTTTCTCTGTCCCTTCTACTGAAATAAAACTTCTGTCACACAAGAGCTCTGAGTGGTCAAACTTGGTCTCTAGTCCTGAAGCTAAATCTTCTTTGGAGTTCACAAATCTGACATCATTTATCATCAGCTACCATCTTGGGGGCTTCTCCAGGACCTTCAGGACAAGGTAAGAACGCTCAGAGCTCTAGCCTGTCTTCTTTCTCAGTATATACATTTTCTGTCTTACTAACTGTATGGTGTGCCTGTCTGTGTGGATATAGAATGAAAGAGACATACCAAAATGAGTAAGAAATGAGCATTGAGCCCTGTTCTGCAGTTTTGCAGTGCCTCATAATGACTGAAGGCAACCCCAAAAAGAAGAACCTTGTTGGGGATTTAAACCGACCTGCCAATGACAGGAGACACCCAAGGTCCCTGCGAGAGGAGCAACCAGAAATGGGCAAAGCATGTAGGCTAAACTTTCCTTTTTCATTCAGCTTTTCCTGTTTTCTTTTACCATTTCATAATTGCGTGGGAAATTAGAGCTGCTAACCTAATCTGTCGGATCATAGACTTCCAATGGACTTGTGATTCATGCTGTTACTTTGTACTTTTACTTAGATCCCCACGTTTGGTAGTCATGGGAACCTAGACTTGCTAGAAGAATATTTAGGAGCTAAGTGGAACTAGCGAGTCCTTGGTGTAGCTGTGTTTCCTAACTGTGTGGATGGAAGCGTTGCTAGCAAGCATGGGGTTTCTAAGAGCTTAGGTCAGGAATCCCAGTTTGGGAGTACAGTGGGATTCTTCTTTTGGTAGTACTAGCTCTTAGCAGACTAGAAAAAGCTCTCCAGTAGCTTACTTATGTGGCTATGGCTCATCGCTTCTACTGCAATCAGGACTGTACTCAGGAATGTGAATAGACACATGGAAGATGGACGCTTATTTTAGTAGTCCTAGTTTGGGAAACATTCCAGGAAACTACTCTGTTACACCCTAGGTGTCATCAGAGGAAAAGGGTAAACCAAACAAAGATCGCGGTGGTATGGAGCTAGAAATCAATTTGGGATGCCATCAGGTATACCCATGGTGTGTCTCCGCCCAGCCTCGGTGGTAGAAATGGAAGGGATGAGTAAGGCGCCAGCGTCAGTTAGGGCAAACTAAGTCTGGCCAGGGAAGGAAAACTTTGGTGGAAAGTCTGTCTCCACTACTATCTAGAACAGGGAGGGACACCTCCGATGGAAAGAAGCAGAGGCTCTGGTCGCCACTTTTTTTTCTCTTATAGACGGGATCTACTCAAAGTTCCAGACTCACACCCTTGGATTGTGTCCAGAAAAATGGATAAATTTGAGCCGTAGAGTTTAAAGAAGACACACCTGGCTTTCTTTTGCAAATATGCATGGCCACAATATCCGTTGGAGGGCGGCAGACAATGGCAGGTTGGAGGGTCTCTTAATTAAGATACTGTTTGACAACTAACCCAGTTCTGTAGAAAACAAGGGAAATGGGTAGAAATGCCATATGTGTTACTCTTTTTCGCTCTGTTAGACATGTCAGACTTATGTCCTAAGGGTACAGATTTGGGTGTAAAGACTTCATCTCCCTCCTGTCCTCTTACTCTGCCTCTGCCTCTGTATCCAGGGCTCACAACTGAGCAAGTTGAGGGTCATGGGAACCCTCCAGGGAGGGTTGTCTCAGTCTTGATAGAAGTTCAAACAACCCTAGTTCCAATGCAGCCTCAGACTACTCTTGTTTCGATAGGAAATCAGGCAGTCAAAGTAAAGAAGGCACAGACAACCAAAACTAAGGGTAAAATACAAGATAGAGAAGAGGATGAGACAGAGGACAAGAAAGAGGATGAATATGAGAAAAAGCAGGTTTCTCTAAACTATCCCTGGGAACATATGTGAAGGGTAGCTAGAGAGGAACAGCTACACAACTTACTGCCTCTTCCGGAGGCAACCACTGGAAAAAATAACCAATCGATAAAAATCCATAAGTCCTTTTCTTACCAAGAGGTACAACAGATAAAGAGAGATCTGGGAGACTCTCTAGAGTATCCAGAAAAATACATAGAAGCTTTTACAGGACTAACTTTATGAACTTACTTGGCGACATGTAATGTATGTCTTTGGACGACGCTGACTCCTGACTTTAGAGCTCTAATTTTGGGGGAAGCTACTGCTTTTGGAGATGAATGGCTTGAGTATGAGGCAAAGGGAAAGCGGGAACATGAAATACCTCTCCTCCCTATGGGTAGCCAAGCAGTTCCTATAGCAGAGCCAGACTGGGATTATCACAAAGACAAAGGGACATGGGAGTAGACCCGCTTTGTCAATTGCATTATTGACGGGCTTAAAAGAACTCAAACCAAGCCTCTAAATTATGCTAAGTTGACTGACATAGAACCAGGAGAGAAGGAAACTACTGGCAGATTCCCAGAGAGACTTTGGGAAGGTCTTTGAAAGTTCACCAATATTTCTTCTGAGAGTGCAGAGGGAGAGATAATATTAAAAGATACATTTCTCACTCAGTCAGCTCCAGACATCCACCATAAGTTACAAAAACAGGCGTTCAGACCGAATTAGTCTTTAGAGAAACTTTTTCAGTTGACTCAGACAGTATATTACAGTAGAGACTATGAGGAGGAGAAACTACAACAGAAAAGAAACTAAGAAAAGGCCCATGCTCTAGAGATGGCTGAGAAAACTGCAATAAGTCAGCCTGAAGAGGAAAATGCCCAGAGGAGCCCAGGTGAAAAGGGACAGACTTGCTATTGCTGAGGAAAAGAGGAACATCTCAAGCGAAGTTGCTTTCAGGAGTCTAAGCACCCCCTTCCCCTGGCTCTCTGTCCAGTCTGTAAAGGACCATTATGGAAAACAGAATGCCCCCGAGGTGTGGGCTCCAGGGGTCGGACTCTCAGGAAAATCAGAATTGAAGGTGTCCAGGGGTCCCTACACAAGCTCCCATCTTAATAACACCTGAGGAAGCCTGGGTATTAATAACTGTGGGGGTCAAGGAGTCAATTTTCTTTTGGATATTGAGCCAACTTTCTCTGTGTTCACTGAAGCCCCTGGCCCACTTTCCTCCCAATCCACTAATGTAATGGGACTGTCAGGACGAGACAAACGCTATAATTTCAGTCATCCTTTAAGCTGCATCTGAAACTCTGTGTTATTTTCTCACAGTTTCTGAGTTTGTGATCGTGCTGGGATCTCCCTCACACCTTCTGGGGAGGGATATACTGAACAAGGTCCAGGCCTCTGTATCCATGAATATGGAGCCAGTTCTTTCTCTCTCATTAATTGAACAAAATGTAAATCTTAAAGTCTGGGCTGATGGTAAAACTGTGGTTTGAACACAAAATGCTGTTCCTGTTATTATCAAGTTCAGAAACCCTCACCTATTTCCACAACAAAAGTAATAAATGATACGCTAGATGAGATGGATCTCATTGGAATCTTCAGGACATTCCATCCAAATGTAGAAGAGTACACCTTCTTCTCAAGTGCACATGGAACATTCTTCAGGAGAGACCATATCCTGGGTGACAAATCAAGCTTCAATAACTTTAAGAAAATTAAAATTGTATGAAACATCTTCTCCAACTACAACTCTATGAGATTAGATATCAATTATAAGAAAAACAACTGTAAGAAACAAAAATACATGGGCATTAATCAATACACTTCTAAATAACCAACAGATTGCTGAAGAAAACAAAAGGGAAATCAAAAAATTTCTAGAAACAAATGACAATGAAATCACTACAATTCAAAACCTATGGAATTCAACAAAAGCAGTTCTAAGAGGAAAATTTATAGCAATACAATCCTACTTCAAGAAACAAGAAAAACATCAAATAGACAATCTAACTTTGCACCTAAAGCAACTGGAAAAAGATGAACAAAACCCCCCACAATTAGTAGAAGGAAAGAAATCATGAAGATCTGGGCAGAAATAAATGAAAAAGAAATGACAGAAGCCAATAGTAAAGATCAATAAAACTAAAACTTGTTCTTTGAGAAGATAAACAAAATTGACAAACTTTTATCCAGACTCATTAAGAAAAAAAGAGAGAAGAATCAAGTCAACAAAATTAGAAATGAAAAAATAGAGATTACAAAAGACAGTGCAGAAATACAAAGGATTAAAAGAGACTATTAGGGACAACTATATGGCAATAAAATGGATAACCTGGCAGAAATGAGCAGATTCATAGTGAAGTTCAATCTTCCAAGACTGAAGTAGGAAGAAATAGAAATTATGAACAAGACAATTAAAAGCACTGAAATTGAAGCTGTGATAAAAAATATCTCCCCGAAAACAAAAGCCCAGGACCAGATGGCTTCATAGGAGGATTCTATCAAACATTCAGAGAATAGTTAATGCCTATCCTAAAACTCTTTCAAAAAATTGCAGAGGAACAAACATTTCCAAACTCATTCTATGAGGCCACCACCACCCTGATACCAAAATCAGACAAAGACAACACACAAAAAAGAAAATTACAGGCCAGTATCATTGAGGAACACAGATGCAGAAACCCACAACAAAATTTTAGCCTAGAGAATTCAGCAAAATGTCAAAAGCTCATATGCCATGATCAAGTTGGGTTTATTCGAGGGATGCAAGGATTCTTCAGTATATGCAAATCAATCAGTGTGATACACCATTCTAACAAACTGAAAGACAAAAACCATATGATAATCTCAATATATGCAGAAAAAGCCTTTGACAAACTTTATCACCAACTTATGATTAAAACTCTTCAAAAAGTTGGCATTGAAGGAACCTACCTCAGCATAATAAAGACCATACATGTTAAGCCTAAAGCAAACATTATTCTCAGTGGTGAAAAACTGAAAGCATTCCACCTAAGATCAGAAACAAAACAAAGGTGTCCATTTTCACCACTGTTATTCAACACAGTTCTCGAAGCTCTAGCTATAGCAATCATAAAAGAAAAATAAATAAAAGGAATCTGATCAGAAAAGAACTAAAGCATTCACTGTTTGCAGATGACATGACACTGACCATAGAAAACCCTAAAGATAGTACCAGAAAATTACTAGAGCTAATCAGTGAATTTAGCAAAGTTGAAGGATACATCCACTGGATCATCAAGAAAGCAAGAGAGTTCCAGAAAAACATCTATTTCTGCTTTATTGACTAGGCCAGAGCCTTTGACTGTGTGGATCACAATAAACTGTGGACAATTCTGAAAGAGACTGTGGACAATTCTGAAAGAGATGGGAATACCGGACCACCTGACTTGCCTCTTGAGAAATCTATATACAGGTCAGGAAGCAACTGTTAGAACTAGACATGGAAAAACAGATTGGTTCCAAATAGGAAAAGGAGTACGCAAAGGCTGTATATTGTCATCCTGCTTATTACATCATGAGAAGCGCTGGGCTGGGTGAAGCACAAGCTGAACTCAAGATTGCTGGGAGAAATATCAATAACCTCAGATATGCAGATGACACCACCCTTATGGCAGAAAGTGAAGAAGAACTAAAAAGCCTCTTGATGAAAGTGAAAGAGGGGAGTGAAAAAGTTGGCTTAAAGCTCAACATTCAGAAAGCTAAGATCATGGCATCCAGTCCCATTACTTCATGGCAAATAGATGGGGAAACAGTGGAAACAGTGGCTGACTTTATTTTGGGGGGTTCCAAAATCACTGCAGATGATGACTTGAACCATGAAATTAAGACACCTGCTCCTTGGAAGGAAAGTTATGACCAACATAGACAGCATATTAAAAAGCAGAGATATTACTTTGTCAACAAAGGTCCGTCTAGTTAAGGTTATGGTTTTTCCAGTGGTCATGTCTGGATGTGAAATTTGGACTATAAAGAAAAGCTGAGCACAGAAGAATTGATGCTTTTGAACTGTGGTGTTGGAGATTCTTGAGAGTCCCTTGGACTGCAAGGAGATCCAACCAGTCCATCCTAAAGGAGATCAGTCCTGGGTGTCCTTTGGAAGGACTGATGCTGAAGCTGAAACGCCAATACTTTGGCCACCTGATGTGATGAACTGCCTCATTTGAAAAGACCCTTATGCTGAGAAAGATTGGAGGCAGGAGGAGAAGGGGATGAGAGAGGATGAAATGGTTGGATGGCATTACCAACTCAATGGACATGGGTTTGGGTGGACTCCGGGAATTGGTGAACAGGGAAAGCTGGTGTTCTGTGGTTCATGGGGTCTCAAAGAGTTGGACACAACTGAGCGACTGAACTGAACTGAACTAAACTGAAGGATACAAAATCAATACATAGAATTATTTGCATTTTTATATACTAGCAATGAGAAATCAGAAAGAGAAAATAAGGAACAATCCCATTCACCATTGCAACAAAAAAGATAAAATGTCTGTGAATAAACTTATCTAAGGAGACAAAGAACTGTACACAGAAAATTATGACACTAATGAAAAAAATCAAAGATGACATAAATAGATGGAAAGATATTCCATGATTCTTGGTAGGAATAATCACTATTGTGAAAATGATTATACTACCAAACACAATCTACAGACCTAATATGTTCCCTATCATGTTACCAATGACATTTTTCACAGAACTAGAACAAAATTTTCATAATTCATTTGGAAATACAAAAGATCCTGAAAAGCCAAAGCAGTCTTGAGAAAGAAGAATGGATTTGGAGGAATCAACCTTCCTGAATTCAGATTATACTACAAAGCTACAGTCATCAAGACAGTATGGTACTGTAACAAAAACAGAAATATAGGCCAATGGAACATGATAGAAATCCCTGAAATAAACCCATGCACCTAGGGGCACCTTATTTTTGACAAAGGAGGCAGGAATATACAACAGGGCAAAAACAGCCTCATCAATAAGTAGTGCTGGGAAACCTGGACAGCTACATATAAAAGGATGAAATTAGAAAACTGCCTAACACCATAAACAAATGTAAAATCAAAATGGATTAAAGACCTAAATGTAAGACCAGAGACTATAGAACTCTTAGAGGAATACATAGGCAGAACTCTCCATGACAAAAATCAAAGCAAAATCCTCTATGACCCACCTCCTAGAGTAATGAAAAAAAAAAAAAGTAAATAAGTGGGGCCTGTTTAAACTTAAACCTTTTGCACAGCAAAGAAAACTATAAGCAAGGTGAAAAGACAACCCTCAGAATGGCAGAAAATAATAGCAAATGAAACAACTGACAAAAGATTAATTTCCAAAATATACAAGCAGCTCATACAGCTCAATACCAGAAAAACAAACAACCCAATTAAAAAATGAAGAAAAGACCTAAACAGACATTTCCCCTAAGAAGACTTACAGATGGCTAACAAACACACGAAAAGATTCTCAACATCGCTCATTATTAGAGAAATGCAAATCAAAACTACAATGAGATATCACCCCACAGAGGTCAGAATGGCTATCATCAAAAATTCTGCAAATAATAAATGCTGGAGAGGGTGTGGAGAAAAGGGAATGCTCTTGCACTGTTGGTGGGAATGCAAATTGATACAGCCACTATGAAAGACAGTATGGAGATTCCTTTAAAAATCTAGGAATAAAACTGCCATGTGACCCAGCAATCCCACTCCTAGGCATACACCCTGTGGAAACTGAACCTGAGAAAGACACATGTATCCCACCGTTCAGTGCAGCACCATTTGCAGTAGCTAGGACATGGAAGCAGTCCAGATGGACATTGAGAGATGAATGGACAAAGAATCTGTGGTACATATACACAATGGAATATTACTCAGCCATTAAAGGAATGCATTTGAATCAGTTCTAATGTGGTGGAAGAACCTAGAACCTAGAGTGAAAGGAGTCAGAAAGAGAAAAATAGATATCGTATTCTAATGCGTATGTGTTGAATCTAGAAAAACAGTGCTGAAGAATTTATTTACAGGGAAATGGAGATACAAACATTGCAAATAGACTTATGGACATGGGGACAAGGGAGGAGAGGGTGAAATGTATGAAAAGAGTAACATTTTGTGTTGCAATATGTAACAATACCATATGTAAAATAGATAACCTATGGGAATTTTCTGTATGGCTCTGGAAACTCAAACAGGGACTCTGTATCTACCTAGAGGGATGGGATGGGGAGGGAAATGGGAGGGATTTTCAAAAGGGAGGGGATTTGTGTACATATATATATATATATAAATACTTGTGGATGACTCATGTTCAGATTTGACAGAAAACAACAAAATTCTGTAAAGCAATTATCTTTCAATTAAAAAATAAATAAAATAAGAAAATTTAAAGGAACAGAGCTATTAATTCTCTGTAAGAGTCCATGCAACACTCCTATTTTGTTTGTAAAAAAGTCAAATGATAAATGGAGACTAGTTCAAGATTTATGAATAATAAATGAGGCAGTGGTTCTTTACACCCCATGGTGCCTAATCTTAATACTTTATTGTCTAAAAATCCCCCATGGGTCAAATATTTCTCACTAATTGATTTAAAAGATGCCTTCTACTTTGTACCATTGGCAGAGGAAAGTCAATTTCTATTTGCCTTTGAAGACCCTACACAGCCAGCTTCTCAGTTAAGCTGGATAGGTTTGCTCCAGAGATTTTGTGACAGTCCCCAACTATTTGGGTAAAGTTTGTCACAAGATCAACAAAATTTTAATAGCCCCGAGGCAGTAGTGTTATAATATGTAGATGATATCCTGCTCTGTGCTGAGACAGAGGAAGCTTGCTCACAAACCTCAGAAAACTTCCTAAACTTTTTGGCTGGCTGAGGTTGTAAGGCATCAAGGGAAAAGGCTCAGGTTTGTCAACAATCTGCTAAATATCTGTGCCTAATCATAGTAGAAGTTACTAGGGCCATGGGCCCCCAAAGAATTAAACCTATATTAAATCATCCTCTACCTATGAGTTTAAGACAATTGAGAGGATTTTTTGGAATCACAGGCTACTGCCGCATTTGCATTCCAGATTATGGGAAACTTGCCTGGCCTTTATATAAACGTATAACCAAAACTCAGCAGGTCCAAACCAACAAGCTGGTTTGGTTCCCGAAACTCAAAAACCTTTTAAGACTCTTCAAACTACTCTCCTGCAGGCTCCTGCTTTAAGCCTGACCACAGGATCAGAGTTCAATTTGCTTATCACTGAAAGAAAAGACATGGCCTTGGGAGTTATGACACAACCCCGAGGGCCTCACCAGCAACCTATAGGATACCTGAGCAAAGAATTGGACATTGTGGCACATGGGTGGCAACACTGTCTAACAGAAATTGCCTTAGTAGCACCCAAAGCTCTCAAGATTATTAATGGGTGAGATCTTACCGTACTGAGTTCTCATGATGTGAGTGGAATCTTAAATTCTAAAGTTAATATTTGGATGACAGACAATCGACTTCTTAAATATCAGTCATTGTTGTTTGAAGGACCAATAATTAAGCTTAAAGTTGTGAAAACAAATCTTGCCACTTTCCTTTCTGAAAAGGAAGATGAAGCACACTATCACGATTGTCCCCAATTCCTAACTTTAAATTATGCAGCTCAGGAAGATTTAATGGATATCCCATTAGACAATTCTGACACGAATGTATTTATAGATGGCGGTTTTTTTTGTTCGGATGGAAAATGGAAAGCAGGTTACTCTGTGGTTACATCTAAACAGGTTTTAGAGACAAAATATCTTCTCCCCAGTACAAGTGCCCAATTGGCCGAGTTTGTTGCTTTGACCTGAGCCTTAGAATTAAGTAAAGGGCAGCAAGTAAATATCTACACTGATTCTAAGTATTCTTATTTGACTTTACATGCTCATGCTGCAATATAGAAAGAGACAATTTAAAACAGAAACGGGAGAACCTATTAAACATTTCAAAGAGATTGAGAGACTTTTAACTGCTGTATATTGTCCTAAAGAACTAACTGTTATACATTGGAAACAGTAAGGCAGGGACGGGAGTAAAGCAGCCAGTAGAAATCAGTTGGTCAATTCCCAAGCCAGAAACGTGGTGCTTTATGAAATTCCTCGACTACAAACACCCCTAGTCTGGACAGGTCCTGCCGAACAGGAAAAACCAAAATACACTGAAGAAGAATTAGAAAGATATGAGAAAAGAGGAGCAAAAATTACTGATAAAAGATGGTTACAGCCTAAAGACAGACAATGAATAATTCCTGAAAATGTTCAATGGAAAATTCATAAGGGTTTATACCAGAGTTTTCATTTAGGTGTTGAGAGCATTTACCAGATGGCTTCTAGCCTATTTGAGGGTAAAAATGTAATGAAAACTTTAAAGAATATTGTCAAGGGATGTTAGATTTGTCAGAAAAATAACCCAAAGACTGAAAAGTTAGCAAAAACTGGGTTACAATGAAATGAAAAGTATCCTGGAGAGGATTGGGAAACTGATTTTACTCCAAAGCCAAAAACAGATTTTCTTGCTTACAGGTCTGGGCAGACACTTTTACTGAATGGATTGACGCCTTTCCTTGCTGTAGTGAGCAGGCTAAGGAAGTTATAAAAATTTTAATCCATGAAATTATTCCCAGGTTTGTGCTGCTGCGGGGTCTCCAGAGTGACAATGGCTCTGCTTTTAAAGCTGCTGTAACTCAAGGGGTATCAGAAGCTCTAGGAATAAAATAGCACTTACACTGCTCCTGGAGACCCTGATCTTCAGGAAAGGTAAAAAAGGCTAATGACATTGAAGAAGGAATTCATAGGGCCTGGACTCCATCTCAGGCCTGTCCGTGCTGATCGTGCTCGGCTGCCTCTCCAGTGGACTCTGAACTCTCTGCTTAGTGCCTGTGGGAACGATAATGGAAGGATAAGACCCCCTCCGGACAGGGGAACCTTGAAGATCATATCCAGGTTACTCATCGCCTAAGAGAAAAGAGACACTAATCACCCCTGACACTATCTATCAGAATGTAAGCACAGGCTTATCGGTTATTAACTGTTTGGAATGTAACTGCGGGCTGATTGATTATTGACTGTTTGAACACATAACACGGGGATGATGGGGTTATTGTAGTTGTATTTACCCTGCCTTTGTTTATGTAAGTCTCAAGGGAATTGAGGTGGTGGGTTTGGACACGTACACATGGGGTAGGTGGTGGGTTTGGACACGTACACATGGGGTATAAAAGATTTTCACAAATGCTGGACGGGGTCCTTGGCTAAGAGGTGACTCTGCCTTGGGCCCGCCGGTGTAATAAACTGCACTCCACTATCTGCATTGTCCTTCTGAGTGAGTCTGTTTCCCGGAAAGCGTGGCTATAACATTTGGTGCGTTGGCCGGGAAACTCCTCGCTTTGAGGAGACAGGTCTCATTTGAGGCCACCCCGAGGCTTTGTAGCTTGAATCTCCTAGAGGGGGGAAGGCGCCTCGCCCCTCTGGAAGGATTCTGCTTTTCAACGCCCGGACCTTTCACGTAAGCAGGTAGTGGACGGCAGCAGGGGAACTGAGCGCTCAGGTGAGGAGGAGCCCACCCAGCAGGGTGGAAGAGGGGGCCTGATCACCCCCCTGGGAGGGACTAGAAGGAGCGGGGACCCACAGGAGCCTGGAATAGGCAGGTGGCGATTGCTTGGTACACAGGTTGACGAGCGTGCTAGGGTTTAAGAAGGAAATTTGTGAAGGACATTTAGGAGGTGTGTCCACGCCGTCTCGGGGAAAATTATTACCAAGCGATCACCAGGGGATTCTTAGGGTAAGAAACTGGTCCGTGTATGCTCGTATTCTGCCCTCCCCCAGGAGGTGTCCTGTCTGCTGTGAAATTCTTGACCCCCTCGGAATTGTTAGGCTAGAAGGAGGGGGATACAGAAGTGAGTATGAATTGGCTTTTCCGGAGATGGCCTGGGACATGAGATATTTAACCCATCTGTGTTTTCATCCGCACCTGATCAAGCCCACCAAGGCAGAATGGACTTTAAGGGAGAAACAGTCTCGGACCATGTGATGTTCTGGTTCAGCTGTGCTGACCGGCAGGTGAAGACACGCCAAACCCCCTTCTCCCTCTGGGGTCTGGCAGGTAAGGCTCTTCTCTCCCCAATTAGAAAGGAGGCAGAATGGCAATTTAAGTGTCACTGAGTGGAAATATGAGAAGTACATAGGGTACTGAGAACTTCGTAGACAGAACGAAAAGGAAAAGTAGAAGAAGGTCCGAGAAGGTAAGCGAGATGGGGGAAAGTGAATCTAAGGCAACTGTATTGGAGTGCATGATTAAAAATTTAAAGAAGGGATTAGGAGGAGACTATGGGGTGAAGATGAAGCCTAACTGCCTCCACATACTCTGTGAGGTCGAATGGACCCCAATGGGAGCAGGATGGCCACCAGAGAACACCGTGAACTTAAAAATAATGGAAGCAGTCTACACAGTAGTCACAGGCGAGCCAGGACACCTGGATCAATATCCATCTATTGACTCATGGCTAGGGTTAGCTAAAGACCCTCCTACTTGGACAAGATTCTGTATCCAGAAGGGAAAGGGAAAAATATTAATGGCACAAAAATTGACTGATGATAAAAAAGGAAATTCTACAGGATTTGGACGGGGATGACCTGACCCCTCCCCCATGCTGGATAATGACACGCCTGCCTCCCCGTGCTTCACCAGGACCGGAGGCTGCCTTAATGCCCGATCCAGGGCCAGGTGAAGTTTCTGCAACAGCCACTGCTCCTCCGCCAGCTTTCCCGGAGTTCGTAGAGCCGCCGTTTGGGCAGGCTCCGATCCCGGTGACAGAAGCCTCTGGCCAACACTGCCAGGATCCGGCTCCAACCGAACCGCCCAAGCTATACCTGCCTCTCCCGGTGAGTACTGACAAGAGGGGGAGGGAGACGTTGGAATTAAGCAGAGACTGCGCTCTGCCAGAGAGCCGGAGGGAATAAAAGAGAACAGACAAGAGACTTACAGTGCTAGCTGCTGCTCTGGGAAAGTCTATCTTGGGCCCTCCAGAAAACCTCATCTGCCCCAGGGACAGGACAGTCCTTCAACGGTCCCAAGGGAGGCCCCGGTCCCCGTTACAGCCAAACCAGTGTGCCCGGTGCATGCTTTTGGCCACTGGAAGAATGAATGCCCTAAGGCAAGGAGGGAAGAGGAAGCTCCCGCAGTTGTGGGGCTTGCTGACTTGGAAATTAACTAGGGCTGCCAGGGCTCAGAGATATCAGGTCCCTGAGAGCCCATGGTAACCGTAAAAGTGGGGGACCAAAACATTGACTTCATGGTGGATACAGGAACAGAACTGTCGGTAGTAACAAAACCTGTGGCACCACTGTCCAAAAAGACTACCGCTGTAACTGGGGTGTCGGGAGAAGAGATGATTAAATCGTTTTGCCAGCCCAGAAAATGTCAGATGGAGGGGGGACACCAAGTGACATTCCTGAGTGCCCAGTACCCCTGTTGGGAGGAGAGCTCTCCAAACTAGGAGCACAGGTGACTTTCTCCCCTGAGAAGAGGCCCACCTTCTGGACGGACTCTATGACTTATTTGCCCTCTCTCTCAGTGCCAACCCAAGATGAGTGGAGGTTGCATGAGCCCCTGAAGGCAGAGCCGGGTGGGCCGGAAGAGCATGAGAGAGCTAACTCAATTGTTCCCTGAGGTCTGGGTGGAAGACAACCCCCCCTCCCCCCAGGCTGGCTGAACATCACGCCCCAGTGATAATGGAACTCAATCCAGGTACCATCCCAGTTAGAGGGCACCGGTACCCGCTATGGATGGAGCCTGAGCTGGCATATTGCCCTACATCAATAGATTGAAACAAGCAGGCCTTCTAGTAGAGTGCCAGTCGGCTTGGAATACGCCAATCCTGCCAGTCAAAAGGGAAGGAGGACAGGACTATAGGCCTGTACAAGATCTCAGGCTAGTCAACCAGGCTACTGTGACTTTACACCCCACTGTTCCAAACCCCTATACCTTGCTTAGCCTCCTCCCGCCGAGGACTAAAGTTTACACTTGCCTAGATCTCAAGGATGCCTTCTTCTGCGTACACCTCGCCCCAGCATCACAGCCCATAAGTGCCTTTGAATGGGAAGATCCAGTCGGGAGCACCAGATAACAAAGGCTAACTCCACAGCCATCTTTGGGGAAGCTTTGGCTTCTGATCTGAACTCATTCCATCCGGAAGAGTATGGATGTCAGCTCCTACAATATGGAGATGACCTGCTGCTGGCTGCCTGAGACCAAGGAAAAATGCTAGAAAGGGACAAATGCACTGCTCCAGCTGTTGATGAAAGCAGATTACCGGGTGTTGAAAGAGAAGGCACAATCTACAAAGAGGAGGTAAGGTATCTGGGGTTTGTTTTAAAAAAGGGCTCAAGGTTCGAGACCCTAATTGGGTCTTATATACTGATGGCACTCGCATGATAAAACAAAGACAACAGCTGTTGGGTTAGCCAGAGCAGAAGGGGCCATCAAGACTGAAAAGAGATGGTGGGAATTGTCAGGTGACAAATTATTGGTACCAGAGGAGCTGGCACACACTCTGGTAAGCCAAACACACCAAGCGACCCACCTAGGCCATGCTGTCTGCTCACAGGTTAATGCTGCCTCTCGGGTATTCAGACAAAATCCTCTGGGTATTCACCTGAAAGGCATGCTGCCCCTTGAACACCTGGGAGTGGACTTCACTAAAATGAAACCTCACCGACACTACCATTATCTGCTGGTCATGGTATGTGCATTCTTGAGATAGGTAAAAACTTTTCCTACCTGGACTGAAAGAGCATCAGAAGTAGCCTGGTGGCTGCTTAGGAAAATGGTTCCCAGATTTGGATTTCCTACCAGCATTGGATCAGGCAATGGCCCGGCTTTTGCAGCTGATTTAGTACAAGTAAGCAAAACTTTAAACATCAAATGGAAACTGCACACTGCATATAGGCCCAGAGTTCTGAGATAGTGGAATGAACCAACCAGACACTTAAAGAGACTGACTGCTCCTGAGTGGACTTGCTTCTGACGGCTCTGCTCAGACTCAGGATGACCCCACAGTCCCAAGGCTATTCTCCATACGAAATTGTGTATGGGAGGCCTCCTCCCACCATAATAAAACAGGTGTCAACAAATTTGCCTCAGGTAAGGGGGGATAAGATTTCACAGCAGATGGAACTGGGTAAGGTAATAAATTGGGTAACTAAGTTTGTACAAGAAAGGGTGCCGTTCCCCCTTGGGGAACAGATTCATGAGTTTACACTTGGTGACCAAGCATGGGTCAAAGATTGGGAATATGATTTGCTAGCCCTTTGGTAAAAGGGCCCTTATGTTATTCTAACTACCCCTACTGCAGTTAAAGTTGCAGGTATTGTCCCTTGATCCATCACACCAGAGCAAAGAAGGCATACCACGCTGACCCGGAGGACGCCAAGTGTACCACCCAGAAGGACCCCACCGACCCACGGGAAACCAAGATCATTCTGAGGAGAAAGAAGAAAACGAGGTCCCGGACGAGCCCTCTACAGGATGGAGCTGGGTAAACGACTCCTGCTGCTCGGCCTCATCAACGCAATTCTGAACCTGACCACTGCTCCTGCACAGGACAACGTCTTCATCTCGTGGGCCACAACTCTGCCAACTGTTGGGTGTGTGGGGCTATGCCCCTGTCAGTAATGGACAGACTCCCCTGGTGGGTATCGCCACTCTGTTCCTCTCTCCAACCATAACCTGTCTTTGCTCTCCTGGTGTAAAATGAAGCCATCAATGGGCCAGGGACATAGGGTTACATTTAACATGAGCACCAGCCTTACAGAAGTAACAAAGGCTTATACCTCATATGTGAAAAATAAAAAGGAGAAGTGTTCTTTACAAAAGGGGGACAGGCCTCCCGGTACCTTGAGCAATACTACTAGGTCTGGGATGAACATTTCTGGATGACTCCTGAGAAAGGACAGTTGATTACCCCTGCTACTATTTGCTGGGAACAAAAAAAAAAGAAAGTTAGATTTGGAGACCACCCCCTAGACCCAAAAGAATTAAAATATATGGGTTATTTACCCCCTGAACAATGTAAACAAATCTTGGAAGTTACCTATCACCCCAATCAATCTGTTCAGTGACCTGTTTCCGACTGGAAATATAATCCTGGAATGTGCTGGGTAGCCCCCAATGGGACCCAGTGGCTCTGTGGGCTTAACTTATGGCCATGGTTACCAGTTGGCTGGGTGTGGCGTTGCACATTAAGATTTGCTTTCGCCCATGGCAGAATTAAGCCTAGCCTGCACCAGCCTCCAGTAAACCTGCCTTATCTGCATGCAAAATGGACACGATCTGTGTTCCAATGGTATGACTATCTTGCTGCCTTGTTTGTACCCTCTGTAGGGACAACGGATATCATGGTTAAAGTAGAGGCCTTAACTAATTTCACTAAACAGGCCCTCTTAGACAGTACAAAAGCCATTCAAGCTTTGAATGAGAAACAAATTCAGATGAGGAAGGCAGTAATTCAAAATAGGATGGCATTAGACATACTCACAGCAGCCCAAGGAGGGACTTGCACCGTAATTAAAGTTAAATGTTGTGTGTATATCCCTGACCTGTCTGAAAATGTATCTACTGCCTTGAAGGATATGAAAAATCAAGTGAAAGCCATGTCTAATGAAAATATTCCCTTTTGGACTTCAGTTCTCTCCTGGGTAAAGGGAGACTGGTAGAAAACCATTGTAACTGTTGTTATAGTAATCTTAATCATACTGCTCTGTGGGCCCTGCTTCCTATAATGTCTTGTGAATTTTGTAACCCAGAGGTTGATAGCATTCTCTCACATGGGTGGCAGGAGGGCTAAGGTACAATATATCTCAATAAATGATGCTCGTTATGGAAACTAAGAGCATCAAGAGGGGGGAATGAAGAAGGAATTCATAGGGCCTGGACTCCATCTCAGGCCTGTCCGTGCTGATCGTGCTCGGCTGCCTCTCCAGTGGACTCTGAACTCTCTGCTTAGTGCCTGTGGGAACGATAATGGAAGGATAAGACCCCCTCCGGACAGGGGAACCTTGAAGATCATATCCAGGTTACTCATCGCCTAAGAGAAAAGAGACACTAATCACCCCTGACACTATCTATCAGAATGTAAGCACAGGCTTATCGGTTATTAACTGTTTGGAATGTAACTGCGGGCTGATTGATTATTGACTGTTTGAACACATAACACGGGAATGATGGGGTTATTGTAGTTGTATTTACCCTGCCTTTGTTTATGTAAGTCTCAAGGGAATTGAGGTGGTGGGTTTGGACACGTACACATGGGGTAGGTGGTGGGTTTGGACACGTACACATGGGGTATAAAAGATTTTCACAAATGCTGGACGGGGTCCTTGGCTAAGAGGTGACTCTGCCTTGGGCCCGCCGGTGTAATAAACTGCACTCCACTATCTGCATTGTCCTTCTGAGTGAGTCTGTTTCCCGGAAAGCGTGGCTATAACAACATTATTAAGAGACATCTGTGTAAATTAACTCAAGAGACTCAGGACAATTGGCTTAAAGTTCTACCCATAGCTTTAATGAGGGCTTGGACTGCCCCTAGAAAGGAGGGTCTGTCCCCCTTTGAATGTATCTGTGGAAGACCTTTCTTAAGCACAGACATTGTTATAGACCCTGAAGCCTTAGAATTAGCTAGGTGGCTCAGCTTTCGGCCTTTCAACATACATTATGGAACCTCCAGAAGCTAACTCCTGATCCAGGCTCAGAGTCCAACAAGCTGTTGTTTGAGGCAAGCACTGAGGTCCTGGTATATACATTGGGATCTGGAGGGTAATCTCTCTTGGCCCTCTAGGAAGGCCCTGATCAGGTTATTCTTTCTTCTCTCACAGCTGTCAAGGTGCAAGGAATTGATTCCTGGGTGCACACACACGAGTTAAAAAGTGGCACCCTAACCAAAACTAGACAATGTCATTTTATGTCTTTGTCCTCTATACTCTCACCTTTTACTTTTCAGATGGGCCTGATAATCTGTGTGGGCCTGCTTCTGCTGACTCCAAAAGTCCCAGTTCTGTCATTTGACCCTTAAGACAACTCCTTCCTGTCCTGGGCTCATTCTTACGATGCATTCTACAATCGGTCTAATTGCTGGGTCTCCAGAGCACGTCCCTCTTCATCAGTTGAAAACTTCCCGTGGTAGCTTTCTCCATTTCAAAGAAAATACTTTCTTCAACTCTGTGAATACCTTCACCAACAGCTATCACAGATGATGCCTGTCTTTGATCTGATGAAATCTATCAGTTAACTAACTATGTTACTGGTGTAACACTTTGTACCTTAACTATGAACATAATGTGACTTTCAACTTTGATTATATATTATCTTGGTTTAATAACTAGGTTGCTGCACATAAGAAGGTAAATGGGTCTTGATCTGGTGGTTTCCTACCTGATGTTTATCAAGGGATGAGGGCATATGGCTAACTCCTGAAAAGGGACGTCTACTATCTAACGGTCCCATATACTGGGAACAAATAGAGCCATCCCCAGAAGTTAGCCAACAACTTAATTATAATTATTGGAAACAATTGGGATTTTTGCCTCAAGAAATATGCAACATGATCATTCCTGTGTTTTCCAATCCCAGTTCAGTTCCTCCTTTTGCCTGGCCAGGAACTCTTGGGGCTGGATCCCTCAGTCACACCGGTTTGCTCCAAATGAGACCTACTGGATATGTAGCTCTTACCCATGGGCATGGCTTCCCACTGACTGGATAGGGAGATGCACCTTAGGTTTACCTTTTCCTCATGGCTTCATATTTTCAGAGCTTCCAGAGAGGCCTGCTAATCTGTCACACCTTAAAACTCGCTGGGCAAGGCCTGTATTTCACTGGTATGGCTATCTGGCTGCAATATTCACTCCTCTCTGGGAACTACAGATGTTGTGCTACGAATTGATGCTCTGACTAACTTTACTCAACAGACTTTACAAGATTCTGAAAAAGCTATTTCAGCCCTTAGTGCTGAACAAATACAAATTAGAAAGGTGGTTTTACAAAACAGATTGGCCTTAGATATTCTAACAGCCACACAAGGAGGAACTTGTTCTATTATCAATATCCAATGTTGTACATATATACCAGATATGAGTACTGATGTCAATTTACTAAACACATGAAGAAAATGAATCAGGCTATGGATTCTCCTGAAGCCACCATCACCTCACTTTGGGAAATGTTAACTAGCTCCCTATGGTAGAAGACTATCTTAATTGTAATCCTTCCAATTTTTCTGTTTTTGCTGTTTGGTCCCTGCATCTGTAACTGTGTAACTGGATTTGTTCCTAATTGTCTGAAAGCTTTTAAGTCACAAATGGTTGTTCAGTCTCCTACGCCTCCTCCAACTATTACTTGGGATCCTTGGATCAGAGACACTCCATATGAGGGTTAGGAGAATATGTTGCCTCAACAGTTTAGGGATGATGCCCCTCAACAGCAGGAAGTAGTTACAGAAAGAAAATGATGTCCCTCCCTGGGCAACATAATTCTCCTAAAAGAAAAGGGGGAGGAGATGAGAGAGTCAATTTTAGATAGGTTGATAAGAAGTTTGGGGTCCCCAGATTGTAGAGAGGAGTCTGGGGCTCTCAAAGAGGAGATAGGGGTCTGGAACTCTCAAGGAGGAGGAAAGGACAAAGGTCTTTTTTTCCCCTACATTTCTTAGTCTTAGTCACATTTTTCCCCCCATTTAAATTTGCTGGTTGCACAACAAAACAAGTCAGTTTAAACTCTGTACTAAGGATTATATAATGGCATTTTATCCTGCTTGAGGACAGTTTCTCCTTCCTGAAAACCTTCTGACTAGTCCTGTTATCTTAAAATGTTTATTATGGGAGAGGCTCTGGTAAGGTCTTTTTATTGTTAAGTTCTAATCCTGCTATCTTAAAATGTAAATTGTGGGGGTAGGTCTTGTAAAGTCTTTACAACTTTAAGACATACTTTTGACATTTTGTAATAACTAATTTAAAAAGCATATAGCTCCCTTGCTAAGACTAGTGAGGGGGGCACTCTCCACCCTCTTCTGATGTCTATATCAGAAGATTTCTCTTTCCCTTTCACTGTAATAAAACTTCCCTACCACACAAGAGCTCTGAGTGGTCGAGCCTGGTCTCTGGTCCCAAAGCTAAATCTTCTTCGGAGATCACAAATCTGACATCATTCACTGTAAGCTATCATGCTGAAACATTTTGCAATGTTTATTGCAAATTATTTAGAGATTGTTGCAAGGTTGTTTCCATGGTTACAAAAGGCCAGTCTTAAAAGGGAATTTGGGACTTGACGTCCTAAATATTTGGAGGGATTCATGCTTTGAATATGTGTGTGTGTGTGTGTGTGTGTGTGTGTGTGTGTGTGTGTTAAAGGCATGAATCCAGTTTTCTAGCATATATTTGAGGGCCACTGAAGACGTTGTTGCTACTGCTAAGTCACTTCAGTCGTGTCTGACTCTTAGCGACCTCATGGACTGCAGCCTACCAGGCTCCTCTGTCCATGGGATTTTCCAGGCAAGAGTACTGGAGTGGGGTGCCATTGCCTTCTCTGACTAAAGACGTTGGGAGGGCCTAAATATGTGAACTGAGGTTGGATGGGAATTTATATTTTTGTATTTGTATTGTGTGTGTTTCCAACCATGTAATCCTTCAGTTCCTGATGATATAGATTTTTACTTTTAAAGTTAAGAGAAAGATGTAGGGCAGACTGTAGTAAATGGATTGACTTCTAGTTAGTTCAATTATGTACTATGGAATATTCAAATGATCTTGTTCCTGGTGGGAAGTGGGGGGATTACTGTAAGCTGAGAATTGCATAAAATTGACTCTGATGTAAATGTCTTATCTTCCTAAACTTACAGATTGTGAGGGCCAAAGCTATGACTTACATACTTTTTAGTATTTATGTTACTTGTGCACCATACTGGCACAGGATAGGCCTATAACTAGTTAGTTGGCTGTCTGAGTCAATAGCCGAAAGTATTATGTAAAGAGAAGACTAAAACATTCAATATTTTTCAAGTGATGGATAATCGGCTTTTAATAGGATGCAGACAGTATTTCTTAGAATATCTAGGTTTTTAAGACAAATTGAATGCATAAATTTGTGTATAAAAATGAAATTATGTTAATAAGATTAGAACAATTCATGTTCATCTTTTTCCTGAAATTTGCACCATCTGAAAAGAAATAGAAAATCTGGAGTCTAAATAAAATAGGAGTCTAAATAAAATATGATGGCAAATTAGAAGGATACAATTGAACTTTAATGGAAGAGTCAGTAATGTTTTGTGAACCTCGATTACTGAACGAAAGTTGCTCAGTTGTGTCTGACTCTTTGCGACCCCACGGACTATACAGTCCACGGAATTCTCCAAACCAGAATACTGGAGTGGGTAGCCTTTCCCTTCTCCAGGGGATCATCCCAACTCAGGGATCGAACCCAAGTCACCCGCATTGCAGGCAGATTTTTTTTTTTTTTTTTTACCAGTTGAGCAATAAGGGAAGACCAAGAATACTGGAGTGGGTAGCCTATCCTTTCTCTAGCAGATCTTCCAGACCCAGGAATTGAACTGGGGTCTCCTGCATTTCAGATGAATTCTTTACGAACTGAGCTATCAGGGAAGCCCCACCTATTTGTATCCTAACTCACTGAACTAATGCCCTTTGTGAATCAGAACCTAGAATCCAGAGATTGCTTGCATTTGATTTCAATCTCTGACACTCACTAGCTATGTGACCCTGGGCAAGATTCCTCATTTCTCTATGTCTCAGTTTCCATTCTATAATTTGTGTTAATAATAGCCCCTACCCCTTAGGGTAATTGTAAGGATTAATGGCTTAATTAATGAATTAATACATGCATGAGTGGGCTTCCTTTGTGGCTCAGCTGGTAAAGAATCTGCCTGCAAATGTGGGAGATCTGGGTTTGATCCCCGAGTTGGGAAGATCCTCTGGAGAAGGGAAAGTCTACCCACTAAAATATTCTAGCCTGGAAAAATTCCATGCACTGTATAGTCCATGGGGTCGCAAAGAGTCAGACACAACTGAGCAACTTTCATTTTCACATGAGTGTGCAGATAAGCCTGATATGTATTAAGTGATCAAAAGTGTTATTTGTGAAGATAATGATTGTACTCATTCATAGTTGATCTTGTAACAAATTATCAAAACTTTGATGCTTAAACAGATAGTTATGTTATCTTACTATCTTACCTTCATATCTTACAATATTACCTTTTGTTAACTGTAGGTTAGAAGTTTGGTACAAATCTCTGTATTCTTGTTTAAGTGTAAGCAAAGGTTCATTTCCAGCTTCTAAAAACTGCTGTACTCTTGGATCATGGTCCCCTTCCTCTGTCTTCAAGGTCAACAAAGATAGGTGAAGTGGCATCTTTCTGTCCTTCTTTCCTGGTTGGAAATCCTAGCCAGGAATTATTTTTCACACTTAACAATTCATGTGATTACTTTGGGCCTACCTAGGTACTCCAGGATACTCTCCCCATCTCAAAGTCTTTGCCCTAGTCATATATGCAAAGTACTTTTTGACATAAAAGATAACATATTCACTGAGGACTGTTGCATATAGATCTTTCCTAGGGGTGGTGGGGATGAGTGTATACTATAATGGTGATAGCCTTGCAGTTGAGAGCAAGATTTGAGTTAGAAATCATTGCACTTTTTAATGTGATCTTTGGGGGGATTTTTCAGTTTCTGTAATATTTCAGAGTAGAAAAGAAGTAGTAACCAACTGCCCTAGAATCTCTGTCTAATGGAGTGCTTCTAAGCTGTGTCCTCTAGAATATTATTTTTGTGAAAGAATGGACATGAAATGAAAAACAAATTAAGTATGTGTAAGAGGGTTCACATCTGTTTTCAAATAAGATGGAAGATAAAAACAAATTCAACCTAAATTTTTAATGACAAATTATTTACTATGTCAATATACTAATATGCATGTGACTTCTCAAAAGGATTGTATAGCTTTTCCTGGACTTAATTGGCTATGAAGTTTTTACTTTTACTTACTTCCTTAGGGCTTCTGAATTAACCTCCTAAAGTGATGGTCCATGCATTTGGCATACTAATAATTTACTTGGCCAAAGTCTTTCATTGCTTAGAAGGCAGATTTTCAAGGAGACTACCCTCTGACCATATTTAAATGTTGTCTTATCTATAACATCCTCTTTAGAACATATTTTGCTTTCAAAATTTAGGAAGGAGTTTATACTACTCAGTGTATTGGGAAGCATTGTACTACTGAAAGTAACCAATGCCTTTTATTATTGGTAAAATATTAACTGCTGAATTAATATTTATATTTTATATGTTTAATATTGCAAGGCACTAGCTAAGGATTTTGTAAGTATCATTTCACTAATTCCTCATGACAAAACTTATGAAGTAGGTACAATAATTATGAAGAAACTGGGACTGAGTAAACAAAAACCTGAGCTTTATTTCTTCACAGTGTGTCCTTTTATTTACTGTGTTGTATTGCCATTGCTGTTGTTGCTGTTCAGTTGTTAAATTGTGTCCAGCTCTTTTCAATTCCATGGACTGCATCTTGCCAGGCTTCTCTGTCCTTCACTATTGCACTGTTTGCTCAAACTCATGTCTATTGAGTTGGTGATGCCATCCAACCGTCTTATCCTCTGCCACCCCCTTCTCCTCTTGCCCTCAATTTTCCCTGAATCAGGGTCTTTTGCAATGTCAGCTCTTCGCAGCAGGTTGCCAAAGTATTGGAGCTTCAGCTTCAGCATTAGCCCTTTCAATGAATATTCAGGGTTGACTTTCTTTAGGATTCACTGGTTTAATCTTCTTGCTGTCCAAGGGACTCTCAAGAGTTTCCTCTAACACCACAGTTGAAAGCATTAATTCTTCAGCTCTCAGCCTTCTTTATGGTCCAACTCTCATATCCATACATGACTACTGGAAAAACCATGGCTTTGACTATATGGACCTTTGTGGGCAAAGTGATGTTTCTGCTTAATACACTGTCTATGTTTGTCATAGCTGTTCTTCCAAAAAGCAAGTGTCTTTTAACTATGTGGCTGCAGTTAACACCTGCATTGATTTTGGAGTCAAAAACATTAAATCTGACAGTTTCCTTCTATTTGTATGAAGTGATAGGACTGGATGGCATGATGTTAGTTTTTTGAATACTGAGTTTAAAGCCAGCTTTTTCACTTTACTTTTTCACTTTCACCAAAGGGCTCTTTAGTTCGTCTTCACTTTCTGCAATTAAAGTGGTATCATTTGCATGACTGAGGTTGTCAATATTTCTTATGGCAATCTTGATATCATGGCAAGCTTGTGATTCATCCAGCCCAGCATTTCTCTTAATATAATCTGCATATACATTAAATAAGCAGAGTGATTATATACAGCCTTAATGTATTACTTTCCCAATTTGGAACCAGTCCTTTGTTCCATGTCCAGTTCTAACTGTTTCTCATTATCCTACATACAGGTTTCTCAAGAGGCAGGTAATGTGGTTTGGTGCTCCCACATCATTAAGAAATTTCCAGCTTATTGTGATCCACACAGTCAAAGGCTTTAGTGTTCTCAATGAATCAGAGGTAGATTTTTTTTTTTTTAATTCCCTTGCTTTTTCTATAATTGAATAGATGTTAGCAATTTGATCTCTGATTCCTCTGCCTTTTCTAAAACCAGCTTGAACATCTAGAACTTCTTGGTTCAAGTACTGTTGAAGCTTAGCTTGGAGAACTTTGAGCATTATTTGCTAGCATGTGAAATGAGTGCAGTTGTGCAGTAGTTTAAACATTCTTTGCTATTGCCTTTCTTTGGGATTGGAATGAAAATTGACCTTTTCCATTTCTGTGGCCATGGCTGAGTCTTCCAAATTTGCTGGTGTATTGAGTGCACCACTTTTATAGCATCATCTTTTAGGATCTAAAATAGCTCAGCTGGAATTCCATCATCTCCATTAGCTTTGTTTGTAGTAAAACTTCCTAAGGCCCACTTGAGTTCACATCCCAGTATGTATGGCTGTACATGAGTGACCACACCATCGTGGTTATATAGGTCATTAAGAGCTTTTTTGTACACTTCTTTTGTGTGTCCCTGTCTCCTCTTTTTAATTTTTTCTACTTATGTTAGGTTGTTGCTGTTTTTGTCTTTTTTTGCCTATCTTTGTATGAAATATTCCTTTGGTATGTCCAATTTACTTAAAAAGGTCTCTTGTCTTTCCCATTCTCTCGTTTTTGTCTATTTATTTACACTGATTACTTAGGAATGCTTTCTTTTCTCTCTTTGCTGTCTTCTGGAACTCTGCATTTGGTTGAGTATATCTTTCCCTTTATCCTCTGCCTTTTGCTTCTCTTCTCTTCTCAACTATTTGTAAGTTCCCAGACAATCACTTTGCCTTCTTGAGTTTCTTTTTCTTGGAGATGGTTTTGATTATTAGCTCCTGTACAATGTTGTGAACCTCCATCCATCAATTTTCAGGCACTCTGTCTACCAGATCTATTCCCTTGAATGTATTCATTGTTTTCATTGCATAATCGTAAGAGATTTGATTTTGGTCATACCTGAATGGCCTACTGGTTTTCCATACTTTTTTTTTTTTTCAATTTGAGCCTGAATTTTGTAATAAGGACCTGATGATCTGAGCCACAGTCAATTCCTGATCTTATTTTTGCTGACTCTACAGGGCTTCTCCACATTCAGATGCAAAGGATATAATCAATTTGATTTCAGTACTGACCATCTGGTGAGGTCCATCTGGTGAGACATCTCTACAATGTCTCTTGTGCTGTTTGAAGATAGCGTTTGCTATGACAGACACTCAAATAAATGTGGCATAGCCTTGGATTACTGTGATATTGAATGGTTCACCTTGGAAATGAACCAAGATCATTCTGTCATTTTTGAGATTGCAACCAAGAATTGCATTTCAGACTGTTTTCTTGAGTATGAGGGCTATAACATTCCTTCTAAGGGATTATTGCCAACAGTAGTAGATATAATGGTCATCTAAATTAAATTCTCCCATTCCTACCCATTTTAGTTCACTGATTCCTAAAATTTCAATGTTGACTCTTGACCACTTTCAATTTAACTTGATTCATGGACCTAAGATTCCAGATTTCTATGCAATATTGTTCTTTACAGCAAATTTTACTTTCACTACCATATACAATAAAAAATGAGTGTCATTTCTGCTTTGGCTCAGCCTCTTCATTATTTCTGGAGCTATTTCCTTGCCCTACCCCAATAGTATATTGGACATCTACCTTCTTGGTGGGTTCATCTTTGAGCATTAAATTTTTTGCCTTTTCATGCTGTTCATGGGGTTCTCAAGGCAAGAATACTGAAGTGGTTTGCCATTCCCTTCTATAGTAGATCACATTTTGCCAGTCTCCAACTAACTGGGGCATGCCCTTCAACCACTCAATGTAGCTGGAGGACATGCCTGGTGCCATGGCTGGGAGTAAGTGATGGACAGGGAAGCCTGGCTTGCTGTAGTCCATGGGGTCGCAAAGAGTCAGACATGCCTGAGTGACTGAACTGACACACAATACGTCATTAATAGTATGAGACAGTAATTGATAGGCTCTCTACTCCATTGTCCAGTCTTGTTACAATTTGCAATCTCAGTTGAGTTGGAAAGACCTCTAGCTAAATAAAATCAAGTTGGCATAGGTTTCTTTAGGCATTTTTAATAGGGATTCAAGGTGTTCTTGCTTTTTTCCTTTTTTAATGATTATATCTGGGATGTAGACTCACTCTACTATGTGTAATATTGTTCTGACTTCTCAAACCAGAATTTTCAAACTCTTGACCTGTCTACCTTATAATATCCATCCCACTAGACTATGTATTCAACTGTGGTGATTTTCTTTCTACTTACACCAAAATAAAAACTATATATAGTTATATATAGATATATTTCTGGTATTTTTCCTGTTAGACATAACTTTTCAAGATGATGAACATTTAAATATTTTAAACATGCATTTTAATATATAAGTAGAGAATGTCATAAGCACATTAGTTTACTCTCTAGGGAGAGGTGATATAAGCTGGAAAATACTGAGATTGCCTTGTCTCCTTTAAATCTCTTCTTCACACAGATCTTTACAGATCTTAGAGGTTCTACATCTTCTAAATTTAAAAACATACATCATATGGCACCACATTTGTGGAATCTTAAAATAATGATATAAATGAATGTATTTACAAAGCAGAAATAGACTCACAGTCATAGAAGGAAGACTTGTGGCTACCAAGGGGGATAAAGAAGGGATGAATTAGGATTTAGGAATTGACATACAGACACTGCTATGTACAGAGTAGATGGCAGCAGGTGAAATCAATTTATATATATATATATGCATATAGAAATGCAGTATAGCTGAACTAACACAATATTTTAAATTAACAATGTCAATAAAAATAAATTAAAATAAAAAATACAAATAAAGATTAGTTTATTTGGTTGCCTCTCTTTTGAGGTTTTGTTTAAAAATTAATCAGTACCAGAATAGCTAATTCTTACTAGCCTAATATATGACCTTGTTCTGAAAAGTAGAGAAAAGCATTTTTAAGTAGACTTGATTGGAACATGGACCTGAGTAAGTAGCATTCAAGGAAAAATAAAATGGCAAAAGAAAGCAAATACAAGAGAAACACTCATCCACCTTTATCATGAAAAAGATTTTCATTTCCCCAAATCACAGCCATCCTGTACCCACCCAACCTATGCAGTTCCCAGCCTGGAGATGAGCAATGTAAATTGATTTCTGTGTTATTGAAGAGGATTCCACAATAGACAGACAAAGTTTGGATAATTATCTTATTATCTGTCATGACCACTGCACTCACTAAGATGCAATTGACTCTTCAGATAAAATCAAAACCAAAACTAAAACCATTTTGTGTATTTTCACTATTCTGGGTGGCTGAAAAAAACAAATAAGCAGAAAATTATATAGCATATGAACATAAAGTCCATTTGATTCTTTTGTTGTTGTTGTTGTTTTTTACTTTACAACATTATATTGGTTTTGCCATACATTGACTTGAATCTGCCATGGGTGTACATGTGTTCCCCATCCTGAACCCCACTCCCAACTCCCTCCCCATCCCATCCCTCTGGGTCATCCCAGTGCACCAGCCCCGAGCATCCTGTATCATGCATCAAACCTGGATGGTGATTCATTTCACATGAAATTTACAAGTTTCAATGCCATTCTCCCATATCATCCCACTCTCGCCCTCTCCCACAGAGTCCAAAAGACTGTTCAATACATCTTTGTCTCTCTTGCTGTCTCGCATACAGGGTTATCGTTACCATCTTTCTAAATCCCATATATATGTGTTAGTATAATGTATTGGTACTTTTCTTTCTGGCTTACTTCACTCTGTATAATAGGCTCCAGTTTCATCCACCTCATTAGAACTGATTCAAATGGATTATTTTTAATGGATGAGTAATACTCCATTGTGTATATGTACCATAGCTTTCTTATCCATTTGTCTGCTGATAGGCGTCTAGGTTGCTTCCATGTCCTGACTATTATAAACAGTGCTGCAATGAACATTGGGGTTCACGTGTCTCTTTCAATTCTGGTTTCCTCAGTGTGTATGCCCAGCAGTGGGATTGCTGGGTCATATGGCAGTTCTATTTCCAGTTTTTTAAGAAATCTCCACACTGTTCTCCGTAGTGGCTGTACTAGTTTGCATTCCCACCAACAGTGTAAGAGGGTTGCCCTTTCTCCACATGCTTTCCAGCATTAATTGCTTGTAAACTTTTGGATAGCAGCCATTCTGACTGACGTGTAATGGTACCTCATTGAGGTTTTGATGTGCATTTCTCTGATAATGAGTGATGTTGAGCATCTTTTCCTGTGTTTGTTAGCCTTCTTTGGAGAAATGTCTGTTTAGTTCTTTGGCCCACTTTTCTATTGGGTCTTTTATTTTCCTGGAATTGAATTGCAGGAGTTGCTTGTGCATTTTTGAGATTAATCCTTTGTCCGTTACTTCATTTGCTATTATTTTCTCCCATTCTGAAGGCTGTCTTTTCACTTTGCTTATAGTTTCCTGTGTTGTGCAGAAGCTTTTAATTTTAATTAGGTCCCATTTGTTTATTTTTGCTTTTTTCCCCAATATTCTGGGAGGTGGGTCATAGAGGATCCTGCTGTGGTTTATGTCGGAGAGTGTTTTGCTTATGTTTTTCTCCAGGAGTTTTATAGCTTCTGGTCTTACATTTAGATCTTTAATCCATTTTGAGTTTATTTTTGTGTATGGTGTTAGAAAGTGTTCAAAAGGCCTATATATAGAAAACTATAAAACACTGATGAAAGAAATCAGAGAGGACACAAATAGATGGAGAAATATACCGTGCTCATGGATCAAAAGAATCAATATAATGAAAATGAATATACTACCCAGGGCAATTTATAGATTCAATGCAATCCCTATCCCAATGGTATTTTTCAGAGAATGAGAACAAATAATTTTACAATTTGTATGGAAATACAAAAAACCTTCAATAGCCAAAGCAATCTTGAGAAAGAAGAATGGAACTGAAGGAGTCAACCTGCCCAACTTCAATCTCTACTACAAAGCCACAGTCATCAAGACAGTGTGGTACTGGCACAAAGACAGAAATATAGATCAATGGGACAAAATAGAAAGCCCAGAGATGGACACCTATGGACACCTTATCTTCAACAAAGGAGTCAAGAATATACAGTGGAGAAAAGACAATCTCTTTAACAAGTGGTCCTGGGAAAACTGGTCAACCATTTGTAGAAGAATGAAACTAGAACACTTTCTAACACCATACACAAAAATAAACTCAAAATGATTCTACACATATACACATAAGAATTGCCCTTTGTGATTTGCCAGCAGTTGCAGTAAATACTGTTCAGTACAATGAGGGAAGCTCTGAAACATCTTAGCAAAGCCCTCAAAACTCTGGACAAATGCTTTAACCTTAAGTCAAAATAACCCTGCAGTCCATATTGCTTTAAGCTTCTGTAAACTGGTTACTGCTGTTAGAGCAGATGGATCAGAGGAGACAAATACAATCTGATGTTTTAAGGCATGCTGGCCTGTGTGCCTATGCTCACACACATGCACACACACACAGACACAGACACACACATACACAGACACACCACGCACCATATGGCACTGCCTATTGACCTTTGAAACATCAAGCAACTAAAATGTTACATGCTTTTTTAGGTATAAAACTTGTTTGCTTGACTTCTAATGAAAACTATTATCATACTAAAAGATGTGTTTTAACTTTTGCTTTGATTCTGAGCCCAATCTTACATATTTAGTACAACCTGAATGCCCTAAAATAGCCAGAAAACTTTATCCCTATAAGGTATTCTACTTACATCCAAAGAGGCAGTAAAATATGTCTTCAAATCTGTTCTTGCTTCCATCCTTCTGAAGAACATGCACTAAGCTAGCTGGATTGTAACTTCGGATTTGTATCAAATGTTAAGATGAACACTGTTCAGGTATCATGTGTTGACTCTCTAAGACTCAGGCAAAGGAGATTTATTGAACTCTAGAGGTGTTAGATAGCAGCTTTATTGGACTATCATAGTTGGGTCAATGGAATATGATATTTTGATAATTAGTTCAACATGGCAAATATGGCAGTTATGATATGTCTTCATAAAATCCTTGGCATGACTTTATACAAATTCTTCCTGTGTCATCAAAAAGCATCTGCTTATTACTATACTCTTCTAATGAATCTTGTGAAATTAAGAAAATTATCCCTGTTATTCTGCCTTACATGAATAGTCTTTAATTATTTGTTCTGAAGGGTGTCCTTTTGGATAACAAATCCCTATATCTGGGAGGACTCCAGAGCTTGAATCACCCTCTCTACATAAGCCAATATTGGGTGGAAACAGGGGTAGTGAGCAATTAGTTTCTGTGAATGATGTAGTTAATGAGCAACTGGATTAGTTTGGCTTGAGTCTTCCTTGCTGTTGTGCTTAAGAATTTGTGGGTGAAAATAAAATGTGGTTTCAGGCAATTTCAGCTGTTTTGAAGACACTTTCAAAGAGCCTATCTACGAAGACAGGGATTTAGAACATAAAGGAAATTAATCTAGTTCTTCCATACAACTGCCACCTGCTTTGTCATTTTCACTGTTGGGAAAGCAAAGGTCCAAGAATCTTTGCTGTCTAATCCATTTTATTTCTAGTCTGCCTCTATTTTTCTTCCTATTCTACCTGCTTTCTCTCTGACCATTTTTCCACTTCACAGGAGATACATAGAGTGGCAGAAAACTCCATTTTAGAACTAAAATTAAAGTCATGGCATTTAACCAATATAAATGTCAGAGTCAAAAGGAAAACAGAGGCTCAAACTGTTCATTCATAAGTGATTCAAGAACTTGAATTCAGATATTTTGCAAATATATATGAACACTTAGTTGGGACTGGAAATAACAAATAATGAAACCAATAGGTTATTTGCCACTAATATATGTTGAGTGTTTGCAGCATGCAAGGACTCTGCCAGATGTGTATGACAGATATATAGACAGATACTGCACCAAACTTGGCTGAGTTTATATTGGGTGAATACAAGGCATTTGTTATCATGAAGCTCACAGTCTGAATGAATAAGACATATAAAAGTAACCATGCAGCTAAGTAATACAGGCACCACATGGACTCACAGAAGATAAAGGGAGTCATAGGGATTGGGGAGGTGGGCAGGAGGCAGAGTGGGTAGCAGTTCGCCATCTGACTTGAGATCTGAAGTGCTAAGCAGAGTTATAACATGCTAGGGTTGGAAGGAGAAAACTCAGTGGGAATGTGTGCATGCTAAGTCGTTTCAGTCAAGTCTGACTCTTTGTGACACTATAGACTGTAACCTGCCAGTCTTCTCTGTCCATGAGATTCTCCAGGCAAGAGTATTTGAGTGGGTTGCTATATCCTCCTCCAGGGGACCTTCTGGACCCAGAGACTGAGCCATGTCTCTTATATCTCCTGCATAGGCAGCTGGATTCTTTACCACTAGCACCACCTGGAAAGCCCACCAGTGGGTGGGTATCATCAGGTATGTATAAAATTATAAATCTAAGACATCACAGAAAATATCTTCACATTTTAGTGGGAACAGAAGGCCTAGGCAAGAAAGCAGTGGGAGAGTAAATTAGTTCATATAATTAACAGATGACTACTCTGTAGCCAGATATTGTTCTATGCTGATATATGATAGAAAAAATAATACGAACCTTGTATTCTAGTAGAGGATGTGGTGTGTGGGTGTTAAAACCCTTTGGTTGTGTCTGACTCTTTGTGACTCCAGGGACTGAAGCCCACCAGTCTTCTCTGTCCATAGGATTCTCTAGACAAGAATACTGGAGTGGGTTGACATGCCCTCCTCCAGGGGATCTACCAGACCCAGAGGTTGAATCTGCATCTCCTGTGACTCCTGCACTGCAGATGGATTCTCTACTGCTGAACCATTATGGAAGCCCAGAAGATATGGTGATCAGCCTGCAAGTGTCAGTCACTCAGTTGTTTCTGACTCTTTGTGACCCCCATGGACTGTAGCCTGCTAGACTTCTCTGTCCATGAGATTCTCCGGGCAAAAACGCTGCAGTGGGTTGCCATGCTCTTCTCTAGGGGATCTTCCCAACACAGGGTTTGAACCTGGCTCTCCCGCATTGCAGGCAGATTCTTTACCATTTGAGCCACAGGAGCAGTCTGCAAAGTGGCAGTCTGCAATGAATCCTACCTCCTGGAAATTATCTGCTTATGTAATTCTTTCAGCCTTAAGTGTGGACTGGATTTAGTGATTTGCTTCTAATGATAGAACACGTCAAAAGTGATGGGGTGTTACTTCAGAGATTAGGTTTCCAAAATACTGTGATTTCTATCTTTCTTATTTTCTTTCATTCTCTTCTTTGCTCAATGTCAGGGAAGCTAGCTACCCTGTGGTGAATTATGCTCTAGAGAGTCCTATGTGTCAAGGAGCTGGCCAGTGAGGACCTGAGGCTAGACAGTAGTGACTGAGTTTAGAAGTGGCTTCTCCTCCAGTAAAGCCTTGAAATGATTACTGTCCTTCCAAAAAATTGATTATAGCCTCTAAAGATCCCTGAGCCAGAGACTCCAAAACAATGCTTGGATTCCTACTTCATAGAATTTATGAGACAATAAAATGTTCGTTATTTCATGCTGCTAACTTTTGGTGTGTTTAGTTATTCCAGCACGTATATATATATATATATATAGGAGAGATAAATAATTCATTCTCTCTAGTCCCATACATGCAACAAATTTGAAGAAAAAATATTCAGGATAATGGGGGCCATTTGGGAACTGGGAGCTCCAGGGAGCAGGCTGGATGACATGTGTTACAATTTTGTATAAAGTGATCAGAGAAGATCACAGGACAATGTGATGTTTGAACCAAATTCTGAAAGGAGGAGGGGGATTGGACTGTGTGGATTGCTGGGGAGGACATACTATATAAAGAAGATCTCAGATAGGAATACCCTTGGACAGGAGTTTATGGAGTTTTTTTTGAGGATGAACAAGAAAGCCAGTGTGGCTATAGGGGAAAAATGGATGAGGAAGGGGGTGGTTTTACATGAAGTCAGAGAAGTAGTGGGTGTAAAGAATATATATGTTTCTGAAGGATTTGGTAAGGGTGTTGGATTTAATACTGAGCAAACTGGGTAGCTTTTGAAAGATTTTAGCAAAGGAATGATATCTATTGACACACACACACACACACACACACACACATCTGCTTTATAAAATGTACTATAGGAAGGCAAGGGAGGAAGGAAAGAATTAGTTAGGAGGTCATTATAATTATCTTGGTGATGGTGTTTCAGACCATGGTTGTAGCATGTAGTAGGGTGAGAAGTAAATATATGTAGAATGTAAAGAAGGCATGTCTATGGATGGATTAAATTAGATGTATAGTGGAAAGACTCTGGAGAGGTGTCAGCAATAACACCAATACTCTTGACTGAACATCTGTAAATGGAATTTCCATTTACTCTGATGAAGAAGGCTCTTAACATTAGGGTAGGAATTGGGGGTGAGAAGAGGCATAAGGTGGGGTGCTGTGCCATCAGAATTTTGGTATTTTTACTTACAGAATTTGAGTTACTTCTTAGATATCTAAGTGAAAATGGCAAATAAGTTTGAGGCAAACAATGAATTTAGAGATCAGGGAAACCAGGCTTAAGTTATACATTTGGGGATTGTCAAGGTACAAGTAGCATTATGAGACCAGTTCCTCCACACAGTATACTTTTAATAAGCACCACTTTTTTGGTTCCTCAGAATATTATTCACATGAAATATCATAATGACTAAGACCACTGGAATTGTGGAAAATAACCCTGTAAGAGTCTGATGATGTAGCTAGGGCATAGATGGTAATAAAGGAAGAGATATACAGGCTGAATCTTGAAAAGTCTAACATCTGGACGTTGTGAAGTTTATCAAGGACTAGTAAGGGAAGCTTAAAAGAGGAAACCAGCAATGTAGGCAGAAAGTATTAAAGAGAGCCAAGTATAGAAGTTATATCAAGAAACATAGAGTAATCAACTGTGTCAAATGCTGATGCAAGATTTGTTGCTGTTCAATCAGTAAGTCATGTCTGACTCTGTGACACCACGGACTGCAGCAGAGCAGGCTTGCCTGTCCTTCACTCTCTCCTGTAGTTTGCTCAAATTCATGTCCATTGTGTTGGTGAGCCCATCTAACCATCTCATCCTCTGCCACTCCCTTCCTCTTTTTGCCTTAAAACTTTCCCAGCATTAGGATCTTTTCCAGTGAGTTGGTTTTTTGCATCAGGTGGCCAAAGTATTGGAGCTTTGGCTTCATCTTTCTAGGCAATGTGGAGAGCCTTGATGACTTGGTAAAAGCTGGTTTGTAGAATGGTATGTGTGAGTGCATGCTCAGTCATTCAGTTGTGTCTGACTCTTGGCAACCTTGTGGACTGTAGCCCACCAGTCTTCTCTGTCCATGAGAGTCTCCAGGCAAGAATACTGGAGTGGGTTGCCATGCTCTCCTTCAGGGGATCTTCTGGACCCAGGGATTGAACCCATGTCTCTTACAGCTCCTGCATTGCAGGCAGATTCTTTATCACTGAGCCCTTTAGAGAGATATATTGATAGCCTTATTGGAGTAGATTAAACAAAGAATGAGATAAGAAGTGGAGAATTCAGTACAGACTACTCTTTCAAGGTGTTTTCTGTGAAGTGGAATAAAGAAGTTGAGTGACAGTTGCAAGGAAAATGAGATCAAAAGTTTGAGTATGTGCTTAATTTTAATTTTTAAGATAGTTGAACTAACACTATGATTGTATACTGATATGAATAATCCAGTAGAAAAAGGAAGAAATTGAACATGCAGAGAAAATGACAGCAAATTTTTGGCATGAAACCCTTGATTGTGTAAAAAGTGATGTTTTAAATCCATTGCACAGATATGGTGGTCGGCACTGGATTAGAAAATGAAGTGTTTTTCTACAGAAAAAGGAGTGACTGCACAATAGGTATAAATCTTTGTGGGTGGATATGTGGTTATGGGGATCTTGTGGAATTTCTCTCTTGATTGCAACTATTTTCTCAGTGAAAGCAAAAATATGATTATTATTTGAGAGTGAGGACAAGGGAGGAGACATATGAAGTATTTGGAGACATAAGAGGATATTTAATTGTCATCATGGGGAGTGGAAACCTGACTGAATTACTAGCATGATTACTAAATAGCACTAAGGACCCACTTGCTGTTCATCTAGTCTCATGCTGGGTTCCTATTTGAAGTGAGACCAATGAGCATGATTATGTTTGTCTGAAATATTTCTGTTGCCCTGGAGCAACAAAGATTAAATGGAAAGTTGGATTTAGCCAGGAGATGGATTTTTGACAAGTTAATGTGACAACACAGAGATAAACTAGAGACAGAATGCAAGCTGTATTAAGAGAGAAACAAAGGACAGGGAAAGAATGAAGGATAGTAAAAGAATAGCATTAATAACATCAATCACATCAATGGGTTTTAGATCCTTGTTAAGAAGAGGGGGCACAAAAACTTGTTGGTACAAACTAGCAGGAGCAAGCAGGAGAGATGGAAGAGAGCATTTCTGGGTGGGATGTGTGAAACTGAGAAAATGAGTAGTAGACAGCATTACAAAATTATAGCAGGGCCTAGGCTACAGAGGTTGGAAGCCCAGGCTCCATGAAGTCCTCTTCTCTGAGGAAGATGTGTCTAAACTAGTGTTTTTGGAGGCCCAATCTTATAGTAAAATATATGACAGGAAGCAAAGAAGCATGTGTAAAGGCCATTAAAGCAGCAAAGATAATTTTTTGACAAAATGTAATTTTCATTGTTTTATATGTGTTTCATCATCTGGGAAGGACTCTGCCTTAATAGTTAGTTTCTAGAAAAGACAAAGATATATTTTCTTCTGTACACAACATGTAGCTGGTTTCTCTTGTCTGTTGTTCAAACATCATTTCCCAGCTGGTGATGAGACAAAGAAAACAGTGCTTCCTGCTTGTGCAATGACATCTTTTAACTGTGGGTTATAGAGTCAACTGACTCAGTAGGCTCACAGGTATTTGAGATTGTGTGATTTTTTATGAGATCTGACAGCAGACAGGTTGACCCTAATGAAGGCTGTTGGAAAGCTATGTAAATCAAGTCATATATTTAATGCCTACTGAAAAATTACTAAAATAAAGCTTGAAAAATCACTTTTTTATTAAGATAAATATGCATGTGTGTGTGTATATACATATATGTGTGTGTGTGTGTGTGTGTGTGTGTGTGTGTGTATCACAGATAGCTTTGCTATGGTATAGTTTATAACTTTAATCTCAATTTTAGCATTTGAGCATGTTAGAAAATCATAGTGTCAGAAAAAGATAACATCACTCCTGACTTTTCACCAAATAGAGATAAAGGCATTCCTTGTTATCTGGTCTCAAGGACCTGGTAGTTTTAGCTACTGTTTCTGAGATAAGATTCTGTGGAGGAAAAGGACTCACCAAAGTTTTGTTTCTGGCTCTCTAAAACTGGAAGAAACCCAAGGGGACATATAGTTTTCCCCATAATCCAAGCTTTTTCTATCCAAATTCAGAACCATGTGCATTTAAATGGCAAGAGATGTTCATACTTTCTCTAAAGTAATCTAGGAGATCATTTTTTAGTCTCTGAGTATTAATCAAATTACATCATCAAAGTTCCATAAGCAATAATGTAACTTTCCATGTGATCTTGGAAAATACTTTCCATGCATTTTCTTTTAGATACATTATATTTTGGCTTCTGTATGAAACAGTGGACATAAAAAAGAACTTTACTAGATGTGAGTAGCCCTCTAAGATAACAGAATATTTGGCCAATCTCAGTGTGAAAGTCCTAAAGGACTGGAATAAACTAAATTTGTGTTGTCTGCTCTTCAGAATACTTGTGAAAAATTGTAAATAAAAGCCTCTGTCAAGAAAGTGTTATAGTTACTAAAACCCTTAATCCAACAAGAATTAAAAGATATATTAGAAAAAGGAGACATAACTGGAAGAAAGGGAAGAGAAACTAGATGATCAAGAACATTCAAGAGCTCATTATCAAGAAAGAGTTAGTGCCCTGATTTTCAGTGTCTTGAATAACAGACAGTAAAAGAGAGAGCTGCCAATACTGCAGTACCCTTGAGCTGATTCAATCAATTGGAGTATGTTGGATTATACTTCATTTACCATTTTTCCCTTCTGGAGAAGGAAATGGCAACCCACTCCAGTATTCTTGCCTGGAGAATCCCATGGACAGAGAAGCCTGGCAGGCTACAGTCCATGGGATCACTAGATTTGGACACGACTTAGCAACTAAACCATCACCACTACTCCCATTTTTCCCTAAGGATGGATATTCAGGAATTTATTTCATTTCAGATCAAGTCCAGGAAGTAATTCTTTTTACCAAAAGGAACAGGGCATAACTGCCCATCTCTGAATATGAATGTGAGGAAAAATTGTTAGAATGAAATTGCATAAATAATTGATATTTGAATATGTAAAAGTAAACAAAAAGAAAATCTCAGTGCTGTCAACCTGGTTAAAAGCAGTACAGGAGAAGAGAAAATCAGCAGAAGTTGAGAGTATACTACAACTACTAATATTGCTTGTCATGCTGCCATTGCTATTGCCTACAGATACTTAGCACTTATTAATCAAGCACGATCATAATATTTTTATGTATTAATTATTTAAATGAAGAGAGATGATAAGCTTCATGAGGAGAGAGACTAAACATTATTGTTTGTAATCAAAGCCATTAAGTACAGTACTTGACATATAGTAAGCTCTCAGTAGAAGCTCTTAAATCAAACTGAAAAATAACCCAGGGTAGATTAAGCCTTGATTTATCTTGTCCAAGGGGCTTTCACCAGTACTTTAGTAAGGAGAGACAAGATTGTGTTATTAGAATATCAATATATACTAGTTCTTCGAGGTAGATGAGCCCATTCTCTTATTAAAAAGCATGCCAAGTGTGTTCCATAGTTTATCTCCTACACTGTGGCAATTCAAATTCATTTATATTAGTTCTTAAATATCTCCTCAGTTATCTCTCCAAATTTCTTTTTTCCCAAGAGAGCTATATTATCCTTGACTCTGTTATCTGTTCTCTAAGATGCCCTTGGGGAAAGGGAGCTTTGAAATGCACAAGATGTCAGTTAGAGTACTCAAAGGATATTGTCCAAATTGTGTACCAAAATTAGCCCTGAAATAAAGGCTGTGGTGGTTGAATATAATGACTTAAAAGAAAGGCTTTATAAAACAAGATTTCCACCTGACCTCATTTCATTACAAAACTGAAGAATATTTAAAAGAATGCAAAAAACATCTGGCGTAACAAAGTAAAATTCATAAAATCTAGCATCCAATGAAAAATTAAGTGGTATGCAAGGAAAGAAAAATAATTAATAATGAGGAAATCAAGAAATAACTCAAATCTACCTCACATTTATCATAATTATAAAAAAAAAAGTCATGCCAAATGCTGGAAAGGATGTGGAGAAAGGGAACTGTTATGTATAGTTGGTAGGATGGCAAATTGGTACAATCACTATGGAAAACAGTATGGAAAGTTCTCTGCTTTTCATTTAAAACTTTTAATTTAAAAAATTAAAATATGATCTGACAATTCCACTTCTGTGTATATAACTGAAGTAAAAATTATGTTAAAGAGATATCTGTACCCCATGTTCATAGCACCATTATTTATGGCTATCATAATAGCCAAGACATGGAAGCAACCTAAATATCCACTGGCACACAAATAGATATAAAACTTGTGATGTAATAGCATATTATTCAGCCATAAAAAAGAAGGAAATTCTGCCATTTGTGGCAACCTGATGGAACTTGAGGACATTAGGCTAAGTGACATAAATGAAACAAAAGACAAATAATAAATTATCTCGCTTAAATATGGAAATAGGAAAAAAAAGATACTTATAGAAAAAGAGATCAGATTTGTGGTTACCAAAGGTGGGGGTGTTGTGGGAAGAAGTATTAAATAAAGGCAATCAAAAGATAAAAAATTCCAGCTTGTAATTATAAGATAATTAAGTACTACAGGTATAATGTAAAACATGGTGACTATAGTTAATACTGCCATATGGCATGTTTGAAAGCTGTTAAGAGAATAGATCCTGAGTTCTCATGACAAGGAAAATAATTTTCTTTTTCTTTTTAATATCTATATGAGATTATGGATGTTAATTAAACTTAATGTGATAATTAATATAAGCAATCCTTAATAATTAATAATATAAGCAATAATTAATATAAGCAATGTAAACAATTCAAGTAAGTTTACTGTATATCTTAAACTTATACAATGACATATGACAAATATATCTTAATAGAATTGAAAAATTAAATCATATTAAAAATGACACAGATAATAAAATTAGGTGACAAAGCTACTCAAACAACTATAAATATATTTCAGGAATGCAAGAAGATAAAAATGTTGAGTTAAGGGAAATTATGTGAAGAAGAACTAAGATGAAAGTGAAAGAGGTGAGTGAAAAAGTTGACTGAAAACTCAGCATTAAGAAAACTAAGATTGTGGCATCTGGTCCCATCACTTCATGGCAATTAGATGGGAAACAGTGGAAACAGTGAGAGACTTTATTTTTGGGGGGCTCCAAAATCACTGCAGATGGTGACTGCAGCCATGAAATTAAAACATGCTTGCTCCTTGGAAAAAAAAGTTATGACCAACCTAGACAGCATATTAAAAAGCAGAGACATTATTTTACCAACAAAGGTCCATCTAGTCAAAGCTATGGTTTTTCCAGTAGTCATTTGTGGATGTGAGAGTTGGACTATAAAGAAAGCTGAGCGCTGAAGAATTGATGCTTTTGGACTGTGGTGTTGGAGAAGATGCTCGAGTGTCTCTTAGACAGCCAGTCCATCCTAAAAGAAATCATTCCTTAATATTCATTGGAAGGACTGATACTGAAGCTGAAACTCCAATACTTTGGCCAGCTGATGTGAAGAGCTGACTCATTTGAAAAGACCCTTATGCCAGGAAAGATTGAAGGTGGGAAGAGAAGGGGACGACAGAGGATGAGATGGTTGGAAGGCATCACTGACTCAGTGGACATGGGTTTGAGTAAACTCCTGGAGTTGGTGATGGACAGGGAGGCCTGGCGTGCTGCAGTCCATGGGGTCGCGAAGAGTCTGACACAGCTGAGCAACTGAACTGAAGGATAGTTATAGAAGATTTTAAAGGATCAAAAAATTACAAGTTAGAAGATATAGCAATAGGTATGATTCAGAATGAAACACAGAAACATAAGTACTCAAAAAGGGAGAAAGCCTCACTGAGCTACCAAGAAACTTCAAGCAGTCTTACATATGTGCTGAAGTCCCAGAAGTGGAAGACCAGAAAATATATTTGAAGAAAGAGTATCTGAAAATTTGATTCACTGCGTACTCTCATTGATTCAGGTGCAAAGAAACTGAAGCACAAGAAAAATGATCACATTACTTAACTTACTCTAAACTATTCATAAAGTGAAAATCTTAAAGTCAGACACAAGAAGAAAGACACATTGCACAATGTACAAAAGAATAAAGATAAAAATGACAGAAGATACTCAGGACAAAAAGTTTCTATATGATGGAAAATAAACAAATGGTTTGAAATCCATATCCTAGAAGCTGGCTTATGGAAAATTCTTTCAGTCATATGATGAGTAAAATATCAGCTGAGGACAACCAATGGAAACCAAAAGTCAGGGTGACAATATGACGAAACAGAAAAAAATAAACACAAAATCTTGCAGACTAGAATTCTTTACCCAGTGAAATTTTCAAGATATACAGATTTTAAAAAGACTGAAAAAAAAAAAAAAAAAGGTGAAAGAATTTGTCCCTAGCAGATTTGCCCTATGAAAAATGTTAAGGGAGCTCCTTCCAGCAGAAGGAAAACGATATCAGATAAAAAGCAGAATCTACACAAAAGAAATGAGCACCAGAATGACAACTCTGCAAGAAACGTATAGTTAGATTTTCATTGTAGGAATAGTTTCATTCTGATATCATGCTGGATTTGTGATAATAAATCATAGAGTCAGATGCTGTATCTTGACACAAATATGCCTTATGACACTTAATACCAAAAGTTTATTGGCAGTGGGAGAGAAACAGGATTTAAAAATGTTTGTGCCAGAAGCTTGTCCACAGAAAAATTTCCCTGTCTTCAAATGTGTGAAATATATGTGGATGGTTTAGTTCTCACTGTTAACTACTCAAATGGAAATTTCCTACTTGCAGTCATATACTTGATACAGCAGTGTTTATAAATATAACAGGGAGACTGGCTGGCCAAGAGGGAAGAATAAAAAGACACTGAGCTCAACTCTAATGGGCACACCAAAACTATTTTACAGAAAAATTATTGAAGAAAAAATTGGAACCTCCAAGAAAAATCTTCTATAACTAAAGATATGAAGACTACAATGAGGAGAGCAGGAAGGGCAGAGTTACTGTACAGTCAAGCCCTGTTCTTACAGGTGGGTGACCCACAAATGAGAGAACAATTACAATTGCAGAAGTTCCCCCAACACAGTGAGGGAACTAAGCTCCACATTGGGTTGCCAAGTCTGAGGTCTCACATCAAGAAGATAAACCTCTAAATCATGTGACTTTGAAGCCCACCAGGCTCCTCTGTCCATGGACTTCTCCAGGCAAGAATACTAAAGTGAGTTGCCATTGCCTCTTCCAGGGTATTTTCCCAACCCAGAGGTTGAACCCAGGTTTCCTGCATCTCCTGCATAGGCAGGTATATTCTTTTACCACTGAGCCACCTGGGAAACTGAAAGTTTGGTAGCAGCCAATTTGCAGAGCTTGTTGCAGCATTTAGACACTGGTTGCTAGAATCCTCCCTCTAGCTTATTAGCCTTAGGGTACACTGCTACCCTAATTTCCAATAGCCTGTAGATACCAGACAGGGACACCACAGGCCAAGCAGCTAACTGCACAGGGACAGAGTCCCTCCCACCAGCAGGCAAGCTTCTAGAAGGTCCAAAAGACTGAACAAGAGGAAGATAACATCTGCCCCATGGAAATTTCCAGGCAAGGGTACTGGAGTGGGTTGCCATTTCCTTCTCCAAGGGATCTTCCTGACCCAGGGATCAAACCCAAGTCTCCTGCATTGCAGGCAGACGCTTTATCATCTGAGCCACTAGGGAGGCCCAGAAAGATCAAAAGTTTTATTGAAACTTTTTTTTTTTTTTAAAGATAAAGAACAGCCAAGCAAAGATGAAGAATACAGCAACTGCAATGAAAAAGTACACTAAAAGTTGATTCAGGGACACCAAATCAGCTTTACAAGAAATATTAAAAGTAATGAAAAGAAAAGGCCATACTAGAAACAGTAAATTTATGAAAGGAAAAAATACATGTGTCAAAATAAATATATAATAAAGGTAAAAATCTACCACATGCAAAGTGAGTAAGAATATTAAAAGACATTTAAAATCATTGACATCCACAATAAGCAGTTATGAGATAATAGATGTAAAATACAATGTCAAAAACAGAAATCATGAGGGGAGGAGAGTATAAAAAAGGGTTCATGAAATGAATTTGAAATTAAGAGACTGATAATTTAAAACTATTAGAAACCTCATGGTGACCAAAATAAGAAAGTCTATAATACATATGCAAACAAGAAAGGAATACAAGCATAGCATTTATTTATTTATTTTTCCATTTATTTTTATTAGTTGGAGGCTAATTACTTTACAAAATTGTAGTGGTTTTTGCCATACATTGACATGAATCAACCATGGATTTACATGTATTCCCCATTCCGATTCCCCCTCCCCCCTCCCTCTCCATCTGATCCCTCTGGAAGATAATCATCAGGTCACAAAGGAAGAGGATGAAAGAAGCAGGGAAAAAAAGAAAGAAAAAAAAACCCTACAAAATCCCAAAACATTTAGCAAAATGGCAATAAGTATATACATATTACTTAAAAAATAAATTCCAATCAAAAGACATACAATGGCTGAATGAATAAAAAAAAGAGACCTGTATAGACACTACTTATAAGAGACCCACTTGAGACCCAGAAACACATACAGAGAGAAAATGAAGAGATGGAATAAATGTATTCCATACAAATGGAAATAGAAAGAAAGGCAGTGTAGCAATACTTGTATCATAAAAAAAAAAAAATCAACGTTAGACTGTTGTAAGAGGAAAAATAAGGACATTACATAATGATCAAGGAATCAATATAAAAAAACAAAACAAAATTGTAAATACACATGCAGTTATCATAGGAACACCTAAATACATTAAGGAAATTTTAACTGACAAAAGCTGAGAAATTGACAGGAAAACAATAACAGTAGGAAACATTAACATGCCATGTACGTCAAAGGACAGAACATCTAGAAAAATAAAACAAACTAATAAAGCAACAGTGGCTTTAAATGACACATTAGACAAAAATGTATATATATATATATATATATATAATATAGTGTATATATATAATGTAAATGAATATATATGTGTGTGTGTATACATATATATATATATATATATATAAACATTCCATCCAAAGTCAGAAGAATGCACACTTTTTTCTAGTGTATATGGAACATTCTCCAGGGAAGATCACATGCTAGGTCATAAAATAAACCTAGGTAAATTTAAGAAAATTGAAATCACATCAAGTATCTTTTCTGAGTATAACATTACAAGACTAGAAACCAGCTACAAGAAAAAAAAGAAAAAAGAAAACTGAAACACAAACAACATGGAAGCTAAATAATCTGCTACTAAGCTATCAATGGGTTTCTGAAGAAGTCAAAGGAGAAATCTAAAAGTACCTGGAGAGAAATGAAAATGAAAACACAAAACCCAAAATCTAAGACACAGAAAAAGTAGTTCTCAAAGTGAAGTTTATAGCAATACAAACCTACTTTAACAAACATGAAAAATCTCAAATAAACCACTTAACTTTACACATAGATAAAAATAACAAAGCAAAACCTAAAGTTAGTAGATGACAAGCAATCATAAACATCAGCGCAGAAGTAACTGAGACTAAAAAAAAAAGATAGAAAAGGTCAATAAAATTAAGATCTGGTTCTCTTAAAAGACAAACAAAGCTGACAAATCTTTAGCTAGACTCATCAAGGCAAAAAAAAGTGGGCCCAAATAAATATGATTATAAATGAAAAAGGAGAAGTAACAACTGACACTACTGAAATATATATGATTGTAATAGATTACTATAAATGACTATATTGCAATAAAATGGACAGCATATAAGAAATGCATAAGTTTCTAAAATGCACAAACTTCCAAGAAGAAAATAGAAAATATAAAGGGATTAACTACTGGTAATGAAATTGAATCAGTATTAAAGAAACTCCAAACAAACAAAAGTCCAAGATCAGAGAGTGTCACATATGAATTCTACCAAATGTTTAGGGAAGAGTTATTGCTTATGCTCAAACTGCTCCAAAAAACATTTTTCAGAGGAAAGAAAGTTTCCAAACTCAATCTAAGAGGCCAGCATCACCTTGATATAAAACTGTGATATCACACACACAAAAGGAAGTTACAGGCCAATATCAGGGTAAAACAGTCACAGAAATCCTGAAAAAAAAAAAAAAAAAAACAACTAGCAAATCAAATACAATACATTAAAAGGGTCATACATCATGATCAAGTGGAATTTACCTCAGGAATACAAGTATATCTCAGTATCCACAAATTATTCGATGTGACCCACTGAAGAATAAAAAAGTATGATCATCTCAATAGAAGAGTGAAAACTTTTGCAAAAAAAATTCAACATCCATTCATGATAAAAATTCAGAAAGTGGGTATAGAGGGAACATACCTCAACATAACAAAGGCCATATGTTATGTTATAACCCATAGCTAACATCATACTCAAGGGTGAAAAGCCAAAAGTGTCTTCTCTAAGATCAGGAAGAAGATAAGGACACCCGCTGTCATCAGTTTAATTCAACATAATATTGAAAATCCTAACCACAGCAATGAGGCAAGAGAAAGAATAACAGGGATTTGAATTGGAAAGGAAACTGTAAAACTGCTATGGTCTGGACATGGCATGATAAAATATATAGAAAATTCTAAAGGTGCCACCAAAAAAACTTACAATTCATTGATGGATTTAGTGAAATTGCAGGATATGAAATCAATACACATAAATTTGTTGCATTTCTACACACTAAGAGTGAACTGTCAGAGAGAGAAATAAAGGAAACAGTGCCCTTTACAATCAAATCAAAAGTAAGAAATACTTACAATACTCACAAATATAGAGAACAAACTAGAAGTTATCAGTGAGGCTGGGAAGGATAGAGCAGCAAGATAGAATTAGGGGATTAAGAGGAACCAATCACTATGTACAAAATAAATAAGATACAAGAATACATTGTACAGCACAGGAAATATAGTAAATATTTTATATTATAAATAAAGTACAATCTTTAAAAATTTTCATAACTATGTTGTATACCTGAATCTTATATAGTATCATAAATCAATTGTAACTCAATTAAATGCATAAAACATGCTAAAACATAAATATTTTTGTTTCTCGAGTACAAACCTCTTTCACTGCTATAAATATCCAATATACATTTGTGTGAAGTAGCAAATTCTATATGGAAATTATACCTTTGTATACACAAGTGTTTATCTTTGTGTGAAGCTGCTAATTCTATATGCAAACCTACAGAATTTCTTCTTAGTATATTTGGCACAGTTTTGGTATGTGTGTGTATGTGTGTGTGTGACTAAGTCTAGTACTTCCAGAGAAAACAGGCAAAATCATCATGCAATTAAATTATTTGAGGAAGCAAGGGGTTTGGTAACAAAACTCCCAAATATAATCATGAATAAATCAATGTGTATAACATAAGAGTAATTTCATTCCATATTGTGTAGTTCAATACATAACAAACAATTTGAAATGTTTCTGAATTACTCTTGTACATCTTAATTTCAGGTTAAGTTTCCAAATTATCAATGAGTGAAAACAAATGAAAATTAGTCATACTGAAAAATAACTGAATCAACTTTTTTCTCTATAGAAAACGTTATGATATCATCTTTATTTGAAGAGAAGATCAAGAGTGTTCAGCCAGAAAACTGTAGGAAAAAGACTAGTATAGAGGGTATTAGACAAGTAATAAAATACTATTTCCTAGAATTTTTTATGTTATACTTGTCAGCTTTTAAAATATGTTATTTGTCATCTTTTTGAATAAATATATATATATAATTTATGTATACAATGCATATATTTAATTTATATATAAAATATATAATTTTGCTTTTGTGATTTTGGTTTTTTGTTTATATTTTTTTAGAACTTCACCCTAATTTTTTATCCCAACACAACCTATACCTCTGGACCATAGCACAGTCCTGGTAGACATTAAATTTTGGTATAGCAGCTCTTATTTTAGACAGACTTGGTAGAGGTTTTATTTTTTTCTTCTCAAGGTAGTTAATTGTTGTGTAAGTTAGTTAAGGTTGTGTAAAGGAATCTATCAAAGAGGAAGATATGAAAAGATTTATCTATTAGAGAAAGAAATTTGAGTTAACAAGAGATCCTGGTTCTTGTTAAACTGAGTGGTAATTATTGAATGAAAAAGTTGGCTTAAAGCTCAACATTCAGAAAACTAAGATCATGGCATCTGGTCCCATCACTTCATGAAAATAGATGGGGAAACAGTGGAAACAGTGGCAGACTTCATTTGTGGGGGCTCTAAAATCACTGCAGATGGTGACTGCAGCCATGAAATTAAAAGACGCTTACTTCTTAAAAGGAAAGTTATGACCAACCTAGACAGCATATTAAAAAGCAGAGACTTTACTTTGCCAACAAAGTTCTGGCTAGTCAAGGCTATGGTTTTTCCAGTAGTCATGTATGGATGTTAGAGTTGGACTATAAAGAAAGCTGAGCACTGAGGAATTTATGCTTTTGAACTGTGGTGTTGGAGAAGACTTGAGAGTCCCTGGACTGCAAGGAGATCCAACCAGTCCATCCTAAAGGAGATCAGTCCTGGGTGTTCATTGGAAGGACTGATGTCAAAGCTGAAACTCCAATAATTTGACCACTGATGCGAAGAGCTGACTCATTTGAAAAGATCTTGATGCTGGGAAAGATTGAAGGTGGTAGAAGGGGCCGACAGAAGATGAGATGGTTGGATGGCATCACTGACCCAATGGACATGAATTCAGGTAAACTCTGGGAGTTGGTAATGGACAGGGAGGCCCAGTGTGCTGCAGTCCATGGAATCGCAAAGAATTGGACACGACTGAGCTACTGAATTGAACTGAACTGATTTATTGGATGAACTAATCATATGTGATGTACTTTAACAATTACCTACTCAGGAGTCAAAGCAGAACTCTGTGACTCAAAATCTATTTTTATTTTCTATCTAGCCATGAATCATGCTCTCCTCAGACAACCCAGGTGTTATCCGTAATCTCTGTCTTTTGTCAAAGTAAGCTTTCTCCAATCTTCCCTCCTCCCTTACCTATGGTTTCTCTGCCTTGGTAGAAGTTCTCCTGCAAGTAATCTCACTTTATCTCATATCACTCACGTAAAGTATGTTTGTATGGCTCCTTTACAAATTTCCACACAATGTCCATTCATTCCATACATTTAAAGAATCACCTTGGGGGGAGGTGTGGGAAATGGGACATTTACCCATTGTAATTCTAGTTTGTTCTTTCACTTGAGTGTTTTCCAAAATGTAAATTCTTTGATGTGTTCTAAGTAGTAACACAGTTCAATGAAGAATTAATGGAGAATCCTGTTTTAAAGTCGTGCTGTGGAAATCTGCTTTTTCCCATTAACCAGACATAGTGGGAGGAAATCTGTGGTTTGGCTCAGGGACGTTGTTTTGGAATTACAGCTTCCAATGTGTACTTCTCTTGAGTTACCAGGAAGGTAACACTAAAGCTCATAAATGATGCTTTTACTTATTCCTTATCTAAAACTAACATTTACTGTGTTGATTTTCTGGTCAACTCAATAATTTGACTCAAATTTCTGATTTATTTTTGATGGATAAAGTCATCCATCACCAGATATGAATGGAAACAGAGCTTACTATATTCATAAACCAGTTAAGGTGAACCAGAAGTAGGGACTTTTTGAGTGGTTCCAAAGTTTAAAGCAATGGATGTATTTTCTTTTGCTGGGAGATGAGATGAAAATAAATTTCTGGATTTATTTAAACCTAATTTCTGGAAAATAAATTTACTGGATGAGAGAAAATAAATTTACTGCTAAGCTTAGAAGTTCAATCTCCTTTAAAAAATAAAATTTGATGGTAATGTTTTCCACAAACACACAATAGATACTGTAAAATAGCTCCTTTAGTCTAACTTCTGTGTAAAAATGTTATGTATGGGAATGTTTGTGATTATGATGTGACTTAGGACTATGTTACAGTAGATCTTGTCCATGGATTTCCATTCTCTTCACATTTAGAACAGGACTAGACCCCTTACCTCATGGAATGGATACTATTTCTGAACCAAACTAATTATTTAGTGAGTGAGTTCCATTTCCAGTATAAAACACCTTCTGATGAGCCAGTTACAGAGGCCTAAAGGAGGCCATATACCAAGAGTTGAGTTTGCTGAAGCTGCTACACAGGGCATCTTGTGTATGCCTATGTGTTTCTCATTAACATACATCTAGAGAAGGGGGTAGTTATAGCATGACTTTTAAAAAGCTAGATATAACAGTTCTTTCATTTATCTAGAACTAGTGACCTATGTGTGTGGTATACAGCTAAATACATTAGTTTGTTATTTATATAATAGGATCATTTCTGCTGAGAATCATTGTCAATTGAAAGGTATCTGAGACAACCCTTGATCAGATGAAAACTGAAAAGAGAAAACAGTTTTCATGTGGTTTATATAGATTTCTAGCTCTTCTCTTAGTAAGTGTATTTATTTAGTGTGATTTACAATCAACATTAGATAATGTTTACTGCATACTCTATTCTTCTACTCCTCTTATGGGAACCTACATGGATTAAATAGCTATTGGGAAATTTGACACCCAGAGAGAACTAGTACTTTTTTAAGGATGGAAAAAGTATCATTTATCTCAAAATTTCTTTATTATCTTCTTACATTTTTGCTTGAAATTACTGCAACAAGATTTAGTAAGGGTTCAAACATATACTTATTTCTAAGCAAAATATCCACCATTAACACAACTGTTAGCAGATTAGCCAACAAAAACTAGATTATGTTTTAAGTGTCTTAACTCTGTTTTTTAAGAAGCTGCAACAGATGTTCTACTTTTCAAAGAGGTCATGATTTCGTCTGTGACTATTATCTTATATATACTTGTACTCTTTCTTCTAATTAAATTATTTTTTATCAGTACTGTCTCTCTTTGCCTTTGATTATGTTAATCCATCTGACTTTGGATTCTGCCTTGGCCCTTTTTTTTTTTTTTTTTTTGGCCAAATATCTCTCATTTCCTCTGTCCTAAAGGTCAGTTCGCCAAGAACATTTTGACTTGTTTTCTGGCCATGGATCTGATGTCTTGGCTCTCTTTTCTATAAGCCCAGGGAGGAAATAACTGTAGCAAGGACTGTTTCAGCGTCTCACCCCTCTTGGAGTTTCACAAGTTTGCTGAAGCTACGAGAAGTGGAGAGAGAGATTTTAACTTAGAAAAAGTCTGGGAAAATACATGTCCTTTGTGAACACTTTGGTATGAAGATGAAGAAAGAGTATTCAGCCTTGGTTCTGACAAAGTAGGAATCCAGAATACATTTTGTCAATTTGGTTACTGACAGTGAAAGTAGGTATTGACTCTGCATAATCAGAACTCACCCATGCGTGAAGTCCATAGCTCATGGCAACAATTGTCCAGGCTTACAGGATTTTCATATGGCTAGTTAAATATTTCCAACCAATAGTCTATATCTGCAAGGGGATCCCGCAGCTGTGAATGGGCTACTTACAAAGGAGTCACTACCGCTGTTTACCCCCCTTATAGTTAGCTAAGAGGGTCTAATCTCCCTAGAGTACTCATCTGTCACTCGTGGTCTATGGACTTTGGGAGCTTCTGGGGGGTTTCACCGTCTTCATAATTTTGAAGCAAGAATGAAATTCATTTTGTTTTTGGTTGTTCTTTTCTTCTGTCAGCACAATTATTTACTCTTTCAAAAGGATCTTGACTTTTTAATTTTACTTTTTATTATTTTTATAATTAACCTATAATTAATTTACAATATTATAGTAGTTTCAGATGTACAACATAGTGATTCAAAATTTTATAGGTTATACTCAATTAAAGTTATTATAAAATATTGACTGCATATTACACCCTTGTATCTTATTCATTTTATGTGTAGTAGTGTGGACTTCTATCTTGTCTATCAACTGATGAATGGATAAAGAAGATGTGGCCTATCAGTATAGAATGGATAATACTTTCCCATAAAAAAGAATGAAGTTTTGCTATTTGCAATAGCATAGATGGATCTGGAGGGTATTATGCTAACTGAAATAAGTCAGACAGAGAACCCTGACTTTTTCTAAGGCACAATTAGGGGTTATTTTCTTTCTTCTTACATCCCATTGTCCATGTTTGTATGTGTGTCTAGCTTCATTGTACATTTATTCATTGTTTACACATGTGCCCACACTCACCATACCATAGGAAATGAGTGCTATATTCATCTCTATATTCCCAAAGCATTTCTGGCTCAAGGGTCTGGATATTAATGGGTGTTCAACACTAAATGTTGATTAAATTAATTATAACAATGTCCTGAACTTATACGCTTACAAGAGGGAGGGGGCATATGTAAACCGATGGTTGATTCATGTTGATGTATGGTAGAAACCAACACAATATTGTAAAGCAATTATCCTTCAATTAAAAATAAATAAATAAGCTTATAACTTATTTAGTAATACTACTATTCTGCAAATGTGATACATATTAAAATGCTGACGTCACTAAAAGTTATTTCAAAAAACATTTCAGTTCCTACTTAATGTTTGGAATTTAGCTTTGTAGTGCTATTTCTTCTTTGATGTTTATTTTTCTTGTAGGAAAAGCTATAAATTGAAAACAAGCTCCTAGAATAACATGTTTATCTTTTGGGATTATTCAATAGAATATTCAAAAAAACCCCCCAAAACAAAAAGCAATCCTTTATGGCTAAAATATGCTTTTTAAACTCTAACCATGCTCATTCGCTGCTAGTTATATGAATAAATTATTGGCACAGATAAAAGAACTTCCTATTCAGTTCAACAATTGAATTTCATATTTTTATATGACAAAATGTGTTGACTAGGTTTAGAATGAAATGATATACCAACGCTTAATTTTTCAAGTACATTCATCTTTTGGTTATGTTTCTTTGCTCTGGGCTCCTTCACACATGAAAATGGAGATTGCTAGTAATGCCTTGAGTACAGTTATACTGCTAGAGACTGAATAAACAAAATGAAGATCTTGAGTAGGTGCCTGAACATGCACTCCTTCCAAGGGCAAATTCTTCTAAGTTATTCTATTGATTTAATTTGCATTCAAATTACGAAGAATTTTGGCAGTGCATTTTCACTTTAATGATTTTCTATCAAGTAGAGAATGAATAGACGACATGTGCAGACTCAAGTGTGGAGCTTAATTGTAAAATATTTGCTGACTTTAATAACCATATTAATAACAATATAAAAGAAAAACAATGAGAACAAGTTATGGTTTAGCATTATTTCTTATTTCTTAAATCCAAAATAATTTCTTTGATTGTGAATCTTCATGAATTCAGTTTTATTCAGCATACAAATTCATTTTATGTTTTTGCCAATTTTATCCTGTTGAACTTAAATTCTTAAATTTTAAGCTGTAAAGAAGTTTTAATTTAAATGAGAAGTAGTTATGTTGATTCATATTAATCATATGATTAATGTTTGTTGCTTAATCTGTGATATATGTTTAATTTGTGATATATTTATTATTCTAACCATCTGACTGCTTAAAATACAAAAAAAAAAAAAAAAAAAAAAGAAACCCTTACATTATGTGTTTTGGCATTCTTGACAATAACCAAATCTACTATGGGTTCTACTGAAAATTTTAATTGCCAGTAATATTGGTATTCTCATTTGTTATCACATTTTGCCAAATGCTGTACATGTAAACTGTTGCTTATAGCTTTCAGGGGTTAAGAAACTATGAGTTTTCCCTAGAGTACACAAATTTAAATTACAAATATATTCAGTGGATTGCACTCACTCTAAGGTAAACCTTGTCTGTAGTAGTGTATGTATTCATAAGTTGAATAGATAATGGATTTTTCATTTCAGGAACTTACTTCATTGTGCTAGTGTTGAGAAAATATGCTACAGAAAAAATGCCTCTGTTTTATAGCATGGAAGATGGAAACAAGCACAGGGCTAACTATTTAACAAGTGCTTAAATATTTTATAAGTGAATGAAAGGAGAAAACATGAATAATAAACATAGCTGAGATACATAGTGGAAATATACTAGCTCCTGACTCTGTGGTACAGAGACAGAAATCAACCTCTTCTTTCTTTTCCCTCCTCCAAGAGATTAAGATTAATGTAAAAGATGAGAAATAGGAATAGTAAATCACTAAACAGTTAAAAGAAATAAATAAAATCACAACAATAAGTATTATTTATTTGTAATCTACAATGTGTGCCTGGAACTACACATTTAATCTTCAAAGACCTCTTTGTGACTGCCTCTAGTATTGTCCATTTTGTCGAATTTTGGAAGGTTGAAAATATTTTTTTGCCTTGGTTAACACTGTACTTTTATTAGGCCTGGAAACACATTGAGGTCTGTCATTCCAGGGCACTCCTATAATATTGCTTCTTTTCCTCATAAACCACCTGAGTCTATATTTATGATTATAACTAAAATACTCCTAAAAGAATACTGTTTTTTCATTCCCTGGTTCTATAATCATTTAGAACTAGAGGTAGATACAACCATTTATCTGCTTTGACACTGCAAATAGAATGTAGACAAAGCAGTTACATGGAGGAACCATTGGACTCAAGTTTCAAGGAAAGGATGGGTTCAAAGAGTGCATGAGAGAAGTATGTGTTCAAGTAGTCATAGAATTATAAGCATAACATAACCCAGCAGGGCATTTTGCAGAAGGATAAGTTGAACTCAGTCTTTCTAGTATTTAAAAAAAAAAAAAAAAGCTTAAGAAATATAAAGCTTAATTTTATTTTATTAATTTCTTAAAATTCTCAGAATCATGAATTATATTTCTTAGTTCTTAATTTATTAAGTAACTTGGTTTAATTGAAGTAAATATCTTCCTTTTCTAATGACTATACACACAATAAGAGGATGGTTATATGATTATTGTTATCAATGGATAAAATCCATTGATTGATTATCAATGGAAAAAAAGCCTTATGAAAAGATAAGAGCTAGTGAAAGAGATTCTAGAAAGGCATTTGTAGTGACAGAAGTATTTTGGAGCCTGTAGTGAAGGGTGAGGTTGTTCATTTCGATATTGTTTCATTGTGGTGCTGAAAGCAATGGGCAAACTGTTTAGGTGTGACTGCAAATAATTGAACCTTGTCTATATGTGACTAGATTCATCTCAATATATCACAAAGAAGATGGCATTCCAGGTGCAAGAAATAGTCCAGAGATTTTATATGCTTTTTGTTTGTATGCATGAGTAATACACTTCAAGAATAAAGCCACTCAGTTAACTGGAGGTTGAGCTGGTAGAGTAGAAATGGGAACAGATGGCTCAGAATGAACTAAATAAGTTGGGAAAATTTCACTAGGGAAAGGACTATTTTTATTGTAAAGTGTCTCCCACAGTTTCTTGTGATCCACAGAGTCAGGTTTTTTATAATGGTCAATAAAGCAGAAATAGATATTTTTCTGAAACTTCCTTCCTTTCTCCATGATCCAATGAATGTTGGCAATTTGATCTCTGGTTCTTCTGCCTTTTCTAAACCCAGCTTGTACATCTGAAAGTTTTCAGTTCACATACTGCTGAAGCTGAGCTTGAAGGATTTTAAGCATATGCTCAGTCGCTTAGTCATGTCCGGCTGTTTGCGCCCCCATGGACTGTAGCCTGTCAGGCTTCTCTGTCTATGGGAGTCTTCAGGCAAGAATACTGGATTGTGTTGCTGTTTCCTACTCATGATCTTGCATGTGAATAGCATGTGAAGTGAGTGTAATAGTATAGTAGATGGAAGAATTTTTGGCAATACCCTTCTTTGGAATTAGAATGAAAACTGACCTTTTCCAGGCCTGTGGCCACTGCTGAGTTTTCCAAATTTGCTGACATATTGAGTGCAGCATTTTAACAACATTATCTTTCAGGATTTTAAATAGCTCAGTTGAAATTCTATCACCTCCACAAGCTTGTTCACAATAATGCTTCCTAAGGCCCACTTGACTTCACATTCCAGGATGTCTGGCTCTAGATGGATGACCACAATATCATGGCTATCTGGGTCATTGCAAACTTTCCTGTATAGTTCTTCTGTGTATTCTTGCCACCTCTTCAATTTCTTCTACTTTTGTTAGATCCTTATCATTTCTGACCGTTATTTTGCCCAGCCTTGTATGAAATGTTCCCGTGATATCTCCAATTTTCTTGAAGAGATCTCTAGTCTTTCCCATCCTGTTGTTTTCCTCTATTTCTTTGCATTGTTCATTTAGGAAAGCCTTCTTATCTTCCCTTGTTATTCTTTGGAACTCTGCATCAAATTAGGTATATTGTTCCTTTTTCCATTGCCTTTTGCTTCTCTTCTCTTCTTAGCTGTTTGTAAAGCATCCTTAGACAATCATTTTGTCTTCTTGCATTTCTTTTTCTTTGGGTGATTTTGGCCACTGCCTTCTGTACAGTGTGACAAACCTCCATCCATAGATCTTCACTCTGTCTATGAGGTTCAATTCCTTGAATCTATTTCAATTAAATCATCCATTTCTGTCCATTTTAGTTCACTGATTCCTGTGATGTCAGTGTTCAATATTTTGGCCACCTGGGAAGAGCTGACTCATTGGAAAAGACCCTGATGCTGGGGAAGATTGAGGATTAGAGAGGAAGGGGATAACAAATGATGCTTGGTTTAATGGCATCACTGACTCAATGAACAAGAATTTGAGCAAACTCCAGAAGATAGTGAAGGACAGTGAAGCGTGGAGTGCTGTAGTCCATGTGATTAAAAGAGTGGGGTATGACATGTCAACTGAACAACCACCCCTATAATGAAATAACTATAATGGAAAGGAAATTTTTTTAGAAGGTGTTTTAGGTCTTTATAGAAATGGTCAAATTCAGCTTTTTGGCATCAGTAAGTGTGGTATAGTCCATGGAATTCTCCAGGCAAGAGTACTGGAGTGGGTTGCCATTTCCTTCTCCAGGGAAATGAATGTAGGTTATTCTGTCTTATTGAGACTGAACCCCAGTATTGCAGTTCAGACTCTTTTGTTTACTATGAGGACTACTCCATTTCTTTTAAGGAATTCTTGCCCTCCATAGTAGATATAAAGATGATCTGAATTAAATGTGCCCATTCCTGTCTGTTTTGGTTCACTGATTCCTGAGATGTAGATGTTCACTCTTGCCATCTCCTCTTGACCACATCCAATTCACCCTGATTTATGGAGCTAAACTTCCAGATTCTTGTGCAATATTGATTTTTACTGTGTCAAATTTTACTTTCACCCATCAGACACATTCACAGCTGAGCATCACTTCCAGTTTGGCCCAGCCACTTCATTCTTATGAAGCTATTGGTAGGTGCCCTTTGCTCCTCCCCAGTAGCATATTGGATACCTTGTGACCTGGGTGGGGGGCTCATCTTCTAGGGTCATATCTTTTTGACTTTTCATACTGTCTATGGGTTACTCCAGGCAAGAATACCAGAGTGGGTTGCCATTTCCTTCTCCAGGGGATCTTTCCAACCCAGGGATCAAACTCTTCTTTTTTTTTTTGGTCAGAACTCTTTACTATGGATCATCCACCTTTGGTGGTCCTGCATGGCATGGCTCATAGCTTCACTGGATTATGCAAGGTCCTTCACCATGACAGGGCTGTGATCCATGATTACTTAAACTATACAGATGCAATTTGTTTACCAATATTGATCTAAGCCAGAGTTTCAAGTTGTGTTTCCTGTAACATCTGTGACTTCTTTTATTGGCATATTTACATTAAAGTCTGGACTTAAATGCACATTTGAAACAATTTAGAATCCTTCCAGATAATATATTTTCTCTTGTTCTTTAATTGTTGTTTGTCTAAAAGTAATCCGATGAAAATAATAGTAGCAATTCAGTTTTTGAATCTTGACAAAGTATTCAGCTTAGTTCATAAAAACACTATCCTTCTCTTTGTTCTCATTTTATCGTTTTGCATTACAAGAACAGACACATACATCAATTAGTATAAGTAGTAGTGCATATGGATGAAACACAACTGACATTTGGTGAGCATACAACCCAGCTAGAAAAAGCAGATGTAAGTGGGTATGCTAAAGCAGCGCTGCTCAAATTCAGCCTGCTTAGAAGTTGCCTGGGGATATTGTTAAAATGCATATTCTGATTTGGTACAGCTAGAGTGGTGGCCTGAGATGCAGCATTTTTGACGTTTTCAGATGTGACTGATGCTATTGGTCCTTGGATTACAGTTTTAATTACAAGATGTCAGTCTACTAACCACAACCTTTCACAATGTTGTAAACATTAGTAGTGGTTTAGTGCCAAGTCGTGTCCAACTCTTGCCACTCCATGGACTGTAACCTGCCAGGCTCCTCTGTCTGTGGGATTTTTCCAAGCAAGAATAGTGGAGTGGATTGCCATTTCCTTCTCAAGGAGATCTTTCCAACTCATGGATCAAACCCCAGTCTCCTTCATTTCAGACAGATAAACATTAGTAGTTGTGTTTAAGGGAATGGAAAGTTAGCTTGTGAAGTGTAGGTTTATTTAAGGGAATTTCTCCTGCATAATTATGCTTCCTAACCTGAGAACAGAGATTGAGACTCTGTCATCTTTTTTTTTTTAGTGAATACACAACAAAGGCACTACAAAAAGAGTGGCAAGTCAATCACATGTAGCCATGAACCTCATCAGTGTTACCAGTAAATATATGACCCAGGGATTGAGGTTAGGTATGATTCTGTAAAAGTACCTTGGGTTCAGCACTTGGGACACTCTAAATGGGTGAGGGCTGTTTAAATAAAGAAATTTAAAACTAAAGACAATGTACAGAAGAAAAAAAAACACATAATGATAACAAAAGGCACAATTGTATAACACATTAATTTTTTGTATTATGATACCACACTGCATGTCATGTATACAAAGCTTTCAGAAAAACTGTAGGGCTTTCAAATCTTAGAATTTCAGACTGTGTTATTTGTAGCATCATTTTATCCTCTGGATTATAGCATTCTCTAGCAATTTTTTTTTTTTTTAAACCACTGCGAGCAGTTGGAAAAGCAAATCAGTTGTGTTGAAGGGTCTTAAATATATAACTACCAGTTCAAATCCAGAAAAAAATGGATGCCTAACATAATCCAGACCAGAAATGAGAGGGGAGTGAGAAAGTAGTTATTTTTATGAGAGGCCTAAAGGAAAAGGGGTTGTCACTAACAGACTGGGTTTAATAAATGCCTTAAGGTGATTGAAATTTTTGAGAGGAGATTGAGAATATAGATATCATGTTGATGACTGATTAAAGAGGACTAAGGAAAAATATTCTGTGTATTGATAAGTAGAAATTAAGAAATAAGATTAGAAAAAGGGATGTCCAACTCTTTGCAACCCCATAGACTGCAGCAGCCCTAGTTACCCTGTCCATCACCAACTCCCGGGTCTTGTTCAAACTCGGGTCCATTGAGTCGATAATACCATCCAACCATCTCATCGTCTGTCATCCCCGTTCCTCCTGCCTTCAATCTTTTCCACCTTAATGGTCTTTTCCAATGAGTCAGTTCTTTGCATCAGGTGGCCAAAGTACTGGAGTTTCAGCTTCAGCATCAGTCCTTTCAATGAATATTTAAGAATGATTTCTTTAGGATTGACTGGTTTGATCTCCTGGCAGTTCAAGGGACTCTCAAGAGTCTTCTACGACAACACAGTTCAAAAGCATCAATTCTTCAGTGCTTAGCTTTCTTTATAGTCCAACTCTCACATCCATACATGACTTTGACTAGACAAAACCATGACTTTTACTAGACAGACCTTTGTTGGCAAAGTAATGTCTATGCTTTTCAATACGCTGTCTAGGTTGGTCATAGCTTTTCTTCCAAGGAGCAAGTGTCTTTTAATTTCATGCTGCAGTCAACATCAGCAGTGATTTTGGAGTCCCCAAAATAAAGTCTGTCACTGTTTCCATTGTTTCCCCATCTATTTACCATGAAGTGATGGGACCAGATGCCTTGGTTTTAGTTTTTTGAATGTTGAGTTTTAAGCCTGCATTTTCACTCTACTCTTTCACTTTCATCAAGAGGTTCTTCAGTTCTTCTTTGCTTTCTGCCATAAGGACGGTGTCATCTGAGTATCTGAGGTAATTGACATTTCTCCTTGTAGTCTTGGTTCTAGCTTATGCTTCATCCAGCCCTGAATTTCACATGATATACTCTGCATGTAAGTTAAATAAGCACAGTGACATTATACAGCCTTAACAAGCTCCTTTCCCAATTTGGAACCAGTCTGTTGTACCATGTCTGGTTCTAACTGTTGCTTCTTGGCCTGCATACAGATTTCTTAGGAGGCAGGTAAGGTGGTCTGGTATCTCCATCTCCTAAAAAGTTTCCACAGTTTGTTGTGGTCCACACAGTCAAAGGCTTTGGCTTAGTTAATAAAGCAGAAGTAGATGTTTTTCTGGAACTCTCTTGCTTTTTTATGATCCAACAGATGTTGGTAATTTGGTCTGGTTCCTCAGGCTTTTCAAAATCTAGCTTGAACATCTGCAATTCACCATACTATTGAAGTCTGCCTTGGATAATTTTGACCACTACTTTACTAACGTGTGGTAGTATGAGCATTCTTTTGCTTTGCTTTTCTTTGGGATAGGAAACTGATTTCAAACTGACCTTTTAAAGTCCTGAGGCCACTGCTGAGTTTTCCAAATTTGTTTGCATATTGAGTGCAGCACTTTCACAGCATCATCTTTTAGGATTTAAAATAGTTCAACTGGAATTCCATCACCTCCACTAGCTTTGTTTGTAGTGATATTTCCTAAGGTCATCTTGACTATGCATTCCAGGATGTCTGACTCTAGGTGAGTGATCACACCATCTTGATTATCTGGGTCATGTAGATCTTTTTTGCATAGTTATTCTGTGTCTTCTTGCCACCTCTTCTTAATATCTTCTGCTTCTGTTAGGTCCATACAATTTCTGTTCTTTATTGAGCCCATCTTTGCATGAAATGTTCCCTTGGTATCTCTAATTTTCTTGAAGAGATCTCTTGTCTTCCCTATTGTATTGGTTTCCTCTATTTATTTGCAGTGGTCACTGAGGAAGGCTTTCGTATCTCTCCTTGCTATTCTTTGGAACTCTGGATTCAAATGGGTATATCTTTCCTTTTCTCCTTTGCTTTTCACTTCTCTCCTTTTCACAGCTATTTGTAAGGCCTCCTCAAAGAGCCATTTTGCTTTTTTGCATTTCTTTTTCTTGAGGATGGTCTTGATCCCTGTCTCCTGTACCATGTCATGATCCTGTCCATAGTTCTTCAGGCTCTCTGTCTATCAGATCTAGTTCTTTGACTCTATTTCTCACTTCCACTGTCTATTCATAAGGGATTTGATTTAGGTCATACGTGAATGGTCTAGTGGTTTTCTCTACTTTCTTCAATTTAATTGTGATTGAATAAGGCATGTTCTATTCAACTATTTTATATAACTTTTATTTTAATCCAGAAAAAAATTCAAAGGTATGATTGTGATCATTTTTGAATGAGGAAGCTGAGTCACGAGAGGATTGAGAAAAAGGTGCTCAGTGTTACATGGTAGTAAGTGAGAGAGTGAATATTCAAATCTCGATGGTTTGATTGAGGTCATGACCCTGTAACATGACAACTATCATTTAATTAAAGTGCACAAGAAGAATTCTGATAAAACTCGAAGTTATGTTGACTCTTTTGTAAATTACTATAATAAAAAATATTAATCATTACTTTTATTAAAGTCCTTATGCCTCTAATCTGTTTAGTTCTTATTCAGTATGTTGTCATATTGGTAGAACAAGTAATCAAATTATAAGTACATTCATCCTGAGAGAATATGGCATTCTGTGAAACTGCAGTTTGCATATAAAATCACTTTAATTTATTCTATAGAGGGCAAGTTGAGCTTAGAGAAAATAAAATTCCTAAACTGGTTAGAGACCATGGGATAGATGCCTCAAGAATATAATAACCTTATTCTCCTGGAAACAGTATAGGGTACAAATAGTGAGAATGCTATTTTCAACCAATTCTAACTTAAATATGCTTAAATTTGCTATTTTGTTGCTAAAAATATTTTCAAATTTCTACTGTTTATTACTTACTTATAAAGTCAAATTTATCTCCAAGGGTTAAATTTGAGACCACAGGAGATTTAAAAGAACATAAAATAGATTTTAATAATTTTCAGAAGGATAGGGGCAAGTGACTTTTAGCTTCCTCTTTGGACTAAATGCATGTTACATAGAGGCAAACACCACTTCTATACTTTGATGTATTTGTTAAAACCTCAATCATGCTGTCACATGTCCATATCTCAGAAAGTCCTTCAAAATTCAATGTAGTAGAATATGCTAACCTTTAAGGTTTTGGAGTCTTGAGGTTATGTTTATCTCTTATATTGTTTTATTATTAGCACCTAGTATATTGCTTAGGGCTCAGTGGTAAAGAAATCACCTGCCAATGCAGCAGATGCAAGTTCGATCTCTGGGTTGGGAAGATCCTCTGGAGAAGGAAATGGCAACCCACTCCAATATTCTTACCTGGGAAATCATATGGACAGAGGATCCTGGTGGCTATAGTCCATGGGGTCCCAAAAGAGTTTAACATGACCTAGTGAATAAACAACAAGAAATAAAGTGATATACTTCTTGTTGTTTTTTGTTTATATATGTGTGTGTGTGTGTGTGTGTGTGTGTGTGTGTATGCATGCTTATATATATATGTTTACATGTTTATTATACATATATTGATAAATATTTAAATATATATATGTATTTTATATACATTTACATGTTATATATATGTTTCTATGTATACATGTATATACATATATATATATAGAATTAGAGGAAAATACTCTCATTAACAAGAAAAAGCTGTAGTTTTGCAATAGCTTTATCTTTAGGGTGATTTCTGGGAATTATATATCATCTCATTGTACTCCAAGGAATCATATTTATCTACAAACTGAATAAAATCCATTTGAGAGTAATAAAACATGAGAGCAATATTGTGTTTAATTCAGATATTTAAAAAATTTGTATCAATATAATTTTCATGGGATAGTGATTCTTTCATTTCAAAAACAAAATTCACGATTAAAGTCCTGTGAATTTTATGTGTATCAAAAATATTTCTCTTCTTCATATGCTCAGTTGCTGCTTAGATGTTAATAACACAAGTGGATACCACAATCCACGTCCTTGTTTATTTATTTATTCACGTAAAGATGCTACTGAGGAAGACAATGAATTAATTTTGATATAATCAAAGAAAAATATTTTTATGACTAAATTCAAACTACATAAGGAAATGGAGAATTCTTCTTCTCTCTATATCATTACTTCTGATCATAGGACATAAAATAATAATAAAATTGATATAAAGTCATATCAGAATAAGATATTCATAATTTATTAGTGGTTTAGTCACTAAGTTGTGTATGACTCTTTGTGAGCCCATGGACTGTAGCCTGCCAGGCTCCTCTGCCCATGTGATTCTCCAGGCAAGAATACTGAAGTGGGTAGCCTTTCCATTCTCCAGGGGATCTTCCCAACTCAGGGATCGAAGCCAGGTCTCCTGCGTTGCAGACAGATTCTTTACCAGCTGTGCCACAGTGAAGCCCTTTAAGTTATAAAAAATCTCAAATCCTTCATATATTGCTAAAATGTTTATTTTACTCAAGGAAACACAGACATTATAAGAAATAATCTTATGCAATAGAACATTCAAATTAATGATGCATCCTGAATTTACACAATCAAAATAATATGAAAATCCCAAGGTAAGGAAAAAAATTCAACATTAACCTTCTTTTGGAAATAAATTTGACTTATTAATTTTGCTTCATGTTTCTAATTATGCTAAAAGTTAGATGATATTCAAGGATTTTTTTTTTTTTTTTTTTTTTTGCACCTAGTTAACTATTTGGCATACAAATGAAAAATATTTACTGGACTTTGAAACAAAAAGTCTATGAATGAAACACAAAATCAGATGAATCAATTAAACCAAATGTCCAACATATTTTACAACATTCAGTCCAAAATTACTCAATTTTATGAACTCAGTAGAATAGTGTTTTGTTGGTAATATTAGTCATATCTTAAGATATTCCAAAAAGAGTTTTCTCACAATAGTTTTATCATGTTAGTTAGACACAAAATTTTGTACCCTTTGTACATTAGAATGTAAAATCAATATATCTTGGTTGCCAGAATTCCAAGTAAAAAGAATACTGCTCTAAAGTAATTATTTTATTCATCTTAGAGGGTAACTCAGTTTTTTGTTGTTGTTGCTGTTTAATCGCACACTCATTTCCAACCTTTGCGACCCCACGTCCTTTGTTCATGGGTTTCCCCAGACAAGAATACTGGAGTGTGTTGGCCACTTTGTTCACCAAGGGATCTTCCCGACCCAGGGGTCCAACCCATGGCAGGAGATGGCTCCTGCCACGTCTCCTTCATTGCTGGTAGATCCGTGACCATTGAGCCACTGGAGAAGCACAGTTTAGGTTTAGAAACCTTTATTATACCTTTGAATTAGTTTTTAGTGATTTATTTAGGTCTAACAATAAACATCTGAACCACTGGAATTGGCTTCAAACTTATATTCTCTTAGTTCTAGTTAAATATAGAAATTGTAGTTCTGAACTGTTTCACTCCTGCAAATCTCTTTATATTACTACTGTTAATGTGAAAAATAATAAAATAATCACAATGATTAAAACTTTAAATAATAAAATATCAACAAAAATAAATATTAACAATAATATTAATATTGCACCTATATATGGTAAACACTAAAATTTCTTTTTGCAATTTTTACTTTACAAAATTTTATCTTTTAAAGCAGTTGAGAGAGAAAACAAAGCATGTGCATATTTACAAACTTAATGTCATATACCATTTCTAGTCCTCTTATTTAATTTCTTCCTGTGGATTCTACTTTCCACCTTGTATCATTTCCTTACTCAGAAGGTTACTCTCTCCTCCCCACTTTGTGTTGTTACTGTCAAATATATCACTTCTGCGGTGGGCCTCATAATACAGTTATATACATATTGCTTTAAATAATTAATTTTTAATTAGTTAAGAAGAGAACAAATATGAAATTATACTACATTTTGTAATTACCTACCTACTTATTTTTACTTATTTATTTACTTTTTTAATATGGATTTAAGTTACTGTTTAGGTCACTTGCTTTCAGCCTGAACTTTCTTTAGCAGTGTAGGGAGAAAGCAAATTAGCCAAGATGGCGTATTCAGGCTCTCGCGCCCTTGTTTTGTAAATAATGAGTATGTAACAGCTGCGGAGAAGGCAGTGGCAGCCCACTCCACTGTTCTTGCCTGGAAAATCCCATGGACGGAGGGGCCTGGTGGGCTGCATCCATGGGGTCGGGAAGAGTCGGACACGACTGAGCTACTTCACGTTCACTTTTCACTTTCATGCATTGGAGAAGGAAACGGCAGCCCACTCCAGGGTTCTTGCTGGAGAGTCCCAGGGACGGGGGAGCCTGGTGGGCTGCTGTCTATGGGGTCACACAGAGTCAGACACGACTGAAGCGACTTAGCAGCAGCAGCAGCAGTTGATCATTTACAGCACTGAGCTCACAGGCCACAAGGACTCGCTTGCTCACAGGCTGCTTTGTGCACACACGGCCTCCATCTAAACAGCGGCAGCATTGCTGCCTCTCACCGCTGTGTCTATGGGTCACCCATGAGAGGACGGAATACAGCGTGTGTGCTGCTCTGGGTGCTGCGTCAACCCGGAGAGAACACTGTTGTGGCTTCTGGGTCAGTCAGGAGAGAGGTTGCATTTTGTTAGGTTATGCTATGGCTGCTGCATCAGCCAGGAGAGAATAAACTTGTCTGTCGTTCCTGTGGCTCCTCAAGTCTTCCGCCAAACTCTTAGCTTGCACTTTGTCTACCATGGATTCAGCAAACAGTGCGCACAGTGAGATACAGCTGGACGGCTGGCGACGTGGACAAGTTGAAGAGCAATACAGCTGGCGTAGCCGGCAGGATACCCAGCAGGGCGGGGAGCCTGAGGGCCACTGGAGAGAGGAAGCTAGTGGCCATCATATAGCATATGGTACCAGGTGGCTGCAGTCTTCTTGGTGTGGGCTCCAGTGGAAGGCTGGGAAGCAGTAGACGGTTCACCAGATAGCACCGGAAAGGTGTTACAGGCCGTGCGTTCTCATTTGCTGAGCAAGGTGGCAGGGACTGCCACTGGCACTGTGGGGCGGATTTTCCCAACTCCCTTGAAGGCAAATATGGATAGTGCCATTTACGATGCTCACTGGTGCACAGTGTGCAGAGATGCTAGGAAGAACTAAAGCAACGTATATTGGCCTTAGAACTAAAAAAAGAAAAGAAAAGGTCAATAAAATTAAATTTGGTTCTTTGAAAAGACAAAGTTGATAAATCTTTAGCTAGATTCAGCAAGGCAAAAAAAGAAACACCCAAATAAATATGAACCCTGTGGTCCTGAAGAAGCCAGCATCTCTGACAGATAGGCAGTAAGTGACGATGATGACTTGCATTGTGAGATCTCATGTCCCCGCTTGGCAGAGAGGCATGTTGCACAGCAGAAAGTAAAGCATGAGCAATCTATGGTCCAGGGAGGGCATCCTCAAGGGGCCCCCAGTATGACTGAGTTAATGACATATCAACCATATGTTCCAGTGGAGTTGGTCGACTTGTGTAACCAATTTCGTCAAAGCAAGGGGAACCATTGCCAGCATGACTCTTGCCAATCTGGGACACGGGGGTGGACAGTATCCTGTTTTCTGGGGAAAAAGTAGAACTATTGGCATCTATAACCCACTCACTCCTCGTTGGGACAAAGGTTGCAGAAAACTTGGCGACCCATGCAGTGTGACCCATGCAGTGTAACCCATGCAGTGTGACCCATGCAGTGTGTGCCTAACCAATCACACACCTTCATGGACCGGATTAATGCTGCCATCCTGACCATGTGGTCCGATGCCAGAAAGCTCCCAGATACTGTGAGGAAGGGACATACTTACAGCAAGTTAACCCAAGTAGTGAGAGAACTAGGCATGAAACAAACAATATTTAACCCAAATACCTGAGGCCCAAGTGATGAGCGCTTTACTGGCAACATTCGAGATGCCATTTTGAGCAATGCCGGCTACTGCTTTTGGATCTCTGATTGCTATGTTTGCACCCTATATGGGGTGCCCCATCTATAACGTGACCTTGATGGTGGCTAGCTTGGGAGAAATAGAGAGAGGGTGGCAGGCAAATGGGATTAAAAGTGTGAAGACACTTGTGGGGTGGCCCGAGTTGGTGAAGACCCCGTCTGGGTGATGAGAATGCAAATGTGGGCTGGTTTGCTGGCAGCGGGAGTAGGCAGAAATAAAACTGATAGACAGCCCAATGCTCTGCTCCTAGAGCTATGGAGGCAACTGAGACCAGGCCAGCAGTTTACCAAGCTTGGGAAGCACCCACAGCAAGAGGTACAGGTGATTCAGTGAGAAGATTGCATGGTGCCCAAGGATGTTCCTTTTGATGATGCCTTTATCCAGTTTGAATAGGGCTCAGACCAAGGTGTCCTCCTCAAGAGCCCAAGCAGGGAGTGGAGGCCTCATGTAGAACAGTGTGCTGTAAAGGCTGTGTCCTTCCCTGAAGATTTAGAACAGTGTACTGTAAAGCCTACATCCTGTGATGTAGATTTACTACAACAGTGTATAAAGGCCGTGTCCCATGATGTGTTACTAAGTTCTGATTCGCTTGCAGATTTAGAGCATGTGAAAGCATTTGCAACCTTGCGGGTGGGCTGTGAATGCCATAACGTCCACTCTTTGGAGGGGTGGGGTGTGGGGCCCACACCTGTGGGGGGTTTTGTGGGTCCTTAGTGAGAAATCCCACAGGAGTGACTTTGCCCCTGTGGGAGCTTTCCTGCAGCTTCACAAGGACAGGTGGTGGACTGGACTTGGCCATGGAAGATAAAGGCACTCCATATGCAGTGGGTGACTCTTCAAGCCCCATGAGGGCAAGGACTGCAACATGAGTTCCTGGTGATAGCTAACTGTGTTTTACTATGTGTTGGGGATGTAACTGTGTTGTAGATACTGCTGTTGCAAGAGATAAATCCAAGGGTCAGTGTTACTCACGAAGGGAATATCGCAGATGATGGACTATGCATAGAATGTGAGGTGAGAGACCCCAAAGGCCCGGACTGTGGGGAGATAGCAAATTAGCCAAGATGGTGTGCAGGCTCTCTTGCCCCACACTGTGTAAATAATAACTTGTAACAGCTGAGGCCACTTACAGCAGTGAGCACGCACATCATGAGGTATTTTTTGGTCTCGGGTTGCTCTGTGTGGGACATCTTTATGGGTTCCACCTAAAAAAGTGGCAGCATTACTACTTGTCACAGCCAAGTCCATTGGGTCACCCGCAAGAGGGGAGATTATAGCGTGGCTGCTGCGTCAGCCAGGAGAGAATACCTATTATGGCCGATGTGCCAGCCAGGAGAGAGGTTGTGTCGTGTTAGATTAGGCTGTGGCTGCTTCTTTGGCTGCTGCATCGGCCAGGAGAGAATCAACCCGTCTGTAGTTCCTCCTTCCTATGCTTCTTGTCTTCTTCCAGCCTCTTAGCTCGCACCTTGTCTACCAGGGTTTCAAGAACACTGTGCGCAGTGAGATACAGCAAGACAACTGGCGACATAGGCAGGATGAAGAGCAATGTAAGTGGTTTTTGGAATCATGCCTATTAACAATAAACTCTCTTGTTCATCTGGAAATGTCTTTATTTAGCCTGTTTATTCTTTATTTTTTAAAAGCTAGTTTTGCCGGATATAAGATTTTTTATTAGAGGTTTTTTACTTTCAACATTTTGAATATGTTCTCCTACTCCCTTCTGGCCTCTACATCTTGCACATAATGAGTCACTTTTCTCGTATTACTTTCAAGATTTTTCTCTTCATCTCTGGCTCTCATTTTGGCTATAAAGTGTCTATTTGTGAATCCCTTTGTGTCTATCCTATTTGGAATTCATTGAGCACCTTGGGTGTGTAGGTCTGGGTTTTTCATCAAACTGGGGATGTTTTCAGTCATTATTCCTCTGAAATATTTTTAATATTTCTTTCCTTTTTTTTCTCCCTGAGATACCCCCATTACACATATATTAGTGACCTTAATAGTGTCCCACACTTCTCTAAGGCTCTATTCATATATTTTAACCATTTTTCTTCTTTCTGTTCTTCTTATTTTATCAGTTCAGTTCAGTCACTCAGTCACATCCAACTCTTTGTGACCCCATGGAATGCAGCACACCAGGCTTCCCTGTCCATCACTAACACCAGCAGCTTGCTCAAACTCATGTTCATCAAGTCAGTGATGCCATCCAGCCATCTCATCCTGTGTCATCCCCTTCTCCTCCCACCCTCAATCTTTCCCATCATCAGGGTCTTTTCAAATGAGTCAGTTCTTCGCATTCAGTTCAGTTCAGTTCAGTCGCTCAGTTGTGTCCGACTCTGCAATCCCATGAATCCTAGCACACCAGGCCTCCCTGTCCATCACCAACTCCCAGAGTTTACTCAAACTCATGTCCATCAAGTCAGTGTTGCCATCCAGTCATCTCATCCTCTGTTGTCCCCTTCTCCTCCTGCTCCAAATCCCTCCCAGCATCAGGGTCTTTTTCAATGACTCAGCTCTTCTCATGAGGTGGCCAAAGTATTGGAGTTTCAGCTTCAGCATCAGTCCTTCCAATGAACACCCAGGACTGATCTCCTTTAAGATGGACTCGTTGGATCTCCTTGCAGTCCAAGGGATTCTCAAGAGTCTTCTCCAATACCACAGTTCAAAAGCATCAATTCTTTGGTGCTCAGCCTTCTTCACAGTCCAACTCTCACATCCATACATGACCACTGGAAAAACCATAGCCTTGACCAGATGGACCTTTGTTAGCAAAGTAATGTCTCTGCTTTTTAATATGTTATCTAGGTTGGTCATAACTTTCTTCCAAGGAGTAATTGTCTTTTAATTTCATGGCTGCCATCATCATGTGCAGTTATTTTGGAGCCCAAAAAAATAAAGTCTGACACTGTTTCCACATCTATTTCCCATGAAGTGATGACTAGTTGCCATGATCTTAGTTTTCTGAATGTTAAGCTTTAAGCCAACTTTTACACTCCCTTTCCCTTTCATAGGGAAAACCACTAGATCTAAATCAAATCCCTTATGACTATACAGTGGAAGTGAGAAATAGATTTAAGGGACTAGATCTGATAGACAGAGTGCCTGATGAACTATGGACAGAGGTTCATGACATTGTGCAGGAGACAGGGATCAAGATCATACCCATGGAAAAGAAATGCAAAAAAGCAAAATTACTGTCTAAGGAGGCCTTACAAATAGCCATGAAAAGAAAAGTGAAAAGCAAAAGAGAAAAGGAAAGATATTCCCATTTGAATTCAGAATTCCAAAGAAAAGCAATGAGAGATAAGAAAGACTTCCTCAGTGATCAATGCAAAGAAATAGAGGGAACAACAGAATGGGAAAGATTAGAGATCTCTTCAAGAAAATTAAAGATACCAAGGTAAAATTTCATGCAAAGATGGGCCCGATAAAGGACAGAAATGGTATGGACCTAACAGAAGCAGAAGATATTAAGAAGAGATGGCAAGAATATACAGAAGAACTGCACAAAAAAAGATCTTCATGACCCAGATAATCATGATGGTGTGATCACTCACCTAGAGCCAGACATCATGGAATGTGAAGTCAAGTGGGCCTTAGAAAGCATCACTATGAACAAAGCTAGTGGAGGTGACGGAATTCCAGTTGGGCTATTTCAAATTCTGAAAGATGATGCTGTGCTCAATATGCCATCAAATTTGGAAAACTCAGCAGTGGCCACAGGACTGGAAAAAGTCAGTTTTCTTTGCATTAGGTCACCAAAATATTGGAGCATCAATACTTCAGCATAAATCCTTCCAATGAATACTTAGAATTGATTGCCTTTAGGGTTGACTGGTTTGATCTCCTTGCAGTTCAAGGGACTCTCAAGCATCTTCTCCAACACCACAGTCCCAAAGCCATCAATTTTTTGGTGCTCAGATTTCTTTAGGTCCAACTCTCACATCCATACATAACTACTGGAGAAATCATAGCTTTGACTGTACAGACTTTGTTGGCAAAGACTTTGTCTTATTGTATAATCTCTACTGATTTATTTTTGTTTGTTGATTCTTTTGCTAGCACATATCTGCTGCAAAAACCCTTCTAGTGATTTTTTCCTTCCAATTGTTGTACTTCTAAATCCAGAATTTTCAATTGACTCTTTTCTAATATTTATTTGTTGAGGCATCATCTTTATAACTTCCTTTAATTCTTTAAATATGGCTTCCTTTATTCCTTAGGCATGCTTATCATCACTGTTTTGAAGTCTTGTTTGATAGGTACACCTTGTAGACCTTTTCAACTGCCATGTGGGTAGTCACTATTACCTGCTTATTTTCAGTTTATGGGTCATATGTTCTTGTTCCTTTGTATGCTTCATACATTTTTGTTGAAAACCAGACAGTGTATTGTAAAAATAAAATAAAATGCTGGATGCTGACCTCCATCCTCAGAGTTGTTTTGGTTACTGCTTGCACAGACATTTGTTTGTTTAGTGACTCAACTTAACTATTTCCATAGCGGTGTGTGTTTTCTGATATTGCTGCTCATATTTGCTTTTCCTTGTTTTTAGGTTTTGATCTGGCCATCTAGATATGCCAATTCTTGCTACCCGGGTATGTTAGTTATTGGTTCAGTGTTAGATTTTTACCCTTGATCTTTACAAGTACAAATGTTGTTTGAAGCCTGATTAGGGAGTTTATATATATATATATATATATATATATATATATTTTTTTTTTTTTTTCCCCTCACATTGAGCCAGTGATGGCTAATTTGGACGCTCCTACTCTGTTTTCTTTTCTTTTATTTATTTATTTATTTTCATGAGAGGATGCTTCTTTGGGCAAGCAAATAATCTTCAAAATTTCAGGGATGACTGGTGATTAATCAGAAGTTTTGTTAAAGTGTTTATGCCAGTGAGGGTTCATTCTAAGTTGATGGGTCTGTGTTCACTTTATGGAATGCTTTCAAGTCTGTTCCACATATTGCTGTGATTGCTTCTGAGTGGGTGCAGTCTAGTGCATATATACAGATTTCCTGATCCCCGGGGTAACTGATTATAGGAGTGCTCTTCTTGGTTGTTTCTTGTCTTGGTGCTATTAAACTTCTAACTGTTCTGCTATTTTTGTTGTACCCCAGGGCTGTCAGCCTCCTTTTAATTGCTTTCAATGAGATCTTCAATTTTTTTTTTTTTTTTTTTTTTTTGACAAGCCCCTTAAGCATGGAGTTCTCACAGTTACTCCCAGATAGAGTCAGTCCCCTCAGGTAGAACTGTGGAATTCTTTGTCCCTATAGCTATGCTTCCACCTGGGTAGAAGCCCTATACTTTGCACTGAAACTGAAGATTGGGAACAGCTTTTCCTGGAATGATAGTCCTACTCTACGAGTGTGTACTTGAATGGGTAGCTGGCACCTTATGATCTTATTTTTGCATTTCCTAGTCTGTTAAGTGAGTTGGAGGTGGTGATAATTAGAGCCCCAAAGTTTTGGGTCTGCTACACGTAGTATAGCCTTTCTGATAAATCTTTCTCTTTGGGGGCAAAATCTTAGTCCCAGACTGACAGCTGGTATGAGAAGGAACTTCAGTGCTCTTGGTCCGACCTCCCTGGTGTACAATGGCTATGGTTGAGCTTTCATAATACAGAAGTTCTGGTGGTAAGGGAGCTGGTTGTTGCTCTAATACCCTGCTGCTGCTGCTGCTGCTAAGTCGCTTCAGTCGTGTCTGACTCTGTGCGACCCCAAAGACTGCAGCCCACCAGGCTCCCCCGTCCCTGGGATTCTCCAGGCAAGAACCCTGGAGTGGGTTGCCATTGCCTTCTCCAGTGCATGAAAGTGAAATTGAAGTCACTCAGTCGTGTACGACTCTTCGCGACCCCATGAACTGCAGCCTACCAGGCTCCTCTGTCCATGGGATTCCAGGCAAGAGTACTAGAGTGGGTTGCCATTGCCTTCTCCGTCTAATACCCTAGGCTCTCATTATTAACTGAGACTTAGTTTTAGTGAATGAAGTTTCTCCACTGACTATATGCCCTGAGGACAATTCCCAAAGATTTTAATAATTGTTATGATGTTGTTTAGTAGGTATATGATTATCCTTCTAGCAATTGATCCTAGAGAAACTGAATATTTATATAAAAAAATTATTCTCAACCTTTGTTTTACATCATTACTAATATAAACTTGAAATGGATCATAGCTCTAAACTTAAAATCTAAAATTATAAATTTTCTAGAAAAACACTTAGAAGAAGATCATTTTGACTTTGTATTAGAGAACAATTTCCCGTATAACTCTCCAAATCATGAAGCATAAGAGAAAAAATGTCAAGCTTTTCTTCATCAAAATTAAAAATTCCTCCTGTTTGAAACTTATTGTTAGAAAAATGAAAGGAAAAGCTGCAGGGTAGGATAACTTCTTTATAAAGCATGGTCAGAATTATAACAAATACATGCAATTTAATAAGAAAAATGCAGGAACTCAATTAAAAATGGGCAAAAATGAACAGAAACTTCACAAAGTAAGATGTATACATAGACAGGAAGCCAAATGTAAGTTGTTCAATTTCATTAGCTGTCAGAGATTTGCAAATTAAAATTACATTGAAATATCACTATATACATATAAGAATTGCTCTGTTGCTCTCATGTCTGATTCTTTTCCAACTCAGTGGAATGCAACCCACCAGACTCCTTTGTCCATGGGATTTCCTAGGCAAAAGACTAGAATATGTTGACATTTCCTTCTCCAGGATATCTTCTCAATCCAGGGATCAAACCCATGTCACCTATACTGGTAGAAAGATTTTTTTATCACTGAGCCACCAGGGAAGCCCCGACATTAGAATGAATTGGATCAATGGAAAAAGATAGAGAGTCCAGAAATAAACCCACCCACTTTTGATCAATTAATCTACATCAAAGGAGGCAGGAATATACAATGGAGAAAAGACAGTCTCTTCAATAAGTGACCCTGGGAAAACTGGACAGCTACATGTAAAAAATGAAATTAGAGCATTTCTCATCTTACATGCAAACCTAAATTTCCAATGGATTAAAGACCTAAGTTAAAACCAAATACCATAAAAAAAACTCCTGGGGAAAAACACTGGGAGACTCTCCTTGCAATTAAGTCACAGAAATATTTTTTTTCGCTTTGTTTCCTCAAGTAAAGGAAATAAAAGCAAAAATAAACAAACTGAACCTAATTAAATTTAAGCACTTTAGCATAAGAAAGGAAACCATCAACAAATCAAAAAGGCAACTTACCAAGAGGGAAAAATATTTGCCAATGATATGATCATAAGGGATTAATATATATATAATATGTGTAATATATATAAGTATATATATACATATTATATATAATATTATATTACATATAGACTATAATATATATGATATAATATTATAATTTATATATTATATTATATATACAACATAATATATTTACTGTGTATAATACTAAATATATTAATATAACACATAAAATTATAATATATATAAATCATAATATTATTTGTAATATTATATGATACATAATAATATTATATTCCATAAAATTATATGTAACATTATATGATATATAATCTTATATTATATAATATTACATTAAAAATATTATATTCTATTATTATATATAAATATATATAACTCTGTATTAAATATATAATTATAAATATAATGTATAATATATGATAATAAAATTATAATACATCATAAAATATATACTTACATATTATAAAATATATTATCATATATATAATATATTCTATATATAACACATATATAGTATATACAACATATAATAATATATATAATATATTATTATATATAATAAAATACAATATACATTATATATACTAAAGATATTATATATAATAATATATAAAAGGTAATATATAATATATGATAATATATAATATTATATGAAATGTATATTATATAAATAAATATAATATATATTTCTGTATATACAATGGAGTAATTATATATATAATGAAAATATATCTAATTCATTAGTAAATAGGTGCATTTAAGTCACAGAAAGATTTTTTTTGGCTTCTTTTACTAAGTAAAGAAAATAAAAGCAAAAATAAATAAATGGGACCTAATTAAATTTAAGCACTTTAGCATAAGAAAGTAAACCATCAGCAAAACAAATAGACAACCTACAAAGAGTGAAAAATATTTGCCAATGATATGACCACAAGGGATAAACATATATATATATATGCTTATAATATGTGTATTATACATATATATGTATGCATATATGCATATAATACATATTATATTCTATAACATATATTAATATATTATAATATGATAAAATATAATATAGAGTTGCAATATATATAATTTATTTAATATATAATTACCATATAATATAACAATGATTATAAGATTATTAATATATACATTATAATGTGATATATAATAATATATAATAAATATGTTATATTATTATACATATATGAATACATTTCCTACTCCACCCTAGTGGCAGATGGAAAAGAAGGATTTATTTTGTCAAAAAAGGTGATAAACTCTTTATCCCTGTACTAAGGTGACCTTCAGCATGAGAAGTTAGACAAATATAGGAGTCTGCAGAAATGCCAAACGATTTTTGTACAAAATGATGTTTTTAACAACAATGAAGCAAGTATGGCAGCTTCATATGACTCTCAGATACATATATGTTTCAAAACAGAAGTTACCCAGCAAAACAGATTCTTTTGACCTACTTTTTAGATTTCCATAATTTCAACAGATATAGCCTCATTAAACTAAAAATATAACTGTTATATCTGTTTTCTTTTACTTTCTCCTTCTCTTTCATATTGAAGACAGCCAGCTTTAATTAAAAAACAAAATAAAAAAACAGCTAAAATACCATGCCAACCATCAGTGTCTATCTCATCTTTGTAAAATCACTTAGTATCCCCAAAGCCCACTTTCTTCATCCCTCAAATGAGATGATTTACCTACTCCAACAGTCTGATAGAGAGCTTGCAAAGAAAAATATTAATTCCCAGGTGGTGCTAGTTGTAAAGAACTCACCTTCCAATGCAAGAGACATAGAGATATGGGTTTGACCCCTGGGTCTGGAAGATACCCTAGAGATGGGCATGGCAACCCACTCCAGTATTCTTGCCTGGAGAATCCCATGGACAAAGGATCCCAGAGGACTACAGTCCATAGCGTTGCAGAGAGTTAGACATGACTGAAGTGACTTCTCATTCACATGCCAGTGTATTGAACAATAAATATGAGGGTTATTACCTATTTGCGTTTTCTCCTTAATAAAGATATATCTGATTTTCACATATGCTGTTCCAATAGAGTTTATTTTGGATGTTTGACTGATGAATTACTGTTACTTTTTTCCATTTATGACTCGTTAAGGATTCCCACTACTGCTTTGTATTTATTCAAATAGCTATTGACTGTTGTAATTAATGGTGTACCTCTCATGTATTGCCATTTGAGAATGTCTGAACAATTAATTTGTTGTTGCTGTTCAGTCACTAAATCATGCCTGATTCTTTGTGATCCCATGGTCTCTAGCATGTCAGGCTTCTCTGGCCACCACTATCTCCTAGAGCTTGCTCAAATTCATGTCCACTGAGTTGGTAATGCTATCTAAACATTTCATCCTCTTCAGTCCCCTTCTCCTTTTGCCTTCAATCTTTCCCAGCACCAGTGATTAAGCACATGAATCTTGACTCCAGCTTGTGATTCATCCAATGCAGCATTTCACATGTTATTCTCTTCATATAAGTTAAATAATCAGGGTGACAGTATGAAGCCTTACTGCACTCCTTTCTCAGTTTTCAACCAGTCATTTGTGCCATGTCCATTTGTAAAAAAATTATGTTTACATTTAATTTAGAATTTAAGTTTCTCTCATTGCCTATTCCAATGGAGATTTATAAATAAAAAGACATTAGTAAGAATTTTATTAATAGGATTGTCTTAATGTCCCTTTGTAGCTATCAAACACTAGCTGACTGTATTAAGACTTATTTGTGTGTGTGTGTGCATTAGTCACTCCAACTTGTTAGTCGTGTCCAACTCTTTGCAACCCCGTGAACCATAGCCCACCAAACTCCTTTGGCAATGGAATTCTCCAGGCATGAATACTGGAGTGGCTTGCTATTTCCTTCTCCAGTGAATCTTGGTTCTCTGCAGTCATTGCACATGACATTAAGAGACAATAGATTCAAATTCTTCATTTTACATTTCTTGAAACTTCAAATTATGCACTTACAGTTGAGGTTGAATGTGTATGCTAGCTATCTATCTCTATGCAATCACTGTGCTTTTTAAAATAAGTATCCTGCTTGTTCTTTTGTTTTTTTGTGGTATAATTGTTATCTTGTCTTCACCGTCCAATTCCATCTAGGACTAATATGCTTCTTTTCATTCATTCTGCCTGCATTCATGTTAAGTTACTTCAGTCATGTCCGACTGTTTGTGATACTATGGACTCTAGCCCACTAGGCTCCACTATCCATGGGAATTTCCAGGCAATAATGCAAGAGTGGGTTGTCATGCCCTCCTCCAGGTTATCTTCCCAACCCAGGGATCGAACCTGTGTTTCTTATGTCTTCTGCATTAGCAGGCAGGTTCTTTACCATCTGAGCCACCAGGGAAGCATTTTACATGTGGCTAATTTAGGACACAGTATTACAGAGGAAGAGCCCACAGGCTTTGGAGTGTTATTTTTGTTAATCCACTCACCTATTACTAGTTATGGAACTTGGGCAGGTTATTATCTTTAAGCTTCAGGTTCTCCAACATTAAAATGGAGACAAAAGTAACATTTTAGATTGTGAAGATTGGGAGAGATAATGCCTGTAAAGTACTTGGCATTTTATTTTCATGCTCAGTTGCTTAGTCATGTTTGACTGTTCGTGACCCCTTGGATTGCAGCCCATCAGGCTCCTCTGTCCATGGGATTTTCCAGGCAAGAATACTGGAGTAGTTTGTCATTTCCTCCTCCAAGCAATCTTCCAGGCCCAGGGATTGAACCCGTGTTTCCTGAATCTCTTGCATTGCAGGCAGATTGTTTTACCACTGAGCCACCAAAGGAGCCCTCCAGAGGCTCAGTAACTAGTAGCTCAAGAAATGGTGCCAATAATGATAGAGGTTATTGTTGTTTCTAATATTGCTATTATTATATTTCTTAGAATCTAAGTTTCTGGAAGGCAGGAACAAATTTTGTTTAGGCACAGAATGTTTAAACTGCTTGCAGCTTAACGCCACTCAATCAAAACTTTGTTTTTGATGGATTCCTTTTCCCAGATAAGTACTGTCAGTCCTAATTTGTAAACTCAAGTGGTGGAGCCACATTTATATATCTTGCCCAATAAATACATGTCACTTCTTCAAATATTTCTTGATTATGCTGCTGATTCAGCTGTCCTGTTTCCCCTAATCTAGTTGAGGATATTTTGGCCTCCCCTCTCTTTTTGAATATGCTTTGATTCAAAATGAAAGAAAAACCATTGTTGGTTCAATTAACCTGGACTAACACACCCCTAAGATTAATTTCTGGATTAACACTGGCACTTTTGCCGTTTCATTTTTTTTCTTTGGCTCCTTCTGTTACATATACTTTCAAGGTGACAATTCCCTTTGGTCTTTTGGCTGAAGGCACTTGTCACTTCCAATTAATTATTTTCTTGATATATTCTCAGTGCAGAGCATCTGTCTCCATGCAAATCATTTTGGTAGAGGATGCACAACTCTGTAATAGTAAGACAAATATGATGCCTTGATTATAAGGTTAGGAAATTAAAAATACAGGAGAATTGTTTTAAGGTTTTTCAAAACTTTCCATGGATATATCTTATTTATGCTGTTATTTGAGTTTCCAGCAGTTATATTGTTTATGACATATCTCTGTGAAACAACATCAGTCATGGAAAGCAAGTCTGCTCTGCAGATGTTTTATCTAACATTGCCTGCCTGCATTATGTGGTCTGACTAAAAAGGGTATTAATAAATGGTGGTTGCATATCTTTAAATAAACAAAGGCTGACATTTCTTATAGGGAAAAATAAATGAACCAAAATAGTTGTGGAAATATTTTACTAATGTTTTTGACTCATGGCCCTTCTTGCTAAATCTTGTTTGCACTTTTTATTAAAAAATGTTCAGAACTCCAGTGACTGTCTCCTCCAGCAGGTCACAATCCAGAAGTTAGCTTTCATATCAACTAATTTTCCAAAAGACAAAATACTGAATAACTGGACAAATTATTACTGTGATGTCTGTGAAACCCAAAATAATTCAGAGTGTAGCATTTTATAGTAGCTACGGCAATAAACTCAGAGTCAGGAGTCTGAACACTTCTATTTACTGAATATGTAACCTTAGATAAGTCAATAAATTCATTTGACCAATGAAGTACCTGCTTTCCCTGGATGATAGGGATATTGGAAAGTCTATAAAAACAGTAGACATGCAAGTGGTTAATGCATGTAGCAAATTAGTTCTCTGGTTACCCACTGCATGAAATATTCCAGTCTTTTTTTTTTTTTTTGATGTTATAGTTTCTATCTTGTTTTAAGCATTCCCTTTTTCTTTACTTTTTAAGAAGATAGCACTCAATTATTCATTCAACAAATAGCTCTGAGTGCCTTCTGGTTCTAGCACTGTGGATACAATGAATCGGAATAAAAAGGACAAAACTAAACACAGAAAAGACCATTTAGTAAGAGATAGTATGCGGGTGTTTTCAACTTTCAGTGCGTTATAGTTTCAATAGTTTCACTATTAATTCATTAATTTTAGTAAGGCTGAAATAGAAAAAGCCACAAACAAAATAGTAGTACAACAAAAACATAGTTAACTTAAAGAAGCTATTAATTTGAAACAGAAGTAGGAACATAATATTTATGTTGAGAGAAATGGACACATCCTACATTATGAAAAAAACGTGGCTATAAATTGAGAAATTCAGTTCATCAGCCTGATACTCATGGTGAAAATATCAAGAAATCTGGGAACTACTGCCTTTGTCAAATTCAGCTAGAGTTTTGAAAAACTTGATGTCTGGAGGAATATGGAACAATTAGCAGATGATTGAAGGGCATTTTCCAATTTGCATTGATACATTTAAATGTTCTTGAGAAAGCATATAAATAAAGGTTTACAATGAATGACTCCCCTCCAAATTCTGTCCTGATGACTTTCAGGCTGTCATTCCATCACTTAATATACATGAGTTTAGCGGAAGTACTTTTTTTCTCTTTTCCTTGTAAGAAAATATGATAGTGAAGCTTGAATCCTCAGTTTTATTTGTCTCAGCCTCTTTGTACTGTAGATCATGTGGAAAATTAACTCAGAGTTACATCTCATTTGAAGAGGATCCCTTCCACTTGAACAAGAGCTTCCAAAGAGATGTGACTTTTCCTGCCTATATATTGTCTTCAACAGAAACTTTAGAAGCATCTGGTGGATTCAGGGTGGGTGAACTTAAACATGACTTCTGCCATCTGGAACTTTCTGTTGTGGAGTTAAGAGGTAGTGGTGAGTGTGTGCAGTCCGCTGCCAGTGAGATATTGTTCAAATATCCTGGTCTCTCTGACCTTCAGTTTTATTTTTTGTGAATGAAGGAGAAGGACTAATGTATCTCTTAGCTCATTTAACTCAATGGGGATTTGCTGAGCAGCCGGGTGACAGGGGATACAAAGATGCCTGGAATAATCTAAGTCATCAGCCTGCTTTCAAGGGCATTAATAATTCTTCATTATTCTATTGAATAGAGCTTCAACTGGGTAGGGCATGTCACTATAGGGCATATACAACAACTTATTTACCTTTTGTGTGATTATTATTATTATTTTCCTGTAGAATTTTCCTTTTCTGGCATGCCTACTTCATCCTTCCTAATTATCTAAATCCCATCCTACATCAGGACACAGCTCACATCTTTCCCACTTTGGACTATTCCACTCCACAAAACCAGATTGGATTTGTCACCTTACCCTTTAGCTTCTCTTTAATTGTTTCAGTTACATGGTTTCCTAATTAGATTGTAAATACCTGTAGGCCATAAATTATATCCTATATCTCTTGCAGATTCATAGAACTTACAAAAGCTGCATGATAGATACCTAGTAAATGACAATCCTAATTACCTAGTTAATGTCTTAGCTTTCAGCACACCAGAATGATTCAAGTGAATCAGATATTTTACCCATAATTATATAATTTGTGAACTGCATCTATTTTACTTTTTCAGAGATCAAGTATAATTTACCTAATATCCAAATTTAAAAAGTGATGTTTATAGTATTCTTTTGCCTGCTACATAATTAAATGAAATAATTAACCAGACATTTTCCTTTAGCTGTTTCAATCAAGTAAATTTTTAAGTGTTATACTTCAAAGGATGATGGCATCATATTTTTGTCCAGTGAGAAATTGCTTGAAACTTGAGCCTCAATGAGAAATTTTCCCTTTCAGTGATTTTTATTTTTAAATAAATGCCTGCCTGCTAGGAAAACATCACAGAAAATTGCATGAAGAAGGAAAGAGAATTTCTCACAAAGTTAACAAGCAAAGCGGGTAGCAAGCACTTTTGAATAACATATTGAAGACATCAAAAAACTCATTTACAATCTAAGATTTGGAAACTTGGAGAAACCCATACTAGCCAAGTACTAAGATCTCTTCAGTAGAAAGGCAACCATGAAGAGGTGACACAGGACAGAGTGTGCGGGACCACAGAAGGAGCTTTGTCTTGCTATCTTTAAAGTGAGCAGCTCTCCACACTGCCCCGTCCCATCCTGAGACTTGTTATAGGTATGAATCCGTATCTGGGTGGACTCATCTATCAAGCCTATCAACAAATTTTAGGTAACAACTGACCTCAGAGGATGTGTTTTAATAAGTCTTATTCAGCAAGCAGCACCTACAATTGTACAGCTTTTACTCTTGATTATGAGTCATATTTTTAAAAAAATTTATTTATTAATACATTTATATTTTGCATTTTTTCAAAATTAATTTGTGCTGACCAAGTCAAGAAAACTGTTGCTTAATTTTGGCTCTGCTACAGACAAGAGCCTTTGGGCAATTCAGTCAAACTTTGCTGGACTCTGTTTCCACATCTGAAAATTAAGAAATAAAGTATGATGATGCATGAAATCTCCTCTTGCATTTCTTTATGCAATTTTTTTTAAGTTTAGCAAGAATGACCAGAAAAAACGCTTGTTATGATTAAAGTTTCAGATGAATAAAGAGCCTATATAAGTGAAAAATAATATTAGTATAAATGTCAAACAATAATTATACCTGAGATCCAGTACTTTACTACCAGTGGTGACATTGGTAGGATAATGATTCACAGAAGCACAACTGCCATGATTAAGGCAATAATGAGAGTGACTTAAAAGAAGCTGAGCTCAGTAATCACAACATGAATAAGCAATAACTAAGTGGTGGCAAGCTATTTAAAAGTCAAAGCTATAAGGCAAGAATGAATTTATGATATCCAAGAATAGGAACCATAGCAGGGCTAATGAATAGAAATTTAGAAAAAAATGTAGACTAAATAAGATAAAATCTCCATAATAAAACAAAGTCTTAGATTGTGGAGAGCTCAGAATTGTGCAAATTGCTTCTTACTGTTTTGCAGGCTGAGCCCACTGGAGAAACTTGCAAGATTCCACAAGTTAATTTGTCCTCAAGTAGGACCATCCTTGCTAATATGCTTCCTTATCTCCATCAGAGATTCAGTAGATCCCTAATGAGGAACCATAGCTGTTAACCTGGGATTGTAGTTAGGCTCTCCCTGAGGCTAGCAATCTCAATACTCTCACAGTGACCCGGCTATTCTGATTATTTTACTTGATTGCACTTCTGCCCTTCCCCAGTCCTAGAAAACACAACTTTAGACTTCCGTTTGAATGACTGCCTTCCACTAGGACTCCTGCAGGTGGGAATGAAGATGGTGAGGAATGGAGGAATGAAAAGGAAGCAAATACATTAATTCTTCTTAATATAATTAATATATTTTTCCTTAATACATCATGAGAAACACTGGGCTAGATGAAGCCCAAGCTGACATCAAGATTGCTGGGAGAAATATCAATAACCTCAGATATGGAGATGACACCACCCTTATGGCAAAAAGTGGAAAAGAACTAAAGAGCCTCTTGATGAAAGTGAAAGAGGAGAGTGAAAGAGTTGGCTTAAAGCTCAACATTCAGAAACCTAAGATCATGGCATCTACTCCCATCACTTCATGGCAAATAGATGGAGAATCAGTGGAAATAGTGGCAGACTTTATTTTTTTCGGCTCACAAATCACTGCAGATGGTGACTGCAGCCATGAAATAAAAGGGCATTTACTCCTTGGAAGAAAAGTTATGACCAACCTAGACAGGATTTTAAAAAGCAAAGATATTATTTTGCCAGGAAAAGTCCATTTAGTCAAGGCTATGGTTTTTCCCGTAGTCATGTATGGATGTGAGAGTTGGACTGTGAAGAAAGCGAAGAATTGATGCATTTGAACTGTGGTGTTGGAGAAGACTCTTGAGAGTCCCTTGGACTGCAAGGAGATTCAACCAATCCAACCTAAAGGAGAGTAGTCCTGGGTGTTCATTGGAAGGACTGATGCTGAAGCTGAAACTCCAATACTTTGGCCACCTGATGCGAAGAGCTGCCCTTTTTGAAAAGGCCCTGATGCTGGAAAAGATTGAAGGCAGGAGGAGAAGGGGATGACACAGGAGAGATGGTTGGATGGCATCACCAACTTGATGGACATGAGTTTGGGTGGACTCTGAGACACCTGGACAGGGAGGCCTGGCATGCTGCAGTCCATGGGGTTGCAAAGAGTTGGACATGACTGAGTGACTTAACTGAACTGAACTCTTAATATAATTATTTCCTCAAAATATAATCCCTTATAATAAATCACCATGAAGATGGAATTATTCTCTGCAGACTTTGAGGATGACAACCATATCAACCTGGTCTACTTCAGATAAACAGAGTTGAAGAAGTGTAGATTAAGAAGACATTTATTGGATGATCTTTGTGAGAATTCTCATAATAGGGTCTTTTTGCATGTTATCAAGTTTTATATGTACTGTGATGTTAATTCCTGTCATATCTTTGTGTTTTTCACTTCAAAAAACAGAGTTAGACAATGTTTTTAAGGGCAGTTTAGTCAAGGTCTTGAATCTTTGTCTTAAATATGTCATGCAAGTGTGTGTGTGCTCATTCATATCCAACTCTTTGCAATGCTATGAACAGTAGTAACCTGCCAGGCTCCTCTGTCCACGGGATTCTCCAAGCAAAATGCTGGAGTGGGTTACCGTTTCCTCCTCTAGGGAATCTTCCCAACCCAGGGATCAAACCAGTGTCTCCAAAGCCTCCTGCATTGGCAGGCAGATTCTTAACTTCTGAGTCACCTGGGAAGCCCAAATAATAATTAATTCATTCAATTCAGAAAAATGTAATTAATTTAATGAGATTTGGTTAGATCACTATTTGGCAAGATTGGATAAAATGCCATCTTTTGTGGAAGTTTTTATAATTCAGTTAATTGTTTTGGCATCTTGTAAAGCTAAATGGTTTAAATCAATGACTGCATTCTGTATTAAAAGTATGTGATTACAACAGATATTAGGTTTATATTCATATTTCTTCATGTTCTTTTCCAGATCTTTTGGGGAATTAGTCATATGGTTTGAAGAAGTGGGCTTCCCTGGTATCTCAGTTGGTAAAGAATCTGCCCACAATGCAGGAGACCCCAGTTCAATTCGTGGGTCAAAAAGATCCCCTGGAGAAGGAATAAGCTACCCATTCCAGGATTCTTGGGCTTCCTTGGTGGCTCAGATTGTAAAGAATCCACCTGCAATTTGGAAGACCTGGGTTCGATCTCTGGGTTGGGAGCATCTCCTGGAGGAGGGCATGGCAACACACTCCAGTATTCCTGCCTGGAGAACCTCCATGGACAGAGGAGCCTAGAGGGCTACAATCCATGAGGTCACAAAGAGTCAGGTAAGACTGTGTGGATAAGCACAGCACAGCACTGGAAGAATTAGTCCCCTTTTAAAACCATTTATTGTAAGATAAAACAAAAACACAGATCACCAGCCTGGGTGGGATGCATGAGTTAAGTGCTCGGGCCTGGTGGGCTGGGAAGACCCAGAGGAGTCGGGTGGAGAGGGAGGTGGGAGGGGGGATCGGGATGGGGAATACGTGTAACTCTATGGCTGATTCATATCAATGTCTGACAAAACCCACTGAAAAATAAAAAAATTAAAAAAAAACAAAAACCACAAAACCACATGAAGTGAATGCATGGTGAAATGAATTAGCCAAGAAATAAAGCTTTGTCAATCACTCTAGAAGCTCCCTTCCTATGATCCATCCTAGATTTTACCTTTTTTCATCCCCATACATAAACAGTATCCTGGCTTTTATAATAATTGCTTTCATGTGTGTGTGCATATGTCTGTGTGGGTGTGTGTCTGTGTATACGAAATCCAGGCATACACTCATAAACACCATACTTTAAATTTTCCATTTTAAAATTTCAATCTAATATATCCTTAAGTCTCCATCTGGTTCTTTATCTACAGGGTGTTATATCAGTATAGTTTTCCACAACCTTTGTAGTTTACTGTTTAGTATTATAATTGTTTAGGCACTAAGTCGTGTTCGACTCTTTTGTGACCCCATGAACTGTGCCATTCAGGTTTCTGTGTCCACAGGATTTCCCATGCAAGAATACTGGAGTGGGTTGCCATTTCCTTCTCCAGGGGGCCTTTCTGATGCAGGGATTGAAACCTCGTCTTCTGCTTTGGCAGGTGGATCCTTTACCACTGAGCTAGGTGGGAAGCCCCCACACATCAGGCTACCACAGTATATACCAGAACACACACACTCTCTCTCCTCCCTTGTTCAGAATATGACTACTTTGTGAAAATCTGAGTCCTGTTTCACTTCTGTTTTCCTCCTTTTCTGTGGATATTCTCTTTCTTCTATCTCCATGAGCCTTAACTTGCTCAATTTTGAATCCTCTCTCAGTAGGTTTTCCTCAGTGTTAAGTCCTATTCTGGAAAAGAGGTGACAAAGTCAGTTTTTAAGTTTCATAAAAGTTAGCAGGCCTCTTTTCATCAAATGGCCTTATTTTGGGTCCTGTGCACTCATCTGCTGTTGGAGTGGGGGAAGTTCCTCCCTTTTCAGTTGTCTTTCTCAAATTGACCAGGGATGCTTTCCAGTCAATACATGTTGCTATTTTTGGTTTCTTCCATTTCGGGTCCATCAAGCTGCTTGTTTGATTTCTTGTTTTTTACCCATACAGATGTTAATAACTTTCAGGTCTTATAGCTGAGAATCTGTTTGAATTTTGATACCTTTACCCCTAGTTTTGCTGCTTATGCTCTCCATGGAATTTTGATTCCCTTTTCTATTTTTGGAGAAATTTATAATTTGTGCTGCCACCACTGATACCTTCCACAATCCATCGATACTAGTTCTTTATGCTTGTGTACTCTTTCAATTCTTCCAGTGCTTACTGTTTCAGTACTGTATCAGATACAGACATTTGGTTGTGTTAATTGTGTCAGTTAATTATTTTTCTTCCCATAGTTACTGAATATATTGTCCACTTAGTTATGAAGTCTTAGCATCAAAATATACAGGGAAGCTGACACTGTTGCACAAAGGACAATAGATAGAATCTGGCTTAAAATTGGGAAATCATTTCCTGAATGCAATATAATAGGTATGTAAGTATAATTTGTGCTTTGTGGAATTTTTTGCAAAAATAAACATATAGAGATAGATGAGAGTTTTCAGCAGTGTTCATAATAGATATTTAGAATAGTCTATATGTTCATCACTAGGAGACTAAGTGATGATAGATAGCTATACTCAATACATAAGGGAAACAGCTCTACAATTATTATTTTTCCAGAATTCTTAAACCAGAAGGATGTTTTTGAAAGCCTTCATTTCAGTAACTCAGTGTTTCAGACTCTTTGTGACCACATGGACTCCAGCATGTCAGGCTTCCCTCTCCATCACCAAACTCAAAGCTTGCTCAAACTCATGTCCATCGAGTTGGTGATGTCATTCAACCATCTCAAATTGTGTCATCCCCTTCTCCTCCTGTCTTCAATCTTTCCCACCATCAGGGGCTTTTCCAATGAGTCAGTTCTTTGTATCAGTTGGCCAAAGTATTAGTGTTTCAGTTTCAGCATCAGTCCTTCCAATGAACATTCAGAAATGATTTCCTTTAGGATGGACTGGTTTGATCTCCTTGCCATCCAAGAGACTCTCAAGAGTCTTCTCCAACTCTATAGTTCAAAATCATCAATTCTTTGGCACTCAGTTTCTTTATAGTCCAACTCTCACATCCATACATGACTACTGGAAAAAGCATAGACTTGAATAAATGGATCTTTGTTGGCAAAGTGATATCTCTGCTTTTTAATATGCTGTCTAGATTGGTCACAGCTTTTCTTCCAGGGGCAAGCATCTTCTAAATTCAAGACTGCAGTCACATACTGCAGTGATTTTGGAGACCAAAGCAATAAAATTGGCCACTGTTTCCATTGTTTACCCATCTATTTATCTTGAAGTAATGGGACCGAATACCATGATGTTAATTTTCTGAATGTTGAGTTTTAAGTCTGCTTTTTTTACTCTACCTTTTCACTTTCATCAAGAGGCTCTTTAGTTCTTCTTTGTTTTCTTACATATAATGGTGTCATATGAGCATCTGGGGTTATTGATATTTCTCCTGGAAATCTTGATTCATTCTTGTGCTTCATCCAGCCTGGCATTTCACATGATATACTCTGCATATAAGTTAAATAAGTGGGGTGGCAATATACAGCCTTGATGTACTCCTTTCCTTATTTGGAGCCAGTCTGTTGTTCCATGTCCAGTTCTAATTTTTGCTTCTTGACCAGCATATAGATTTCTCAGGAGGCAGATAAGGTGGTCTGGTATTCCCATCTCTTGAAGAATTTTCCAGTTTGTTGTGATCCACACAGTCAAAGGTTTTGGCATAGTCAGTAAAGCAAAAGTAGATTCCTTTCTGGAATTCTCTTGCTTTTTTGATGATCCAACAGATGTTGGCAATTTGAACTCTGGCTTCTCTGCCCTTTCTAAATCCGACTTGAACATCTGTAAGTTCACAGTTTACATACTGTTGAAGGTTGGTTTGGAGAATTGTGACAATTACTTTGCTAGTGTGTGAGATGAATGCAATAGTGTGGTAGTTTGATCATTCTTTGACATTGCCTTTCTTTGGGATTGGAATGAAAATTGACCTTTTCCAGTCCTGTGCCCACTGCTGAGTTTTCCAAATTTGTTGGCATATTGAGTGCATCACATTCAGAGCATCATCTTCTAGGATTTGAAATAACTCAATTGGGAAATCCATCACCTCCACTAGTTTTGTTGGTAGAGATGCTTCCTAAGGCCTGTTTGACTTTGCATTCCAGGATGTCTGACTCTAGAAGAGTGATCAATCACACCATCGTGGTTATCTATGTCATGAAGATCTTTTTGTATAGTACTTCTATGTATTCTCGCCACCTCTTCTTAATATCTTCTGCTTCTGTTAGGTCCATACTGTTTCTGTTCTTTATTGTGCCCATCTTTGCATGATATGTTCCCTTAGTATCTCTAATTTTCTTGAAGAGATCTCTATTCTTTCCCATTCTATTGTTTTCCTCTATTATTTGCATTGATCACTGAGGAATGCTTTCTTATGTCTCTGTGCTAGTCTTTGAAACTCAGCATTCAAATGGGTATATCTTTTGTTTCTTCCTTTGCCTTTAGCTTCTCTTCTTTTCTCAGCACCTTGGAAGACCTCCTCAGAGAAACATTTTGCCTTTTGCATTTCTTTTTCATGAGGATGGTCTTGATCTCCCCCTGCTATAAAATATCACGAACCTCCATCCACAGTTCTTCAGGCACTCTGTCTATCAGACCTAATCCCTGAATCTATTTGTCACTTCCACCGTATAATTGTAAGGGATTTGATTTAGGTCATAACTGAATAGTCTAGTGGCTTTCCCTACTTTCTTTAAGTCTGAATTTGGCAATAAGGTGTTCATGATCTGAGCCACAGTTAGCTCTCAGTTTTGTTTTTGCTGACTGTATAGAGCTTCTCCATCTTCGGCTGCAAAGAATATAATCAATCTGATTTCAGTGTTGACAATCTGGCGATGTCCATGTGTAGAGTCTTCTCTTGTGTTGTTGGAAGAGGGTGTTTGCTATAACCAGTGTGTTCTCCTGGCAAAACTCTATTAGCCTTTGCCCTGCTTCATTCCATACTCCAAGGCCAAATTTGCCTGTTACTCCAGGTGTTTCTTGACTACATACTTTTGCATTCCAGTCCCCTATAATGAAAAGGACATCTTTTTGAGGGTGTTAGTTCTAGAAGGACTTGTAGGTCTTCGTAGAATCATTCCGCTTCAGCTTCTTTGGCATTTTTGGTTGCAGCATAGACTTGGATTACTGTGATATTGAATGGTTTGCCTTGGAAATGAACAGAGATCTTTCTGTTGTTTTTGAGATTGTATCCAGGTACTGCATTTCAGACTCTTTTGTTGACTCTAATGGCTACTCCATTTCTCCTAAGGGATTCTTGCCCACAGTAGTAGATATAACGGTCATCTGGTTCCAAATAGGAAAAGGAGTACGTCAAGGCTGTATATTGTTACCCTGCTTGTTTAACTTATATGCAGAGTACATCATGAGAAACGCTGGGCTGGAAGAAACACAGCTGGAATTAAGATTGCTGGGAGAAATATCAATAACCTCAGATATGCAGATGACACCACCCTTATGGCAGAGAGTGAAGAGGAACTAAAAAAGCCTCTTGATGAAAGTGAAAGAGGAGAGTGAAAAAGTTGGCTTAAAGCTCAACATTCAGAAACCTAAAATCATGGCATCTGGTCCCATCACCTCATGGGAAATAGATGGAGAGACAGTGGAAACACCATCAGTCTTCATTTTTTTGGGCTCCAAAATTACTGTGGATGGTGACTGCAGCCATGAAATTAAAAGACGATTACTCCTTGGAAGGAAAGTTATGACCAACCTAGATAGCATATTAAAGAGCAGAGACATTACTTTGCCAACAAAGGTCCATCTGGTCAAGGCTATGATTTTTCCAGTGGTCATGTATGGATGTGAGAGTTGGGCTGTGAAGAAAGCTGAGCGCCAAAAAATTGATGCTTTGTACTGTGGTGTTGGACAAGACTCCTGAGAGTCCCTTGAACTGCAAGGAGATCCAGCCAGTCCATCCTAAAGGAGATCAGTCCTGGGTGTTCATTGGAAGGACTGATGCTGAAGCTGAAACTCCAATACTTTGGCCACCTCATATGAAGAGTTGACTCATTGGAAAAGACCCCGATGCTGGGAGGAATTGGGGGCAGGAGGAGAAGGGGGTGACAGAGGATGAGATGGCTGGATGGCATCACCGACTCGATGGTCATGAGTTTGAGTAAACTCCGGGAGTTGATGATGGACAGGGAGGCCTGGCATGCTGCAATTCATGGGGTCGCGAAGAGTTGGATACGACTGAGCGACTGAACTGAACTGAAGTTAAATTTGCCCATTCCAGCATATTTTCGTTCACTGGTTCCTAAAACATCGATGTTCACTCTTGCCATGTCCTGTTTGACCACTTCCAATTTACCTTGATTCATGGACCTAACATTCCAGGTTCCTATGCAATATTGTTCTTTACAGCATCAGACTTTCCTTCCATCACCAGTCATATCCATAACTGGGCATTGTTTTCACTTTGGCTCCATCCCTTCATTCTTTCTTGTGTTATTTCTCCACTCTCCTCCAGTAGCATATTGGGCACCTACCAACCTGGGGAATTCATCCTTCCGTATCATATCTTTTTGCCTTATCATAATGTTCATGGGGTTCTTAAGGCAGAAATACTGAATTGGTTTGCCATTGCCTTCTCCAGTAGGCCACATTTTGTCAGAACTCTGCACCATGACCCGTCCATCTTAGGTGGCCCTACATGGTGTAGCTCAAAGTTTAATTGAGTTAGACAAGGCTGTGGTCCATGTGATCAGCTTGATTAGTTTTCTATGCTTGCGGTTTTCAATCTGTCTGCCCTCTCTCTGATAAGGATAAGAGGCATATGGAAGCTTCCTGATGGGAAGAACTGCCTGAGGGGGAAACTGCATGTTGTTCTGATTGGCGGGACCATGCTCAATAAAACTTGAATCTGATTTTCTGTTAATGAGAGTGGCTGTGCCTCATTCCTGTTGTTTTACCTGAGGCCAAACTGTGGTGGAAGTAATGAAGATAATGTCAGTTCAGTTCAGTCTCTCAGTCGTGTCCGACTCTTTGTGACCCCATGAATCACAGCACACCAGGCCTCCCTGGCCATCACTAACTCCTGAAGTTTACTCAAACTCATGTCCATCGAGTCGGTGATGCCATCCAGCCATCTCATCCTCTGTTGTCCCCTTCTCCTCCTGCCCCCAATCCCTCCCAGCATCAGGGTCTTTTCCAATGAGTCAACTCTTCGCATGAGGTGGCCAAAGTATTGGAGTTTCAGCTTCAGCATCAGTCCTTCCAATGAACACCCAGGACTGATCTCCTTTAGGATGGACTGGCTGGATCTCCTTGCAGTCCAAGGGGGTCAGCCTCCTTCAAAAGTTGCCTTGCATGCACTGCCTCACTCAGTGTCCCCGACCCTGTAGCAGGCCACCACTGACCTATGCCTCTGCCACAGACTCCTGGACACTCACAGGTAAGTCTGGGTCAATCTCTTGTGGGATCATTGCTCTTTTCTCCTGGGTCCTCCTGAGCACAAGGTTTTGTTTGAGCCCTCCAATCATCTCTGGCCAGTATGGGGTTTGATTCTAAACGTGATTTTGCCCTTCATACCATCTTGCTGGGGCTTTTCCTTTCTCCTTGGATATGGGGTATCTTTTTTTGGTGGGATCCAACAATCTCCCATCAATGGTTGTTCAGCAATGAGTTGTAATTTTAGAATTTTCACAGGAGAAGATGCGTTCACGCCCTTCTACTCTGCCATTTAAGGGTACATATAAAAGCATTATGTATATATAAACATAGGTTTCCTAGATGGCACTAGTGTTAAAGAACCCACCTGCCAGTGCAGGAGATGTTAGAGACACAGGTTTGATCACTGAGTCAGGAAGATACTATAGAGTGTATCTTCTGAATACAACCCACTTCAGTCTTTTTGCCTGAAGAATTCCCATGGACAGAGAAGCCTAGTAGGCTACAGTCCATAGGCTCACAAAGAGATGGACATGACTGAGGCAACTTAGTACACAAGCATACACACATATGTATATACCAGAGAAGACTGAGGCGGGAGGAGAAGGGGGTGACAGAGGATGAGATGGCTGGATAGCATCACTAACTCAATGGACATGAGTTTGAGCAAGAGTCAGGAAATAATGAAAGACAGGGAAGCCTGGCACGCTGCAGTCCAAGGGGTCACAGAGTTGGATACGACTTAGTGACTGAACAACAACAACTTATGTATATGTTGGGGTTAATGGCGACCTCCATTATATATATAATGGCATCATTGCTTTCTGGTGATGGAATTTTATTGATTAGAAAACCTCTTAACAATATTTTCTGTATGGCTTAATTTTCCTGCATGAGAGAGCATTACTTTTAAAGTCAAGGGAAAAATAAGCTGGAGAACAGAAAAAGCGAATATGCATTGAAGTTCAACATACAAATATATTAAATATAGCCGACTTCACTATTTGTGAATATGCCTACTTGCTAAAATGTATTTGCAATCTTAAAATCAATATTCACCGCACTTTTAGGTCTTTTGTAGACATGTACAGGGTGGTGAAAAGTTGAGTTTTCTGAAAAGCATGATTCCAGCTGAGGTGGAACAAGGTGACACTCTGCTTTCGTGTTTCATCTCACACTATAATCAAGTGTCCATTTTCTGGTCTATTTCATCTGGTCTATTTTTCTCATCTTAAGCTTTTTGTTGAGCACCTTGCTTTTTAGGCCCTAGGATAGTTCTCTCGGCTGTTATGTATCTTACACAGAAAACAAATGTGTTAGTTAAGGTATAGTTCTTGTACTATTGGCCATGAATTCAAAGGTAAAGAGCCAATAATATGTTTTAAGATGTTTTTAAATAAAGTTCATATAAAACCATGTTATATATAGATCAGTTGACAAAAATGTTGTGACTTGAGGCTTGTAGGAACAAAACTCTATTTCCCCTAGTAGCAAGGGTTCAATATTTGTTAATTCAGTGGTCACAATAACTTTATAGAATATAACTCTTAATACTGTGAATTATGGAGATCAACTATACTGATGTAGAAATTGCTATTTAGCTTCTCCAGAATTGTTTTCACAACTCCAAACTGGTTACAGTAGTACTTATCTCTTGCAATTGTTCTGAGTATTAAATATTATAAAAATTGAAGACTCATGCTGTAGAGCTGACACTAGTCCCGTCTAAGACTTGACTTACCCTCTTCTTGAGCTTCTTAACACTGTCATCATATTGAGGTATTTTTTTTAATGCTACATACTCACACTTGAAATAATAGCTGCCAATAGCACATGTTGTCTTTGTTAGGACCTCTGAAGCCTCACACACAGAACTTACCAGTCTGTATATCAGATACTTTGCAAGTTATAGAACTTATGTATTTTGGATAAAGGTGATATAAAATACATTCTGGATTTAGGAAATCACTCCTGAGAGTTGTCTCTTAATGAGAACATGGCCAGTAACTTTTTTTTTTTTTTCTGGTTAAAATTCTGCCATATTTTAAGTCTTTGCATTTGCTGAGGATAACCTATTTCTTCTTTGTGGGCAATTCTGAATCCTCAGTTTCAATGGAAGCAAGTCTAGATGATGAGAAACAGATGTGTCTCTGAGCACAGATAAGGGAATATAATGATTCAACTCCTAATAATCCCTAAAGATGAGATTAGAACTAAAGCTAAAATAAAGTGCAATTTCTTCCTTACTATTCCTTCATGGAGAATGAAATGGCAATCCACCCCAGTATTCTCGCTGGGAGAATTCCATAGACAGAATAGTCTGGCCGGCTACCACCAATGGGGTCACAAATGGTCAGATACAACTTAGTGACTCAACAGCGTTCCTTTGAGAACCTTTGTTAGAGACCAGCATCTGGTTGAACCCTTGGTAGCAACTGATTTCAGGAATTCAAAAGCTGGTGTGATTTGGGATTAAATGTTCTGGGGTTAGTTTAGTAAGTGGCATAAAAGAAGTATGATCAGAATTCCATCCCACTTAATAATTTTTAATGCCTTAAAAATTATCTATTAAATTTTCTTCTTTCACAAAGTGTCCTCAGCCAGGATCAATTGGACACACATATATAACACTGTTTTCTTTTGGATCTAGGAATTTTCCTGAATTATTTCATGTTAAGTTATATTTTTGCTTAGACAAAAGCAGGGGATTAGAAAGTTTAACCATAACCTAGGGCACAGCATATACACAGTGAGTTTGAACTCAGTACCAACACACAGTGTTATAGATTATTAAGACTTGTATAGCTTTATAACTTGCCAAGTTTTAAATAGATCATATGCTTAAGAAAAGCCCTTTTTTTCTACTTGTTTTCAAATATAATCATTTTAGTAGCAAAACATATTCTGTATTACTTTTATTGTTGTAAACTCTGAAAGTTCTATTTTTGATCAGTCAAGATCTTAACCTCTGTTGAGACAGCTAATTCAGATTCTTCAGATGAAGAAAGTAGGAATTTAGAATTGAATATAAGGAAAGAGAATTACTTGGTACATGTAAAATGATGGACCTATCCATGGGAAACAAATGGTCTTGATATGAGATATATGTGTGTATATGTACAGAGCAAGGGACTTCCATGATGACTCAGACAGTAAAGAATCTGCCTGCAATGCAAGAGACCTGGGTTTGATCCCTGGGTGGGGAAGATCCTCTGGAGAAGGGAATGGCTACTCACTCCAGTATTCTTGTCTGAAGAATTCCATAGACAGAGGAGCCTGGTGGGCTATAGTCCATGGGGTTGCAAAGAGTCGAATGTGACTGAGCAGCTAACACATACACACAGAACAAAGGAGAGAACTAACTTTTAGAGTAAGGGGACAGGTGAGACGAGAAACTGGCAGGAATCAAAGGGTGTGGCACAGCCAAATTCATCATGAAACTGTGAAATTGAATCTGGAACAGAAGAATGCAATAATAAAAAAAAAAGTTAAATTTAGAGTGCACCTTTAAGAACCTTTGTTATAGTGAAGTAGTACCAACTGTTTTACTATTTGAAGTTCTGACCAGGGTCAAGCTAGAATGTTGGGATTTGTTTTCAGATGGAAGTTATTTGAAACTGCTATTGAATTGTAAGACTACTGCCTATTTTAGCCTTACCTAACAAGTCACTCAAAGCACATTATTTAGCACTGCTTTTGCAGAAATAATTTTTAATTAGATTTTAGTAAGAAAATCAGCTTTTAATTGTCACTAAAGAAATTGTTTCAAAAGTAATTGGTGAATCTGTCCTTTTATTGGACAGAAGTGCACCTAGCAAGAACTGTGAAGTCAGGATGTTTAACTAAGTGCTAGAGCAGAAGAACTGAGCTTCTCTGGTAGCTCAGTTGGTAAAGAATCTTCCTGCAATTCAGGAGACACCAGTTCAATTCCTGAGTTGGGAATATCCCTGGCAGAAGGGATAGGCTACCCACTCCAGTATTCTTTGGCTTCTCTGGTGGCTCAGACAGTGAACAATCCACCTGCCATGTGAGAGACCTGGGTTTGATCCCTGGGTTGGGAAGATCCCTTGGAGAAGGGAATAGGTAATCGTTACCCACTCCAGTATTCTGGCCCAGAGAATTCTATGCACAAAAGATAGTATTCTAACAGGCTATACAGTCCCTGGGGGCTCAAAGAGTCAGACATGACTGAATGACTTTCAGTGCACTTCAGGGTAGAACAAATACAAAGTGCATTCTTAATTCTAGGAGCAGTTGTCATTTATCACTAAATCATAAGGATTTTTAATAAATCAATTTTACTGCCAAATCAGTATCAAGAGATTGCATAAATGAAATAGAAGACAAAGTTGTGACTGCAAGAAAGCTTACTATCATAGCTATTCTAAGACTCAAGGATGACAGACTCCAGTACACTCACGTAAGCAAGGTCACTCTGACCCTGAATCCTATTGAAACTATATTAAATGCCTGTCCACGATTTACTGTCATTCTCCAAGATCCTTTCTCTGTCTCTTTTCAAAAAAGTTCTGTGTATTTCTGTTTCACATAGTAACTTCTGGTTAGCTTTCCAGTTTTCAGATTTCTCATCACTTAATTTACAACATACTACTCTAGGTTTACCATGCCCTGTGTGTGAACTATCCATGGACTCAGACTCTTTTCATTATGCTGATTCACTCCCTCTCTCCATTTTCATTCATGGAAGGATGTTGTGCTTGCATTTAAGGATATCTAGTGATAGTCATGGGGTTACCACAGATTCATAGAACAGACAAATTAAACTTGATTTTTAGGTGTTTCTACATAAGAACAGTAATGACAGTAATGTAAGGCTTTTTATTATAGAAAATCACAAGTAAAGAAAGAACAAAGAAGAATGATACTGAAATTTTAAAACACACTTTATTAGAATAGTTTAAGATTTACCAAAACCTTACAAAGACTGTGCATAGACTGACATATGCCCCATACCTAGCTTCCCCTGTCATTAACATACAATAATGTATGGCACATTATTACAAGTAACAAACTAATATTAACTCATTGTCATTAATTGAAGTCCATGCTTAATTTGGATTTCATTAATTTTTGCTTAATGTCTCTTTTCTAGTCCATCTAAGATAATACATTACATTTAGTAATCATGTCTCCTCAAGCTGCTCTTGACTGGAACAGTTTTTCAAGCTGTCCTTGTTTTTATTGATCCTAACAATTGTGAACAACACTGGTGAAAGCAATTGGTATTTGTCTAGTGTTGCTTTCTGACAAGACTGGGGTTTGGGTTTTGGAGAAGAATATAAGAGGAGTAAAGTGTCCTTTTCATCATATTATATAAACATGTACATTGTCAACACGACTAAAACTAATGGACTGGTTCCAAACTGAGAAAGGAGTACATCAAGGCTGTATATTGTCACCCTGCTTATTTAACTTATATACAGAGTACATCATGTGAGATGCTGAGCTGAATAACATACAAGTGGGAATCAAGATATCAATTGATTGAGAAATTAATATCAATAACCTCAGATATGCTGATGACACCACTCTTATGGAGGAAAACAAAGAGGAACTGAAGAGTCTCTTGATGAAAGTGAAAGAGGAGAGTGAAAAAACAGGTTTAAAACTCACCATTCATAAAACTAAAATCATGGCATCTGCTCCCATCACTTCATGGCAAATAGATGGGGAAAAATGGAAAGAGTGACAGACTTTATTTTCTTGGTCTCCAAAATCACCACAGTTGGTGACTGCAGCCATGAAATTAAAAGACGCTTCCTCCTTGGAAGAAAAGCTATGAAAAACCTAGACAGCATATTAAAAAGCAGAGGCATTACATTGCAAACAAAGGTCTGTCTAGTCAAAGCTTTGGTTTTTCCAGTATCATGTATGGGTGTGAGAGTTGGACTATGAAGAAAGCTGAGCATTGAAGAATTAATGCTTTTGAACTGTGGTGTTGGAGAAGACTCTTGAGAGTCTCTTGGACTGCAAAGTAATCCAACTAGTCCATCCTAAAGGAAATCAGTCCTGAATAGTCATTGAAAGGATTGATGCTGAAGCTGAAACTCCAATACGTTGGCCATCTGATGCGAAGAACTGACACATTGCAAAAGACCCTGATGCTGGGAAAGATTGAAGGCAGTAGGAGAAAGGGGTGACCGAAGAGGAGATGGTTGTATGGCATCACCGACTAGATGGACATGAGTTTGATCAGGCTTCATGTGTTGCTGACGGCAGGGAAGCCTGGTGTACTGCAGTCGAAAGAGGTCTGGTGTCACAAAGAGTCGGACATGACTGAGCAACTGAACTGAACTGAAATGATTGATGCCGACTTTGGTCACTTGGCTAATCATTATTTTTTAGGTTTCTACATTATAAAGGTATTCTGTACTCCAAATTCATGCTATACTCTTTAAAAGAAAAACAGCAACATTTTGTATCTAGAAAGCTAAAAAATGAATGGTCAGTAGTATAGCAAATCAGAGGAAGTTTAATCCCAGTGAAGAAATGAAGATATATCCTAACTTGCATTGCAGAAATTTACAAAGGATTATAAATTGGTGGAAATCAGAAAACTCTGGAAACAAGATTATCGTGTGGCTGTTTGTTCCCAAATAATTGATACAACACTACTAACTTTCACTACAGCCCATTATTCAAAAGTCCTACACTTGTCAAAAAGGTTAAACTACCTAAGTTAGAATATATAGCAAGAAAGAAGAAATGCTTTGATATGAAAAACAGAGCAACCATCATTTATTCAGAGAAATAAGAAAGGGTATTTTGACTCTAAAATAAGAACAGTAAGCTGCTAAAAGCAATAAGTAGAACTATCAGAAACCAAAATTATACTTTTAAAATTAAAAAAAAAAGTACAATATGTACAGAAGAGAGACAAAGAACTCAGGTAAAAAGTTTTTAAGTGAGACTGAGAGATTTTTCCAGAGGCAGCTAATATATACTATATATACATTCTTTTTCATTTTATTGTTGCTTAGTCACTGAGTTCTCACTCTGTGACCCCACTGACTTCAACACTCTAGGATCCTTTGTCTTCCAGTATCTCCCAGAGTTTGTTCAAATTCATGTCTACTGAGTTGATGAAGGTATCTAACCAACTCATCCTCTGCCGCCCCCTTTTCCTTTTGCCTTCAGCCTTTCCCGGCATTAGGGTCTTTTCCATTGAGTTGGCTCTCTGCATCAGGTGGCCAAAGTATTGGAATATTTCCATTATGGTATATCACAGTCTATTGTATGTAGTTCCCTGTGAAAACTATGAATTAAATGTAAGTGAAGATAACCTAATGGGATTTTTTATGGAAGAAAAACTTCCAAACATTTAGCCTCTACATGGTCTCTCAGAAAGTCATTGAACAATGCATTTAGTCATCCTTTTTTTTTTAAAAAATTTATTCACATGAAGGCAACAATACAGCCAAGAGACACCCCCAAGTACTCATGAACATCCTCCAGAGCAGATGCAGGGTCTAAAATTCACCCCAGAGACTGTCTCCGCTTGTTCTTGGAACATTTGCCATGAAAAGCAGCCTCAAAGCATTCCTCTACTTCTGACAGAGCCCATCTATTAGCATCCTGTGTAGGGGGAAATTACCCTTTTAGCCACCCCTCCTCTATTCTAATTTGTGGAGACCATGGGAGTTGTCTCAGCAGAGGAGGTCTGGCTTGGTTGGGGTTAATGGAGATGAAGTTTCCTAGGAAGGCAAACAAGGTGCAGTTTCAACTGGCAGGGTGTGCTACATGATTTCCAGTTTTGGGGGGAGTAAGGGCCGTCCCGGTGGAGGGCAGGGAGAGGATGGCTGGGCTGCTCCGAGTCAGGAGGGCCCAGATAGCAGCAGGACAAGGCTGCAGGCCTGCAGCCGCAACCCCTTTCCAGAGAGAGCCTGGAATTGCCAGGTGTCTGGAGCTCTGTGGGTGGCAGGGGTGTCCCTGGAGCCTCTGTGCCAAGGCCCTTCCTTCCTTATGTGTCCTTGGGGAGTTTGCCTCACATCCCTGAGCTCACAGTCCCCACTGCCCGTGGACTCTTCATTGTCCCCTCCCAAAGTTAGTCACTGGTGCCAGAGGCCTAGCTCAGTGTGGAAGAAGCTCTGGTACAAATGCTGCTCATGGTGTCACCTTCAAGGGGCCAGAACTGTGAAGTGAATGATGCAAGTGCAGACCCCAAACCCTAGCCTTTTAGGAGCCTGGAAGTCCTGGTACCAGGACTGAGGCTTCTGGCCCGGAATCCTGGGGCCTCAATACAGTGTCTGCCACGATCTTAGGTCTGAGCAATGCACTCACATTGAACCACATATTTATGCAAAACTGCATTATATAGTAAAAAAAGAAAAAAAAATTACTCCACTCTATTATTTCCATCTCTACTATTAAAATACAGAATCATTTATCAGTCAAGATATGTAAAAGAGATTGGTTCAGGCTACTGATGATGAACAAACTTTCCCTTTTATTTAATTTTCAATAGAGATTTCAAACAGTGATTTTACTAAACTTACTAATCATTATTCTCTCACACATTGAATGACTCTTATGTGCCAACTCATGTCTCAGGCACCTGTAATGTGGAGGTAAATGACGTAAATAGATAATATTTAAGACTTCGGAGCATGATAGGGGAGGCAGGATATTGATAATTCTAAACATGATCTAGCAGTTATAATAAAAAGGTATATGCTAGTTACAGTGGGTGCATAAAGAAGGAAAGGAGCCTCTCAAACTCAGAAGTATGGAGTTTTCAGAGAGTTTACAAAGCAGCACTTACATAGCTTAAAAATGACCAGCAATTTTCCAGATAAATAAGGTAGAGAATTTTAACTGAGAAGATAGAACAGGCACAAGGGATGAAACAACTTGGTTCTTTAGTCAAATGCAAGTAATTTCATATAGGGCTTGCATTCAAGTTGTACATTTGTGTGATTTGAGTCAGGCTCCAAGACAAAGAAGCATGGAAGGAAGGTTTAGACCTGTGTATCAAGCCTACATCTGTGACATCATGCATTCTGTAATGAATAAACCTAAAACCAAGCCTTGGATAACTAATGCCTCAATGTAACTATGTAATGTATCTAGACCTCTCTTGATCAATCCTATCCTGTGTATGTTTCACTCTTATCCTGATTCAGTGTTCTAGATTCTTGCTTACTCTCTCACTTATAGTTTTCATAACAATGGTTCCCATTTTAAATCTTTGATGCTTAAAAAAATGTTCATTTTGGATATATTTCACTGGATCTTCTGGATTCAGGGTATCTTGGGGCTTCTTTGAACATCAAGTGTTTAAGTTCGGTAACATCACTTTAAGTTACTTTTTTGTTTATATTTTGATTATTTTTAGAATTAAATGTGGCAAAGACAACTGCCACTGATAAAAACAGGAGCTATTCATAAATGTTTAAAATTGATACTGTGTTTTCATCTCGTGGATATCGGTAACAAACCTGGTCATTGCATTTCTGATTTACACACAAGACAGAAAGACAAATGTTGATTTAGGCAAGGGTTCTTGTTTTTCTATTCACTGCTATTTTCAAATTCTAAAGTATATTTTGATTAACTTACAAGCTTTCTAAATGAAAACAAAGCTCAAAAGCTCTCAAATATTATTAGAGATAGTTCCAGTGTCAAAGTTGACATGTAATGAACTTCATTTCATTCTTTGTATCATTTTTAATACTCTACAGAATAAGGTATACATTATCGCTAACTGAAAGCTAATAGATATAACTAATTAATTAAGAAAATCACTAGCTAATTCAGAAGTAAAACAGTCAGGAAATATCAGTTTTTACAATATGTTTTCAATCAGCACAAAAACATAAAGAAATCTTTTAAAAATATTTCAAAAGATAAAGATTTTGTGCTATTTGTGTAATAATTCTCAATGTTGTCAGTATCTTCATCATTATTTTGAGGAGTATATTTCTGTTTTAGGATCTGAAATCATTGGTGAAATTAGTGCAGTGTAGTACTCTGCATTTAGTGAAAATTCAATAAACAGTAACTGATTTATGATGTGTCAAAGCAGTTTTCTTCCCTCCTGTATGAGGTTGTATCTACATGAAAACAACTAATGGGAAAAATGCAACTATTCAATCATTATGCTACACCCAGGCAAAAAACTAAATTCAAACAAGTTTAAAAACCAATTATTTTATCAGAATTGAGTCGTCGATTTGTACATATAGATACCTCCAGAATATAGGATTACTTGTCTTTCATCAGGATGCATCTGGTTATTTAGGTTGCTTTATTATTTCCCAAACTGCATATCAACTTTTTATCAAGGAATTACCACTAGCCAATTGGGGTTAAACTTGGCAGTTCTTTAGAATTTATAGTAACTGTTATTCACAAAGGCTATGTCAAGGGAAATAAAAATTGTCACAAGGCATTGGAGATGACTGATTAATACTATAATTCTTTTCATCAGAATTTTAAAATGCTGACTTTTCCAATTATAGCCTTTTTCATCACTTTTTAAAACTAAAGACTTTATTGAAATAATTTATTGAAGTCAGTTCTATATAACAGGTAGAAATATAGCCTTTGGAGCCAGATGTCTCGGTTTAAATCCTGATTCTGCCACTTTCTACATGTGTGACCTTGAGCAAGATACTTAGCCTCTCTGTCCCTCATTTGTATATCATATATCATTTCTAAGAAATGTGTATAATAATAATATTTATATTATAGATATAAATATAGAGTTAATGTTTGTAAGTCACTTAGAATCATGCTTGGAATATAGTAAGCACTATATAATTTTTCCTTAAAATGAAATAAATCAATTAATACATTCTCAGCTAAACATGCTTATAATACTGAACACCGGGAACAGAGAACCAATGAATACACACAGGCCAAAAAATAATAGTAATAAAGAAATCTCATCACCGAGAAATAACCTGTTAGCATTTTGTGAATATTATTTCAAAATTCACTCTTTAAAGATGTATAAAAAGAATAATCTTTATGAACCACAGATTTGTCATGGTGAGGGCTTACATAATTTAAAGAAGCTATGAGTCATACCATGGAAGGTCATCCAAGATGGACAGATCAGAGCGAAGAGTTCTGACAAAATGTGGTCCACTGGAGGAGGGAATGGCAAACCACTCTAGTATTCTTTGCAAGAACTCCATGAATAGTATGCAAACGCAAAAGATATGATACTGGAAGATGAGACCCCCTGGTAGGAAGGTGTCCAGTATGCTGCTGGGGAAGAGTGGAGGGAAATAACTAATAGCTCCAAAAACAAAGAAGCAGCTGGGCTAAAGCAGAAATGATGCTTGGTTACGGATGTGTCTGGTGGTGAAATAGTCTGGTGCTGTAAAGAGCAATGTGCACAGGAACGTGGAATAACATGAATCAAGGTAAATTAGGTGCGGTCAAGGAGGAGAGGGCAAGAGTGAACACAGACATCTTAGTAATCAATCAGTACACTAAACAGACAAGAATGTGTGAATTTAATTCAGATAATGATTGTATCTACTACTGTAGGCAAGAATCCCTTAGAAGAAAAGGAGTAGCCCTCATAGTCAACAAAAGTCAGAAATGCAGTACTTAAATGAAATCTTAAAAGTGACAGAATGATCTCAATTTGTTTTCAAGGCAAACTATTCAGCATTACAGTAATCCAGTCTATACCCCTACCATTAATGCCAAAGAAGCTGAAGTTGACCAGTTCTATAAAGACCTACAAAACATTCCAGAATGAACTCCAAAAAAAGGTGTCCTTTTCATCCTAAGGGACTGGGATGCAAAAGTAGGAATTCAAGAGCTACCTGGAATAACAGGCAAGTTTGGCCTTTGAGTATAAATTGAAGCATGACAAAGGCTAACAGAGTTTTGTCAAGAGAATACACTGGTTATAAAAATACCATTTTTCAACAACCCAAGAGCCCACTCTACACATGAACATCACCAGATGGTCAATACTGAAATAAGATTGACTATATTTTTTGCAGCCAAAGATGGAGAAGTTCTATACAGTCAGTAAAATCAAGACCTAGAGCTGACTATGGCTCAGATCATGAGCTCCTTATTCCTCAATTCAGGTTTAAGTTGAAGAAAGTAGGGAAAACCACTATGCCGATCAGGTATGACCTAAGTCAAATCCTTTATGATTATATAGTGTAAGTGACAAGTGGATTCAATGGATTAGATCTGAAAGACAGAGTGCCTGAAGAATTATGGATGGAGATTTGTAACATCACACAGGAGACAATGTTCAAAACTATCCCAAAGAAAAAGAAATTCAAGACGGCAAAGTAAAGCAATGAGTCAGTGATGCTGTCTAACCATTTCATGTTCTGCCACCTCATTCTCCTTTTGCCTTCAGTCCTTCCCAGCATCAGGGTCTTTTCCAGTAAGCCAGCTCTTAATGTCAGGTAGCCAAAGTATTGGAGCTTCAGATTCAACAATAGTCCTTCCAATGAACATTAAGGGTTGATTTACTTTAGGATTAACTGGGTTCAGGTTTTATCTCCTTGCAGTCCAAGGGATTCTCAAGAGTCTTCTCCAGCACCACAGTTTCAAAGCACCAATTTTTCAGTGTTCAGCCATCTTTATGGTCCAACTCTCACATCCATACAAGACTATTGGAAGAACCATAACTTTGACTATATGGAACTTTGTTGAAAAAGTGATGTCTCTGCTTTTTAATACGTGTCTAGTTTGGTCATGGTTTTTCTTCCAAGTAGCAATCATCTTTAAATTTAATGACTGTAGTCACCAACCACAGTGATTTTGGAGCTCAAGAAAATAAAATATGTCACTACTTCCACTTTGTCCCCTTCTATTTGTCATGGAGTGATGGGGCCAGATGCCAAGATCTTATTATTATTATTTTTTTAATGCCAAGTTTTAAGCCAGCTTTTTATGCTGCTCTTAACAAGAGGCACCTTAGTTTCTCTTCATTTTCTGCCATTAAAGTGGTATTATCTGCATTTCTAAGGTTGTTGATATTTCTCCTGGCAAACTTGATTCCAGCTTGCATTTCATCCAACTTGGCATTTCACATGATGTACTCAGCATATAACTTAAAAAAGCAAGGTGGCAAAAGTTCCTAATTTTGAACCAGTCAATTTTGTTCCATGTCTGGGTTTGTTGCTTCTTGACCCTTATGCAAGTTTCTCAAGTGATAGGTAAGGTGGTCTGGTACTCACATTTCTTTAAGAATTTGTCACAGTTTTTATGATCCACCCAGTCAAAGGCTTTAGCATAGTCAATGAAGTGGCATTAGATGTTTCTTTGGAATTCCTTTGCTTTCTCCATGACTCAATGAATGTTGTCAATTTGATCTCTGGTTCCTCTGCTCCTTGAAACTCAGCTTGTACATCTGGAAGTTTTTGGTTCATGTTCAAGACTACCTTGGAAAATTTTAAGTATAAACTTATTAGTATGTAAAATAAGCACATTTTTTACAGTAGTTGCAGAATTCTTTGCAATTGCCTTTCTTTGAGATTGAAATGAAAACTGATCTTTTCCAAACTGACCTTTTCCAGTTCTGTGGCTATTGCTGAGTTTTCCAAATTTACCAATATAATGAGTGCAGCACTTTAACAGCATCATCTTTTAGGATTTTAAATTGCTCAGCTGGAATGATGTCATGTCCACTAGCTTTGTTCGTATTAATGCTTTATAAGACCTACTTGACTTCATACTCTAGGATGTCTGGCTCTAGGTGAACAACCACACTATCATGGTTATCTGCATCATTTAGACCAAACTTAACAGTTCTGTGTATTCTTGCCACCTCTTCTTAATCTCTTTGCCTCTGTTAGGTCCTTGCACTTTCTGTCCTTTATAGTACCCATCACTGCATGAAATATTCCCTTGATAGCTCCAATTTTCTTGAAGAGAAATCTAGTTTTTCCAAGTCTATTTTTTACTTTATGCTCTTTTACATTGATGATTTAGAAAGGCATTCTTTTCTGCCTTGCTGTTAGCTAGAACTCAGCTTTCAATTGGATAAATATTTCTCTTTCTCACTTCTCTTCTTTCCTTAACTATTTGTAAAACCTCCTCAGACAACCATTTTGCCTTCTTACATTTCTTTTTTCTTTGGGATGGTTTTGGTCACTGCCTCTTGTACAGTGTTATGAACCTCTATTCATAGTTCTTCAGGCACTCTGTCCATCATTTCTAATCCCTTGAATCTATTTGTTACCATCATTTGATAATTGAAAGGGATTTTTGTTAGGTTATATTGAATGACCTACTGACTTTCCCTATGTCCTTCAATTTAAGCCTGGATTTTTCAGTAAGGAGCTTATGACCTGAGCCACTGTCAGCTGTAAGTGTAGTTTTTACTGACTGTGTAATACTCCTCATCAAATCCTCATGACGATTATTTACTATTCATTAAGTGAAAGTGAATCATCATAAATATTTTCTCCTTGACTTCACTGAGGAGGAGAAGCAGAGAGAAAGGTTGGTCTTGCTGTTTCAGGGCGGTAGAAAGGGTGAGGTGGAAGGGGAGGCAGGAGACACAGGCACATTTGGTGTAAACCTATGAGAAATACATTGCCATTTCTATCTGACATTTTTGCTTTTTCATTTTTCTAGAAATATTTCCATACAATACCAATCTTTCTTTCACCACTTTCTGTAGTTTGTGTGCTCATGTCATAGCAGGGTCCATGTTGTAAAAGACCTCAAATGCAGTTTTGAATTATCAGAACCCTTCTGTCAAACTGTCTATTGTCAATTTGTTTTCTGGAACTGCTTCTGCTGTATCTCTTCCTCTTCATCTGGTTTGAAAACACTCATCTCCATCATGTTGTCTTCTGTTAATCCCTCTAGTGTGGTATTTTGTGCTTCTCAGGTGACTCAATGGTAAAGAAACTGCCTGCTAATGCAGCAGACACAGGAGATGTAGGATCAATCCCTGAGTTAGGAAGATCCCATAGATGAGGAAATAGCAACCTGCTCCAGTATTCTTGTCTGAAAAATCCCATGGACAGATGAGCCTGGCAGGCAACAGTCTATGGGTTCACAAAGAGATGGATACAATTAAATGACACAACTAAACATGGTGTTCATTATCTCTTGAATTTCTCTAAGATCCATATCTTGAAATCCTTCATTTCCTCCTTTTTTTTTTTTTTTTTTTTTTTTTTTTTTTACCATATCCACAATGTCTTGCGTGATATGTATAATTAGCTCTGTAGGAAATCATATGAAGTCTTGGACAATATCTGGACCCAGGTTTCCCCAACAGAAATATGCTATCTTGAACCTGTTGGCTTTCATGTTTTTTTTCTATAATAACAATGGCCTGTTCAATGGTGTAATCGTTCCAAACTTTCACAATTTTCTATAGGTTTCTTTTCTATTGTGTTGATAGTCTTTTCCATAGAGTACAGTGTATAATGAGCCTTAAAAGTCCTTACAGCCCCCTGTTCTAGAGGCTAAATTAGACATTGTGTTTGGGGGCAAGTAGACCACTTAAATGCCTTTGGTATTGAATTCATGAGTTTCTGGGTGATGAGGGGTATTGTCCAATGTTAAAAGAACTTTAAAAGGCAATGCTTTACTAGGCAAATACTTCCTAACTTCAGGTACAAAGAATCAATGGAAGCAATACAGAAAAAGGGTTCTGGTTGTCCAGATCTTCTTATTGTGCAACCAGAAGACAGGCAACTTGTGCATATAATTTCCTTTCAATGCTCAAGTGTCAGCAGCTTTATGGATAAGGGCAGTTCTGATCAGAACCCAATACATTTTCAGAAAACAATAGAGTTAGCTTTACCTCCTTGCCTTAAATCCTAGTGCTCACTCCTCTTTCTTACTAATAAGTGTCCTCTGTGGCATTTGTTTTTTCCAAATGGGAAACATATCTTTATTAAAACTTGTTTAGCTTTTGTAAATAGTGCTGCAGTGAACAATGGGATAGGGATATATGTGTCTCATTAAATTTTGGTTTTCTCAGGGTGTATGCCTAGGGTGGGATTGCTGGGTCATATTTTACAATAGCTAGAACATGGAAGCAACCTAGATGTCCATTGACAGATGAATGAATAAAGAAATTTTGGTATATATACATAATGGAATATTACTCGGCCATAAAAAGGAACACATCTGAGTCAATTCTGATGAGGTGGATGAACCTAAAACCTATTATACAGAGGGAAGTGATTCAGAAAGAGAAAGATAAACACAGTATTCTAACACATATATACGGGATCTAGAAAAATGGTACTGAAGAATTTATTCACAGGACAACAGTGGAGAAACAGACATAGAGAATAGAATTATGGACATGGGGAGAGTGGAGGAGAGGGTGAGTTGTATGGAAAGAGTAACATGGAAACTTACATTACCATATGTAAAGTAGATAGCCAATGGGAGTTTGCTGTATGGCTCAGGAAACTCAAGCAGGGGCTCTGTATGAACCTATAGGGGTGGAATAAGGAGGCAGATGGGAGGGAGTTCAAAACGGAGGGGATATATGTATAACTATGGCTAATTCATGTTGAGGTTTGACAGAAAATAACAAAATTCTGTAAAGCAATTATCCTTCAACAAAAAATAAATAAATTTAAAAAAAGCCTATTCAAGAAACTATCCATTGTCCATAATGATTTGCTTAATGGCATCTGGGAACTTGTCTGTTGACTGTTGGTCAGCAGAAGCTGCTTTTCCTATTTTCTTGACATTTAAAAAAACAAATGTCTTTCTAAATTATCAAACCATCCTTTTCTGGCATTTAGTTCTCCAGCTTTAGATTCTTTTCCTTCCTTTTGCTCAAAGTTTTCATGTAACAGGTTTGTTTTTTTTCTTAAATCATGTAAGTCTATAGATATGTCTCTCTTATGTCAATTCTGCCAAAAGCCACATTTTTAATATGAGATAAAAGTTATTTTACAAAAAAATGCAAGGTTTTCACACCAGAAACTGCAACTGCATTGACTGTTTTTCTTTTATTTATTTCTTCCTCTTTTATTTAAACAATGAATTTATCTCAATGTAGTGGGCCACTGCAGCTGCATATCTCAATCTATAGCATGTATCAAGCAGTTCAACATTTTTTGTCATGCCATGCCTTTTCTCTGCTTTTCGGGAAGCCTTCCAGCATCACTAGTGGCACTTGCTATGGGTTCCATATTATTAGGCACCATTATTGGTGAATTGAACTAAATATGTGAAAAATATGTGAGAATCATGAGATCACTTTTTACTGTGATATGCAATTTTATGGCATCACATGGCATTTTAAGCAGATATAACACTTGAGCTAACCACAAAAGCAATAAGAGGATATTATGAAATTATTTCTGTAGAATCACATGTACTAGAGTGATTTTATGCAATTGTGATTTAACACCATATCTTTACATTTGTTTATGTTTCTCTTGACTGGGAATGGTGATACTTTTGGTCTGTAAGAGTTTATATGCATAAGTATGTATACATTTTAACTTAATAACAGATCTGTATATATTTTATGCTAGTGCATAAAATAGACTAGAATCTATACATGTTTTATGCTACAAATTGACATCCACCTTATTTAATTTATATGCAGAGTACATCTTGAGAAATGCCAGGCTAGAGGAAGCACAAGGTGGAATCAAGATTCCTGGGAGATATATCAAGAACCTCAGATATGCAGATGACACCACCCTTATGACAGAAAGTGAAAAGTAATTAAAGAGCCACTTGATAAAGGTGAAAGAGGGGAGTGAAAAGCTGGCTTAAAACTCAACTATCATAAAATGAATATCATAGCATCTAGTTCCATAACTTCATGGCAAATAGATGGGAAAACAATAGAAACAGTGACAGACTTTATTTTCTGGGGTTCCTAAATCTCTGCAGATGATGACTGCAGTCATGATATTAAAAGAAGCTTGCTCCTCGGAAGAAAAGTTATGAGAAACATAGATAGCATATTAAAAAAACAGAGACAATACTTTGCAAACAAACGTCCATCTAGTCAAAGCTATGTTTTTTCCAGTAGTCATGTATGAATGTGAGATTTGGACCATAAAGAAGACTGAGCATTGAAGAATTGATGCTGTTGAACTGTGGTGTTGGAGAAGACTCTTGAGAGTCCCTTGGACTGCAACGAGATCAAACTGGTCATTCCTAAAGGAAATAAACCCTGAATATTCACTGGAAGGACTGATGCTAAAAGTGAAGCTCCAATATCTGACCACCTGATGTGAAGAGCCAACTCATTAGAAAAGATCCTGATGCTGGCAAAGATGAAGGCTGTAGGAGAAGGGGATGACAGAAGCTGAGATGATTGGATGGTATTACCGACTCAATGGACATAAGTTTGAGCAAACTCCAGGAGATCAGAAGGACAGGGAAGCCTGGTGTGCTGCAGTCCATTGGGTTGCAAAGAGTTGGACATGACTGAGCGACTGAACAACCCATTCCTGCATTTCAGGCAGATTTTTTTAATTTATTTTTTGAGAGTCCCTTGGACTGCAAGGAGTTCCAAATAGTCCATCCTAAAGGAAATCAGTCCTGATAAAGTAAATTTTTAAAATTTATTTATTTTAATTACAGGATAATTATTTTATAATATTGTGATGAGTTTTGTCATACATTAATCAGCCAAAGGAATGCATGTTTTTCCACTCTGAACCCTCCTGCCCTCACATCATTCCCCACCCAATCCCTCTGAGTTTTCCTTAAGCACCAGTTTTGGGTGCCTTGCTTCATGCATAGCATTTGCACTGGTCATCTATCTTAAACATGTAAATATACACATATTCATTGCTATTCTCTCAAATCATCCCACTCTCAGGTGGATTCTTTATCACTGAACTACACTGAAGTTTGATTGCATGGTTTAAATAGTGGTTTGATCATATACTAGATATGTGACTGTAGACTGCTTATTTCATCCTCTTGTGAACTAGTGTCCACTTTGATAAAATAAGGATAACTGAATGCCTATTTTATAGTGTTCATGTAGAAATTGAATGAATATGTGTACATAAAGTGATTAGAACCAGGCCTAAGATGAGAGCTCAGTGAATATTAATAGTTTATAAAATAATTCTCTATTATTGTAAGATTGAATTTATAAATAAAAAGAAAATGGTAAATTGTATCATGATCTTATACACAAATACCAAAAGTTTAAAGTCCTAACTGCCATGGCTATTAGAGAGAAGAGATTTCTCTAAGACCAGAGCAAACAGAAATTTCATGTAAAAGGCTTTTTTCTTTTTTTCTGGAAAGAGGTCATTTTTATTATTTAGAAATTATATAAACAAAGGCAGGTAAACTTCCTGCCTTTTTTTTTTTCCCATCTGCCCTCGAGTACCCTACTCAAACTCTCAAAGCTTTACTCTGATTACCCTTGATTGCCTCTCCCTATCATTAGGCTCTTCTGATATCAAAACGTAAACATTTCCCTAGAGAATTACTTTCTCCCATTGCATTTTTTATTGACTTCACAAGATTGGCCCTTAGCAAACAAGAGACCCACTGCTTGTTTCAGTTTGCTGAGCTTTAATTTCATGCTCCACTAGGAAGAAGATTCCTTGATGTTATTCCTGGTAGCCATTTGGAATAGGGTGAAGTGGAGAGAACAGGGCAATAGAGGAGATTTATGTTGACTTGCAATTTCTAATAGTTGATAGCTTGTGGCAAACAATAATAGACAGTTCCTTAGTGACACAATTTTAATCAAAAGCAAGTTGTATTACCCTCTGATTTTTTTCCTCCTTGAAGATTTAATTTATATTCATTATAGGCATCTATGAATCAGAATTTAAAATACTGCAATTAAAAATTTCATATTACAAATCTCTCTTTTATCCATATATCTTTATAAATATACATATTTTTTTAACTGAATGAGCCAAAATAAATGAATAATTTTGAAGGTAGAAATCATACCTTAGAGTCTAGCACAATACCTGGCATAGAACAGGCACCCTCAGTACATGCTTATTAAATGAATAAATACCATTTTTTTAGTCAGATAGTTCTTATTTATTCTTATGAATAATTCTTATTCATCTAACATTTATTCTATATTTTCCAGGTTGCAACCCCAGTGGAAAGCAGTTTCTCAGTCATTCACTGACTCAGTGCTTAACATAATCTTCCTATGAATCAATACTGTTAACCTTCTTTTATAGAAAGGGAAAAATAGATAATATAGTTTAAAATAACATTCCCAGAACATAAAATAGGGCAAATTCACAGATGAAAATGATGAAACCCAAGATTTCTTATATATTTTTTCTATTACATGAAAAAATTTCAAATGCTCACAGAAAAGGAAGTCTTAATTAGAGCTTTCATATTTGCACCGTTTGATTAAACAAATGAATACAAGAAAATTATGAAACATGCAATATATCAAAGTGAGAGGAATTAGTATTGTTGTGTATGTATGTGTGTGTGTATGTTTATGTGTGTGCATGTGTATAGATGTACGCTTGCATGTATATTTTAGATGAATGCGCTTAGGTAAGTAAAAACTGGGTGGAGCAGAGGGAGGTTCTAGTTGGCATGTAATAAATGATGATGAATATACAGAAAGAATGAAAACACAGATCTTAAGTTCTATGTTGAAGATTTAATATTTTATGAGAAAGAGTAAATCCAAGATTGATTCTTCAGTTGTATTAACATAATGAATAATGCATCAGAGTAATGTTCTGATCCTTATGCACATGAAATGTCATGAGGGGAAACTTTTTTCATTCTGCTACTACTTGAACTTTGTTTGTTTTTGGCCCAATATAGTTCATAACACAATGCTAATTTAGCATGGAAGTCTTTCTTCTCTTGCATATTATTATTTCAAGCATTTGGTAAGCTTTTACATATGTTTGGCCCAATATCTGCTGGAGCCTGTATTTCCAGAACATAGTCATAAGCAATCCACAATTTCTAAACATGTGTCTAAGGAATTTGCAAGTATGCTCATAGCCCAAAGAGCTGGAAGAATTTCCTGAAGAACTAGAAGCATATTGTAAGACCAGCTTTCAGGACTCTTGTGGTTTGTCATGTATTTCTGAGAAAAATGTTCACTTAATACAACCTTGCTTTAAGCATTTAGGGAGGTTATAACCCACTGTAATTACTCTTAGCAGATCAATTATCATACCACAAGTTTGATAACTAGAAAAGCAATTATAGTAATAATAGATTTAAAATCATAGCTTAAGTTTTGTCTCACCAAGATGTGCAGTTATCAGCAGACAGTTATGAGGCCACAGATGACCTGCTAACCCATGGAACTCTACCAAGCGAGATTTCTATCCTTTTTTTGGCTCTTAAAGTTGTTATAGCAGTTGATACCCTAGAATAATGTTATTTTTCTTTCTAATTTAGTCTTGTCCTATCACTTACTACACTCCCTCACACTTTGTGTCCCAGTAATACCATATGGAGATTTCCACAGCTTCCCTGCTGTTCCTTGCTTTAGCATTGATAATCATGCTGTCTTTTCTGCTGCCAATGTTTTTTCTTCTACTCATTATTTCAGATTCAACTCATTGTGTAATTTTCTCCAAGAGACTTCCATGAACACAGAGATTGGGTGTCTACTCTCTGAACCCAATAATTAGTTCTCACTGATATATTTGTAACTCTGTATACTGCTGTCCTGGGTGTTCATTGGAAGGGCTGATGCTGAAGCTGAAACTCCAATACTTTGGCCACCTGATGCAAAGAGTTGACTCATTGGAAAAGACCCTGATGCTGTTAGGGATTGGGGGCAGGAGGAGAAGGGATGACAGAGGATGAGATGGCTGGATGGCATCACTGACTTGATGGACATGGGTTTAAGTAAACCCTGGGAGTTGGTGATGGACAGGGAGGCCTGGCGTGCTGCGATTCATGGGATTGCAAAGATCGGACACGGCTGAGCGACTGAACTAAACTGAACTGACTGATACTGCTTTCCATGTGTTTTTACCCTTTCAGGTCAGAGTCTGTATCTTATTCACATTTCTAGCTTTCAACACCTCAAATAATCCAAGACACAGCATTAGCACTCAAAAAATTTTTGTTGTTGTTGAGTCATTAGCTTTAGGTAGTCCACAGAGAAGGTAGAAGTCCAATTTGAGTATTCACAGGAACAATTCTAGTAGACTTAAAAGGTAAAGGTAAGTTTTCATTTCATCTTAACCAATCAGAGCCTAAAGATCAATTAGAGACAGGGGGTTATGACATTTGCACAGAAGAATAAGGCTGTTGTAATTTATTAGTTTTTAGAGGGGAATTATAAAGACAAATTAGCATATGTGAGGGTCAGATACTAAGGAAGTCGGTCACAGCATCAGTATTTAGTCTGGAAAATAAAATCTGAGTCTTAGGAATTCTGGGGCCTCATTTGTGCCTGATAGCTATAAAATCAGATCTTTTTAAAAAATTGAAGAAAAATATGGCAGAATTTAATTGGGAGATAAACAAGGTGAACTCAATACATTTTTGTGGAAAGATCTTTTTGAGCATTTCTTTCTTTCTTTCTTTTTTTTTTTTTTTTTTAAGAACTAGCTTCTTGATTCTGAAGGGTTGAAAATTGCAGTGATCCAGGAGCCTCAGTCTGACAGAATTATGGCAGTCTGGAATTCAACAGAGCACTCTCCTTCAGGCCAAAGTACGTTTAGGGTTCGATGGCCAGGGCTCCAGGGCAGTAGGAGTGCTGGCCTCTGAATGCTGACTTGAGTGATTAATGTGGTAATCTGTGTTAGTGTGGGTCAAAGAGAGAAACTGATATTCCAGATTATCCAGTGGTCATTTACCTGGGTCCTGTACAATATCATTGCTGGAGATGTGACCACAAGTAAGATTCAATAATACAAGCAATACGAGAGCAGGAGAAACAGAACTTGAGAGGTTCATTCAGCATGTGTTAGGGACTGTGGTAACTAATGGAACCTTCTTCATTGCTGAGATTTACAGTTATAGATAAATTGTCTTCCTTCTTCCTCTATTTTCTTAAAGTAATAATGAAAAATTCCAACCAGATTCAGAGCCAGGTTATGAAGGGAAGTCTCTAGCAAAATAATTTTACAATGTCACAAGCAGATTATTTGAAAAGATACTGTGGTACATATTACATTTTATAATAAATGGTGAAACAAAATTCTTTTGAGCTTGAGGCTAACTGATTATTGCTTTACCAACTGTCTGCTGAAAAGAGGGAGCTCCTCACCCATAGACCCTCTTCTCTTACCGTTCTAGCTTTGGCGTCATCCTCACTTGCTGAGACTGTGGTGGTGGTTCAGTCACTAAGTCGTGTCAGACTTTTGCAACCCCGTGGATTGTAGTCCACCAGGCTCCTCTGTCCATGGGATTTCCCAGGCAAGGATACTAGAGTGGGTTGCCATTTCCTTTTTCAGGGGATCTTCTCAAGCCAGGGATCAAACCCAGGCCTCCTGCATTGCAGGCTGATTCATTACAGACTGAGCCACTTGTCTAGATTATTCAGTGACATTATTTCTCCCTATTTTAATTCCTGCTCCAAATATTCTTCACAACTTTTGTTAACCTAATCTTATTCTGTTAAGCAGTAGAAAAATTTTGATGAATACAAGCTGGATTTTTATTCACTTAATGAATCTCATTAAATATTGCTGTTGATCATTTTCTACCACTCTCCTTCATCCTAGGACTACTTCTTTTTGTAAGCTATCCTCCTTAGACAGGATAAAAAAGTCATAAACTAAAGAGAGTCTTGGGACATTACTGATTTATTGAAATCTAGATTTATTCTGATAACTAATATTTTGATAAGTTCTGAGAAACTGTATAAAATTATGCAAAGTACACTCAAAAATTAATGTAAATAAGGAAGTGCAAAAAAGACTTTTGTGTAAGTTTTTAAAGCCTTTTTAAAAGTGCTTTCTTCTCCATAGGATACACTGAGACCCAGATTTGTTAACTGAGTTCTCCTGGACTGAGCATTTAGTCAGAATTAAAGGCAAACTGAGACAGCAGGCTCCTGTTTCCAAGTTCTATAACCAAAGAGGTAGCCAAGATCCCTTTGTATGTGTATTGTGTGTTTGAACTGATAGTGTGAAAGAAATTTAATTCTTCTAAATGAAAGACCTTGTTTCCTTTGTGTAATGTTACAATTTCTTTGTGGCTCTAAGAATCAGTTGTAGAAAATACATCATTCCTGGCAGCAGAAGTATAAAAGATAAAATATATTTCTTTGCAATGAGAAACTACACATTTTCTAGGTTTCCTGAACAGTTGGTGAGCACAATTAGACTGGACTGGCTCTTTGGGTTTAAAACCTTGTTTTTATAATATTCTTAGATTTTACGTGGCTCTTTCAGCTTTAAAGTACATAGGGCATACGTTGCTGCTGTTCAGTCACCCAGTCATGTGTGACACCTTGCTACCTCATGGACTGCAGCATGCTGGACCTCCTTGTCCATCACCATCTCCTGGAGTTTGCCCACATTCATGTTCATTGCATCATGCCATCCAGCCATCTCATTCTCTGGCTCCCTCTTCTCCTTCTGCCCTGAATCTTTACCAGCATCAGAGGCTTTTCCAATGAGTGATCTGTTCACATCAGATGAACAAAATACTGGAGCTTCAGCTTTAGCATCAGTCTGTCCAGTGATTATTCAGGGTTGATCTCCCTTAAGATTGACTAGCTTGATCTTGCTGTCCAAGCGACTTTTTAGGAGTTTTCCCCAGCACCACAGTTTGAAACCATCAATTCTTTGGCATTCTGCCGTTTCTACAGTCCAGCTCTCACAACCATACTTGACCACTGGGAAGACCATAGTCTTAACTATGTGGACCTTTGTTGGCAGAGTAATATCTCTGCTTTTCAACATACTCTCTAATTTGTCATCACTTTCCTGCCAGGAAACAATCGTCTTGATTTCATAGCTGCAGGCACTATCTACAGTGATTTTGGAGCCCTAGAAGAGGAAATTTGTCACTACTTCCACGTTTTCCCTTCTATTTTCCATGCAAAAAAGGGGCCAGAGGCCATGATCTTAGCTTTTTTTTTTTTTTTTTAAAGGTAGCCTTAACCCAGCTCTTTCACTCTACTCCTTCACCCTCATCAAGAGACTCTTTAGTTCCTCTTTGCTTTCTGCCATGAGTGGAATCATCTGCATATACAAGATTGTTGTAGTATATATTAAGATGCATTTCTGTTCTTCTTATGACATGTTTCTCAAAATGTCTTTTAAGATATTTTGAACATGTTCATTCAGTAATTTAGGAAACATATAGTACTTTAGAAGATAGATTTGAAGATCATTAGAAATTTGATTCATCATCAATTCACATACATGAAAAAAGTCTGTGAAAAAAAAATGCCAAGTAATCACACATCATACTATAGTAGGGAAAAATACTAGTTGTCAATTAGTTTTAATTTTCATTTTATATTGCTCTTAGTTCAAAAGTCGTCTATTTTATGATTCAATCTATTTCTCTTCCTAAATGCCTTTTATAATTTGTCTTTCTGTTTGCAAATATTGGGCAAAAGAAACACCAAGTAGGCAGAAACACTGTCTTATTTGTTAAGCTTTGTTAAGCCATAAAGCTTAATTGAACTCAGGATATCTTACTTCATGCCTTAGCCTGAGGCAAACATGGTAATGTGGGACTTCGCTCTTTTACTGATAATATACAATTGGTATATTTACAAGTTCTGCATACAATCATATATAATGTTACATTATAAAAGAAAAAAGTAAAAACCTAAATTTTACACGTCTGCTGCTGTAGGACACAAAATAATCATTTATATTGCACCCATAGTTGCACCTTTGATTATAAAACAATGTTATTGAAATTGAAAAATTAATTTTTATGGTCTGTTGAGTTGTTGAATAGGGTGTGTGCTTTGTTTAATTAAAAACTCCCAGGATGTAAGTGCAAAACTTGTCTTCTTCTTTCTACAACCATCTTTGTGACTCTCCAAAAACTTACAATCCTGCCTTCCTAACCCCACAAAATACCCTTCACTCTTGTGAATGAACTAAGGTGGCTATATTACTTCAAATATGGGTTATTGGGGAAGTATTTTAAAAATATATATATTTTCTGTATAACTTATTTAACTAAAATGTTACTTTCCCATCATATAGATAGATTGTTTGAAATTTTATACATTAAAGCAACAATACAATAAAGTGTTAGGAACATGACCCTATGTTATTAAGTATTTCATTATTGTAATAACATGGAAATAATTTTATCATATACTGACTATTCTATTAAAGTTCATTTAAAAAATTAAGCTTGACCTATTCAGATATGACTATTTCAGTTGTCTCTTCCTTATTTTCTAGTTTAGTTGTCTGTTTTAGCTTCTGAAATAACTTATTGTTTCTACTAATGATTTTACAATGAAGCCCTAAGATGAAAGCAATAATGGAGATTTCTATTGAATGGGAAATAATGCTAATTTTCAAAGGAATGAGAAAATGAGTCTATTATATTCATCCTAAAGCCAATTATAAAATAAAACAACAAATTTTAAAGTATATTTTGTCAGATTATTTTGAAGGCTTTAGCAGTTTAAATATAATTAGGTATTTCCCTGTGTCTATATGCATGTCCATGGTTCATAGATTTTACACATCTACTCCTGCTGTTTCTGGAAATAACTGTTTACTTCAAAATTCATTCTAATACCTTATCAAAATGTTTTAATTTAAGAAAATTCTTGAAAGTAATAAAAAACAGAAGCTGCATTATGAAACCAATTTTCCTTCTTGAAGAGAAGCAGACATATGAGTAGGAAGTTATACCAGCCATAATAGGGTTTTTAAAATTATGGGCCATAGACAAAGTTGACTTGATGTAACTTCTTAACCTAAATTGATGATCCTGTTACTTTGTCTCAAATGCCCCTTCTTCATGCCAGACTACTCCACCAGCCCAAGCTAGGAAGAGACTCCAAACACTTTATATCTAGCTTGCCTCTTCACACTAACCAAAGATATTTTCAATATTTTATTGTCAAATGTTATAATAGTTAATTCTATGCAAGTATAGCAAAAATAATTTAGTAAGCAAGCATAATGTGTGGTCATTGTGCCAATCACTATGTTTTGTTTTAATTAGCCATCACAAAAATTCTGTGAGATTCTCAAATTCTGCATTATTCTCATTTCTCAATGAAGAATCTTAGGAAAGGTAAAACAACTAACCCAAGATCATAAGAAAGTGAACTCAAGAGCTGGGGTTTGAGTTTAGAACTGTGTAATCCAAAATCCGTTTTCTCTGGATTTCTGATCAGTGAAACAGAAGGCTAATTAAATCATCTGAAAGCTATGAAGTGTTTTATGATATAAAAGCAAAATGAGAGTTTTGGTCTGGTCTCTTAGATGGTGATTTGTAGACATATGGATGGCTTTTTGCTTGTGACAATGATTATAAGGGATTAATCTGATATTATTGCTATTGGTAGAAGAGAGTATTTGGCAAGGGTTCTAGAATTCCTGCAATTGTTGAGACAATTTCATGCAACAAAAACTTCCATGTGACCTACTGAATATCAAAAATCAGATGTATGTAGCATGAGGTGAAATTTATTTTCTCTATTAACTGAGCCAAAACCTAATTCTACTTCATATATAAGCCCAATGTTTCCCCCCCCATGGGTTTAATATACACTAAAATTTCAAGGATGCAATGACCATGCCAACTGAAGGGATAGCATGCTTTTTTTTGAGAGGTTGGGGTATTGCCAAGGATTATCGATGGATAGGAAGTCACTTGTGGCATTTAAGTCTTCAATGAGGCTCATTTATATAATTTTGTATTTGGAGCTGTCACATCTCTCTGACTGTACATGTAGGGGCAAGAATCTGACTGTTCCATCAGTTTGTCTAGGATAGTCATGCCTGATAATTTACACAACGTAAAGCATATTATTTTTTCTAACCTTTTTTTAAAAATTTCTCCTCTAGTTTGCAATTGTTGTTGTTCAGGCACTATGTCTTGCCCAACTCTTTGTGACCCCAAGTACTGTAGCATGCCAGGCTCTTCTCTCCTCCACTACCTCCCAGAGTTTTCTCAGAGTCAGGTCCATTGAGTCAGTGATGCTATCTAATCATCTCATTCTCTGCCACCCCTTCTCCTTTTGCCTTCAATTTTTCCCAATATCAGGGTCTTTTCCAATGAGTTGGCTATTCCCATCAGGTGGCCAAAGTATTGGAGATTCAGTTTCAGCAACAGCCCTTCCAGTGAGGTTGCAGTAAGAGCATAATGTTTATTTTCTTTGAAAAAATGAAGTGGGTAGTTAGAATATGCTATCTAGTAATTTTATTCTGGCACAGGAAAAGAAAGATGTTATAAGAAATATCTGATGTGGCACAGAGTGCTGGATCTCATTAGGCTGTTTTTCAGTCGCCAAGTCATATCCAACTGTTCGCAACCACATGGACTACAGCATACCAGGCTTCCCTGTCTCTTACCATCTCCCAGAATAACCCCAAATTCATGTTCATTGAATTGGTGATGCCATCCAACCATCTCATCCTCTGCCATCCTCTTCTTCTCTGCCTTCAATTTTTTCCCAGCATCAGTGTCTTTTCCACTGAGTCCACTGTTCGCATTAGGTGGCCAAAGTACTGGAGCTTTACCTGAGAACCATGCATTTCCTGATCCACTTTTCTGCAGGAGGACCTGGAGTCAGATAGTACTGGCCTATGATTATAAGTGCAGTCTCTATTTTGTCTTAAGCTCACTAGAGTCTATATTGTTGTTTTGATCTCCTTCTCTCTTAGGAAAGTTTCAGGGTCCTTCAGTACCCCAGCTGCTTGCTCATTGTTCATCTGTTTTCCAGCGATGGTGATGGTGATGGTCTGAAGCCTGAGAAATAAGCCTAAATCCTGGTTCTCACACTTCACTTGGGAGGCTGCACAATACCAGCTGTTCTTATAAAGCTTGTGTTTTCCATTTCAAAGCTGTTAGTCAACACACATATGACAAGATTGTGGGGAACAATTGAGGAGCTCTCTCTCTCCCCATATATATGTATATAGTGTGACACATGTATGTTTGTATATAGAAAGACAGTTACACACACACACACACACACACTTTTACTCTGAAAGCTCTAGTTGGTCATTGTTAAGTTAATTACATTACATTACATAATCTCTCCTGAATCCAAGGAATGGTTCTGTGTTTTCTTTGGTTCTAATTCATGCATGGATTTTTTTCCTTTAGTACTAATTTCAACCTGCAGGCTGTGATTTTTTCTTGGCTCTCATGAATTGCATATCATTATTACATTAATGTGACCAGCCGGTGCATTTGACTGTCCTTTTTGCAGATACTCAGGCATTTGCTAATGTTTAGGCTACTGGCCCAACACTTTTCCCTAAAACTCTGACATTTGAAAAACGGGAGGGTTTTTGTTCTCCTGACAAAGGAGAGGGATACCCTCTTCTTTGTTCCACATTCCCAGGCAGGAAGGCCATTTTCTCCGGGTTTAAAGTAAACTAATTGTGTCGAATGCTATTCACTCTCTAGGTCCAGGAAAGTGGCCACACTTTGAACTCATTCATTGCATGTGAAAGGAAGATATACAAGTGGGGGCAGTGGACAGCAGTTTTAGTTTTAAGCCTCTATTTAGGGCCATGTCATATGAGGAGAAATATATCTAAAATATCAGTCAACAATAAAAATAATGACAGTAACAATAATGATAAAAGCATGATCCTTGATTGAGCCTAGGTGTCAGGAGTTTGCTAATCACTGTCGATGTATTAGCTCAATTAATGCTCAGTTAATATGAGGCAATGCCATTGCCCTTAGTCTACTGCCTAAGGCCACTTGGTTTGTAAACTATAAAACTGAAATTTGAACATGGCTGTCTGATTCATTTTGAAACCCATGGTCTTCACATTTATAATGAAAGTACAGATATTATTTCCTTTATAGTATAAAAAATTCAAATGTATAACTTTGGTCACACTACTTACAAATAAATAAATTCTTCCAGCTACTGAGTTTGGGAAATAAATTGTTAATTGACCTTTCATTGATGTCTCCCAGTGACATTACAGACATTTTTCAAAGAGTGGTTTTAAGTGAACAAAATTTCAAAAGTCTCAGGAAAATATAGTGATAAGCAGCACTTCAAAAAATCAATGCATAGACAGAATATTTTAAAAAATGACATATAAAAACAGAATGTCAATTTTTATTGTTAAAGCATAAAAAAATGGAATTCAACTTCAAAAGAATGCTCAAAGGACTTTAAGAGTACAACCAAGATTTTATTAGACCACAGTGATCTGCTTTAGAAGTCTTTGAAGTTAAATACCCCTAAAAACCTTAAAAGCAATGCAACTTAGAACCCAGAATGAAACTGCTTAAGGCCTCTAATCATCGATTTATATGAGTTTTTGAATCACAAAGGAAAATCATATGAGGACCTTGGTGTGTGCATTGTTTAGAGCAAACCACAGAGAATTGAGAATCTGTTGAAACTTAAACTGATCTTTCCATAAACAAACTAGTCTTAATTAGATAAAATATTATTATCTCCTTAAAAATGGAGACCTCTGCCTGAAAAGCATAGGCTTAAACCTTGTCTCTACAGCTTATTGGCTGCATGCCTTGGGCAAACTGAACTCAGAATCTATAAATTCACATCTGTAAACCATGGTACTTAACCCTACCTTCCAGTATGGGTAGAGAGTAAGTGATATTAATAAGCCAAGTGCTTGGGATCATGAGAGCACACAGTATATCTTCAGTAAAATTCAATATATGCTTTTGTTCTTAGAATTCTCTCTTACTTAAAAAATGTTTCTATTCTAACATAGTGCATCATAGAATAGCTTTTATTTGTTTAGTTCTAGCATTCTCTCCTTTATTTGGGAAATGAGCTCATATATATTTTGAGATACAATGTATATTTTTGTAGAACAAGTTCTTTCAATGGAAACATTGAAAACTTGGGTAATACAGGAAAAAAGGTAGAAAAAACTCTATCCCTATTACTTCAAAATAAAACCTTTACAATACTTTTCTGAACTTTTCATTTCTTTTTCTGTATATATTTTTACATGATTAATTAAATAAATATGTGATTAGTCATTTAATAGGCACTAACCATTAACCTAGGAGTGAACATTCATTGTGTTATTTTCAATTCCCACTTTCACATTGTAAGTCAAGCCTGACCTTTTAATTGGTATAGTTGCTGATGATGTAGGAAAATAGATTTGGCACATTCCTTACAAGTTGCTCATACAGCTTCTTTGGTTTCCTTGCTTCTTCCATCCAAATGGGATTAATGTTCTTTGACTGTCTTTGGAAATTTCACATAAACTGTCTTCGAGCTGTGATTCTGCGCTGCCCTCAGGTTAATGTTGACCTGGGGACTCCTGAATGTGAGTCTTGATTTGGCCAGCCCACCTCCTTCTGTTGAACAGCTCAGGTACTAGCAAAAAGTGTAATTTACTTAGTGAAGGCCTGATTCAACTTCCTGAACACTACTGTGGACACAACTGAGCACACACACACATTCATTAATTGAGTTTCAATGATTAGTCACAACTAGTAGCTCACTATCTCTCAAATTGAAAACTACAGTTTAAAAGCTTTGGAAGTGTAGTCATTCAGTTGTGTCTGACTCTTCGCAATCCCATGGACAGTAGCCCACCAGATTCCTCTGTCCATGACATTCTCTAGGTAAGAATATTGGAGTGGATTGCCAGTTCCTTCTTCAAGGGATCTTCCTGATCCAGGGATCAAACATGGGTCTTCTGCACTACAAGCAGATTCTTTATCATCTGAGGCATGAGAAGCCCAAAAGCTTTGAAAGGTTTCCAAAAATAGGTGAAAAAGATAAATCCTAAAATTTTAATTTTAAGAGGGATAAAAGATTAGTATGTAATTTTGTTTTTTGCAAAATGTACTTTTATTGCTCACAATATCAATATAGTCATGGAGATATGCAGATATACTTTACAATGTGTAGTTTATTTGAACATACAAATCAGATTCAGCAAACTCAAGTTTTGGTTATATATCATATGTTATATCGTAAGGCTTACCAGAAGGGAAACCTCTGGATTTGTTAAATGCTCAAACATTTATTGAGTAACAAGTGTGTAAGAGGCACGGTTAAAGGCCTGAATCCAAAAGTATATAAGCAATTTACCTTCTAAAGAGAACAACACAGAGCACTTAGTGTATGATATTGTCAGGAACTGCGCATGTGTCTGTTTCACACAATGAACTCCGTGTTTCTTAAGGCAAGGTATTGTGCTGTTCTCATTGCAATTTCCCAGAATCTGGCACAAAAGAGCTTTTTAGAAAAATTTTCAGTATTGAGCTGTTCACTTGTAAGAATAAGAAAAGTTAAAAAGTCTGAATGACTTCTACCTCAAAGGAAGTATCAGGGATCAGATTTACCCTTCTGTGAGAAACAACTAAAAAAAATGCAAAATATATGAAGCCATAGTTTTCTAAACATTGGACATTAGACAATGAAGGATAGCAATCCATGAGAAACAAGAAACCAATGACACATGCTCTAGGATTGTCCCAGGTCTCTGCCAGAAAGTCCCCAGGCCACAGAGTCAGGAGACAGAAACTTGGACTCTGGTGGTCTCCTGAGTTGAGGAGAGGAAGCAGTGAGGGTGGAGAGGCTGAATCACCTCCTTTCTGCTGTGGGATTGTAGGGTACAGTGCCTGGTGGAGAGCGGGGAGCTGGTCAGGGAGAGGACTTCTGCAGTCTGCAGAGCATCCCCCAAGTCTTCTGCAGATTCTGACTAGCGCTCTGTGTAAGGAATTTACCTGGGGCCAGCATAACAAGCACACAAAAGGATTAAAAGAAACAATCCCTACTTCCACACAGGTTCTGTAAAAATACCTACTCCCACCACTTAAGAGTGGAACCTCATATTCATGGGGCATCAAGTAGAAAGCTCAAAAGGGTCTTGCCTAAGTAAGAAGGCAAATTAATTCTAGATTAAAGAACACTCTGCTTCCTACTTACAAGGCTTAAAAACCAGACCCAAAAGACCTAAACTGTTTCCAAGAAACTTTTAACTTTATGTCAGTTAAAGCTATCTATCTATATATCAGCTATCTATCATCTATATGCTGTTTATATTTATGTATATATGTGCATGCATATATAATTCTATGATGTGGTAACAAAATTATATTTAGCTATTGTGCTTTTCTTTCTAGTCAGACTCCACATTTTAAATGTTTATGATTATCATTGGGAAATACTTCTTCAGTGTAAACCAGGACATTCAAAGAAAGAGAGGAAAACTTCTGATACCTCAGGATGAGTATTGCATAAGATTTTACAAACTTTGTCTATACCAAAACATGATATAGGTGAGTCGAGTTTCCTTAACTGTAAACTGAAAGAAGCATTTGGTGTGATCATTCTTTCTAAGGTATTTTTTAAAACTTAAAGTTGATAGCATTTTCATGTTCTTTTCATTTGGGGCTAATTTTTAGACATAGTTATTCCAGAAATTTGCTTTTGTAAGTGCATGGCTATGAGATTAAATTCAACATTATACATGCTATCTTTTGGTAGTGTTGCAGATGTTTTCAAAAACCAGAAAAAGCAAATGAATTATGCGCAACCAATAGCAAAAAATGGTTCCACATTATGTGATTTCAAACAAACAAGTTTGCAAAACCTGAGGCCCTGTAAAATGTAGACTGTATTGAAAAAAATTATTTCCAGGTAAGGAAATTTTTTGTTTCTTTCTGTAAATGAATATAAGGATTGAGCAATGCAGTGTTTAGCACAGTGACTTAAATATAGTAACTGTGTTTCTTACTGATTTATGCTAGAAACATAATTAACAAATTATTAGTCATTATTTAGCATTATTTTACAGACTAGCAAACTTTAATTATAGATTATCAATTAAAATTGATTTCTCAAATAAATTTTCATGATAGTTTTTATTTTCCATTAGAGAAGTATACTTATCACTGAATAAGCAAATATGTGTATATAAATAAGGAAATAAATGAAATTATATACTTAATTAATTAATGATACTTCACCAAATTTTTTCATAATGTTAAAAAAGATATTTTTTTCTGAATAGATATTATCTAATTTACCTATAGAGCTTTGAATTTACCTATTTAGTAAATCAACTTTGTGATTCTCTTCTTTGTGTAATCTGAGTTGACTTAATATAGAATTTATACATTTTTCATTCAAAGAACAATTCAATATCAATATTAGCTTTGAGGAGAAATGAGTCATAATCACATCTAGAGCTAACACCAATACTTTTAGAAACTTCTTATGGAGAAAAAAATTCAATTATTCAATTACTTACCCTATTTCTTCTCTAAATGCTTGCACTGCTCCCACTGAGATTAATGATCTGGTAAAGAAAATTTACTCTTAAGGAACCAACAGTCAGAAGGAGTAAATGTAAAGGCAAATTTTGTATCAAACTATCTTTAGTCATAGTCAAGTGCAACATTGGTAGCAAAGGATCTTTTGGTGAGAATCAAAGACTAATAAATTAATTTCAGTATCATCGTGAGGAATCCTAACATCCATGGTCCTTCCTATCAAGAAAACAAAATAAAATTTGTCTTTCAGAATATAAATACGGGAGAAAGAAAGAAATTAAGGTGTTTTTAAATTTTGCTTTTACATTTGTTGTTAAAGGTCTTGTGTTTTAGTGGTTAAGCCTGAGCAATCAATGTTTAGTTTTCAGAGTAAGAAATTATTTCTGTTGGTCTTCATTACCAAATGAATTCAGTGCATATTTATTAAACACCTACACTATATTTGGTACATTTTAATCTTGTTTAGATTAAAGGTGAATTCAGTAACTCTAAGAAGATAGCTGAGAAATATTTTCTAGATATCTTTGAGAGCATTTACGTTTATATTAAGGTAGTGGGACTACAGTTTTACATCAGGAAAATGTAAATTTCCTCAAAACAGGACTTTAGTTGCAAAATAATGTCCCTTTTCATTTAAGTATTTCAATAATTTCTGTATGTATGTAAAATCGAACTTTGGGATTTCATGGGGTAAAATTTCTGGTTTTAAACAATTATAAATGGGAGGTTTTTTGCATGTAGACCTCTCTATAAGGAAAATAATACTTATCTTGTAGTATTTTTTCAGAAAATAAAGATCTAGTGCTTGCAAATGACAGAGTATTTTAATAGTGGATGTTCCAGTGGTTAAATACATTTGTCAAATAATAACTCATAACAGAAGTTTTGAAAATACTTTGAACTTTATTATACCAAAAATAATACATTGAAAACTGAGATGATACAACAAAAGCAGAATATAGATATGTCTCTAATGACTATGCTAGAAAACATAAAGATTAAAAGTTAATAGACTAATAGTCAAAATTGAGATTTTTTAGATGAAATCCAGAAAACAAAAATTAATCATTTAAAAGTTAGCAGCCAAATAACATTCAGTGTATTCACTATGTTGTGTAACCACTCCTCTCTCTAGTTCCAGATCATTTTCACTACCCTTAACGAGCCCTGTTCCCACTGAGAACTTCCCTGGCACTGCTCAGTTGCTAAGTCATGTCCAACTCTTTGGGACATCATGGGCTGGAGCCTGCAAGGCTCCTTTGTTCATAAGATTTTCCTTGCAAGAATTTTTGGAGTGGGTTGCCACTTTCTCATCCAGGGGATCTTCCTAACCCAGGGATTGACTGTTCATCTCCTGCATTGGCAGGTGGGCTTTTTACCACTGAGCTACCTGGGAAGACCCATATAGAATCATAAAACCAAAGAAATTAGAAGAAAATAATACAACTAAAGATTGAAACAGATGAAACTGAAATGCATGGTAAAATGAATTGAGAGAGAGAAAAAGAAACAATATTAGCAATAATTTGATGTAAGAGAAATTTAAAAGTTAATAAGACTCTATGAAAAATTTTATGGTAAACAAATGAAACATACTTGAAAGGATACTAAACTAAACTTTGTTAGCCCTGAAAGAAATCTGAAATTAGCACCACTGTGAGAATCACTCAATAAGGAAATATAAAAACCCCTGACTTTGTTAGTTTGTAAATCAGTCTAACCAACTCTGAAATAATTTGGTATTATGTTGTAAATTTGAACATGCATATTTCTTACTCTCTGGCCACTCCTTTACCAGAAGTGGAACATAAATTTGCTGCCATATTTACATACTGAAAAAATGTTCATATCAGCACTGAATGTAATTGAAAAAATGGAAACAGAAAAAAATGGGAAGGAATCCCTGTTGGTAGATACAATCACAGTATTATATAGCACTAAATAAATGAGTTATATATTTATGAAATGATTGTGGGAACATAATCTTAAATTGAAGCCAGTTACCATGGGCTATACATGGCATACTTAGCATACAAAATTAAACACAGTAATTAAAAATAAGCATATATGTGTTTTAAAGGTGGCACAGGACTTATCAACACTAAATTTCATGATGGTGATCATCTCTGGGATTTGAGGATAAGGGAGGAACATAATGGTGACTTAAAGGTTATGTATAATATTTTTCTTAGGTACTGCATTAATGAATATTAGTTTCATCATTAAAATGCATAACTTACCTAATTGATATAAGTGTGATTATGGTGCGTCACATTTTACATATTTTAAAAATAAAATTATAATGTTTATAGAAATCCTTAAGGATTATAAACATAGAGGAATTGTTATAAAGCTTCATATAGTAAGAGCCCAGTAAATATTAAGTATTATTATGAATTTTTTCTCAGAGATCTGAAAGTTTTTAACTCTATCAATAAAAACAACTTTTACACACTATCTGTTGGTCCTTTAATGGACCAGAACCTGGTGGTCTGGAGTCGACGATGAGAAAGTGAAAGAAGGAAAGAGGCTAATATTCCCTGGGTTACACAGCCGGCTTTCGCGCTGTGTAATCAGTCAGAAATAGAGAGAGAGAGAAAGAAAGAGAGAAAGAAAGAGAGAGATAAAGAAAGAAAGAGAGAAAGAAAGAAAGAAAGACAAGGGGACCAAAGCTCTGATGGAACAAAAGTGTTTTAATCAACATGGTGTGGGCATATACTGTCTTACAAGGTAGTTATTCTCAGCAAAGACAAAGATTAAAATTCCAGACTTACAAAACACAAGATGACCCCTATTAAAGAGAGAAGAGGGTACTTATCACCATAATGAGAAGCTAACAAAGGAAAAGCCTGGATTCCTCAGCCCCGGGAAAGGCATGCCTCTCCTCTTAATAGGAATTAATAATAGCCAAAGGTTTCCTGACAGATCCAAAACAGCACACAGGAAGCCTCCTGTTAAATGTTTCCAGACAACTATCCTAACTTGTATATCTCTCTGCCATCTTAGTACCACCAATGCAAAAATTACACTATGCTAGCATATATTATAAATATAAAAAAATATAAAATCTATAAAATAAATGAACAATATTTTAAATGAATAAGCTTTATAAATTAATGGAACATAATCAATGATAGTGAGTATAAATTTATATTTCCAATGGCTCCCTAGATATTTTAGAATATTTTTGCTTAACTTTATAGAGTCTTTAGATAGTTATTGCTTTCAAATCATAATTCGACAAAGGTTTAATTTTAGGACAAAAAAAGCATCAGTTCTTCCTCTTGTTTATTTTCATTAGCATTGCTAGAAATTGTTTTTAATGTGTAGCTTATCATAAAGTTATTTTATAGCTAATCATTCTTTTTTGAATGGGTAACTAATCATGCATTTTTGGATGATTAATTTTACTAAACCTGATAAAAAGATGTGTAAGTCTGTTTAATGATTTGCATTATGTGACAATATGCAGAAAATATGTGACAGCATGAGGACACCCACACATTCAGGAATGATCATTTTTCCTAAAAATAGTGGGATGTGTCTTTATTTGAAACTAAAAGAGGAATCAACTTTAAATCAGATTATTAAATGCCATCAACATTTCTTTTTAGAAGTTGAGATTTAAAAAAATAGAGTTTTAATATTTCCTACTTTACTTTGGGTTCACAAATTTCATAAATGAGAGGGCCTGACAAACCCTTCCAGCATCCAAGCTTCAGTAATGCTAGCATGAGAGCTTATATTTTGGAAAACAATTTGGTGTTCTTATAACATTTCGATAGTCTGCTCTGTAATACTTATCTAACTCAAGGTTTTTTTTTTAATTTTTTGTATTCAATAGCTATTTATCAAACCTACTGTGTTTCATTCAACTTCAGCTTCTTCAGAATCAGTGGTTGGGGCATATACTAGGATTACTGTCATGTGGAATGGATTGCCTTGATTGCTTTGGAAATGAACTGAAATCATTCTGTCATTTTTGAGATTACACCCAAATACTGCATTTTGGACTCTTTTGTTGGCTGTGAGGGCTACGCCATTTCTTCTAAGGGATTCTTGTATCCACAGTGGTAGATACAATAGTCATCTGAATTAAATTTGCCCATTCTCATCTATCTTGGTTCACTGATTCCTAAGATGTCGATGCTCACTCTTGCCATCACCTGCTTTACCACTTCCAATTTACTTCAATTCATAGACCTAACATTCCAGGTTTAATGCAATATTGTTCCTTACAGCATCAGACTTTTTATCCACCACTAGAAGAATCCACAACTGAGTCTCATTTCTGATTTGGTCCAGGCTCTTCATTCTTTCTGTAGCTATTAGTAATTGTGCTCCACTCTTCCCCCATAGCATATTGGTCTCCTTCCAAACTAGGGGGCTCATTTTCCAGTGTCATATATTTGTGCCTTTTCATACTGTCCCTGGGGTTCTTTAGACAAGAATACTGGAGTGGGTTACCATTTCCTCCTCCAGTGGACCATGTTTTGTCAGAACTCTTCACTATGATTATCCACCTTGGGTAGTGTTGCATGGCAAGGCTCATATCTCCATTAGGTTATGCAATCTCCTTCTCCGTGACAAGCCTATGATCCATGAAGAAGCCAGAGATGCAGAAGCTCTATACAGAAGTAAAACAGGACTTAAGAATTAACTGTGGCTCAAATCATGAGCTCTTTATTTCAAATTTCAAGATTAAATTGAAGAAAGAAGGGAAATTACTAAGCCATTCATGTATGATCGACATCAAATTCTTTTTTATTATACAATGGAGGTGATGAATAGATTCAAGGGATTAGATGTGGTAGACAAGAGTGCCTGAAGAACAATGGACAGAGGTTCACGACATTATGCAGTAAGCATTGACCGAAATTGTCCCAAAGAAAAAGAAATGCAAGAAGGTAAAAAAATTGCTGAAGAGGCTTTACAAAAAGCCTAAGAAAGAAGAGAAGTGAAAGGCAAGAGAGAAAGGGAAATATATACCTAACTGATTGCAGATTTCCATAGAATAGCAAGTACAGATAAGAAAGCCTTTTGAAATGAACAATGCAAAAAATAGAGCGACATGATAGAATGGTTAAGACTAGAGATTTCTTCAAGAAAATTGGAGATATCAAGGGATCATTTCATACAAGGATGGGTGCAATAAAGGGCAGAAACAGTAAAGGCCTAACAGAAGAAGAAACTAAGAAGAGGTGGCAAGAATACATGAAGAAGTATATATAAAAGGTTTTAATGACTTGGATAACCATGATGGTGTGGTCCCCCATCCAGAGCCAGACATCCTGGAATGTGAGTCAAGTGGGCCTTAGGAAGCATCACTATGAACAAAGCTAGTGGAGGTGATGGAATTCCAGTTGAGCTATTTCAAATCCTAGAAGATGACGCTGAGAAAGTGCTGCACTCAGTATGTCAGCAAATTTGGAAAACTCAACAGTGGCCAAAAGACTGGAAAAAGTCAGTTTTCATTCCAATCCCAAAGAAAGGCAATGCCAAAGAATGCTTAATCTACTGCACAATTGCACTCATCTCACACGCTAGAAAAGTAACACTTAAAATTCTCCAAGCCAAACTTCACCAATACGTGAACCGTGAACTTCCAGATGATCAAGTTGGTTTTAGAAAAGGCAGAGGAACCAGAGATCAAATTGCCAACATCTGCTGGATCATGGAAAAAGCAAAAGAGTTCCAGAAAAGCATCTATTTATGCTTTATTGACTATGCCAAGATTTTGACTCTGTGGATCACAATAACCTGTGGAAAATTCTGAAAGAGATGGACATACCAGACCACCTGACCTGACTCTTGAGAAACCTGTATGCAAGTCAGGAAGCAACAGTTAGAAATAGACATATAACAGCAGACTGGTTCCAATAGGGAAAAGGAGTATGTCAAGGCAGTATATTGTCACCCTGTTTATTTAACTTATATGCAGTGTACATCATGAGAAATGCTGGCCCGGAGGAAGCACAAACTGGAGTCAAGATTTCTGGGAGAAATACCAATAACCTCAAATATGCAGATGACACCATTCTTATGGCAGAAAGTGAGGAAGAACTAAAGAGCTTCTTGATGAAATTGAAAGAAGAGAGTGAAAAAGTTGGCTTAAAATTCAACATTCAGAAAACTAAGATCATGGCATCCGATCCCATCACCTCATGGGAAATAGATGGGGAAACAGTGGACACAGTGGCTGACTTGATTTTTCTGGGCTCCAAAATCACTGCAGATGGAGATTGCAGCCATGAAATTAAAAGACGCTTACTCCTTGGAAGGAAAGTTATGACCAAACTAGATAATATATTAAAAAGCAGAGACATTACTTTGCCTAAAAAGGTCCGTCTAGTCAAGGCTATGGTTTTTCCAGTAGTCATGTATGGATGTGAGAGTTGGACTATAAAGAAGGCTGAGCACCGAAGAATTGATGCTTTTGAATTGTGGTGTTGGAGAAGACTCTTGAGAGTCCCTTGGACTGCGAGGAGATCCAACCAGTCCATACTAAAGGAGACCAGTCCTGGGTGTTCATTGGAGGGACTGATATTGGAGCTGAAACTCCAATACTCTGGCCACCTGATGAGAAAAACTGACACATTGGAAAAGACTCTGATGCTGGGAAAGATTGAGGGCAGTAGGAGAAGGGGACGACAGAGAATGAGATGGTTGGATGGCATCATCAACTCGATGGACATGGCTTTGGGTTGACTCTGGGAGTAGGTGGTGGATAGCAAGACCTGGTGTGCTGCATTTCATGGGGTCGCAAAAAGTTGAACATGACTGCGCGACTGAACTGGACTGAGCTTAGCCTTAGGAAGCATTGCTACAAACAAAGCTAGTGGGAATGATGGAATTCTAGATGAACTATTTAAAATATTAAATATTGTTGCTATTAAAGTGCTGCAATCAATATGCCAGCAAATTTGGAAAACTCAGCAGTAGTCACAGAACTGGAAAAGGTAAATTTTCATCAATCCTAAAGAAAGCCAATGCCAAAGAAGGTTGAAATTAAGGAAGGCTGAGCACTGAAGAAACGATGCTTTCTAATTGGGGTGCTGGAGAAGACTCCTGAGAATCCCTTGGACTGCAAGGATATAAACCTGTCATTCCTAAAATAAATCAACACTGAATATTCATTGGAAGAACTGATGCTGAAGCTGAACCTCCAATGCTTTGGCCACCTCATGCAAAGAGCAAAATCACTGGAAAATGCCCTAATGCTGGGAAAGATTGAAGAAAAAAGGAGAAGAGGGTGGCAGGGGATGAGATGATTATATAACACCACCGAATCAATGGTCATAAATTGAAACAGACCCTGGGAACTAGTAAGGGACAGAAAAGCCTGGCATGTTGCAGTCCATGAGGTTGCAAAGAGTTGGACACAACTTGGCAATTGAGTAACAACAGCAACAAAACCTACACAAGTGTGTTCATTTCACGTACTAGCAATATTATGCTCAAAATCCTTCAAGCTAGGCTTTAGCTTATGTGAATCAAGAACTTCCAGAGGTATAAACTGACTTTCAAAGTGGCAAACATCAAATTGCCAGCATTCATTGGATCATGAAGAAAGCAGGGGATTTCCTGGGAAAAAAAAATCTACTTCTGCTTCATTGATTCCACTAAAGTCTTTGACTGTGGAAAATACTTAAAGAGAAAAGAATAGTATACATACTAGACCACCTTACCTGTCTCCAGAGAAACACATACACAGGTCAAGAAGTAGCAGTTTGAACCAGACATGAAACAATAGAGTGGTTCAAAATTGAGAATGGAATACAGGGTTGCATATTGCCACCCTGATTGTTTAACTTATATGCAGAGTACATCATGAGAAACGCTGGGCTGGATGAGTCACAAGCTGGAATCAAGATTGCCAGGAGAAATATCAATAACCTCAGATATGCAGATGATACCTCTCTAATGGCAGAAAGTGGAGAGGAACTAAAGGATCTCTTGATGAAGGTGAAAGAGCAGAGTGAAAAAGCTGGCTTAAAACTCAACATTCAAAAATGAATACCACAGCATCTGGTCCTATCACTTCATGGTAAACAGATGGGGGAAAAAATGGAAACAGTAACAGACTTTATTTTCATGGGTTCCAAAATCATGGAAGATGGTGACTGCAGCTGTGAAATTAAAACATGCATGTTCCTTGGAAGAAAAACTATGACAAACCTAGACAGTGTATTAAAAAAGAGAGACATCACTTTGCTGAGAAAGGTCCACATATTCAAAGCTATGGTTTTTCCAGGTGTCATGTACTGGGTGTGAGAGTTGGACCATAAAGCAGGCTGAGTGACAAACAGTTAATATTTTTGAACTATGGTGATGGAGCAGATTCTTGAGAGTCCCTTGAACAACGAAGAGATCAAATCAGTAAATCCTAAAGGAAATCAATCCTGAATATTCATTGGAAGGACCAATGCTGAAGCTGAAATTCCTATACTTTGACCACCTGATGCGAATAGCTGATTAACTGGAAAAGACCCTAATGCTGGAAAGGTTGAGGGAAAAAGGAGAAAGTGATGGCAGAGGATGATTAGATAGCATCACTTACTCAATGGACATGAATTTGGGCATACTTTGAAAGGTGGTGGAAGACAGAGGAGCCTGACATGCTACAGTCTATGAGGTCACAAAGATTTATACATGACTTAGCGAGTGAAAAATACCATTGTATTTCCTGCAACGTGTTTGGATAGAAAGAAGCATTGGATATAACCCTGAGATCAAGAAATTCTCTGTTTTTTGAGGAAATCGGGTAAGAATTGAATGCAATGCAGTTTGCTAAGCACTGGTTTGGATACACTCCTGTAATGCTATGAAGTTCAGTTTTTTAGCAACAGTATGATGTCAATAGGATGCTAATATTGCCTTCATTATACAGATATGAACACTGAGAGGTTACAGGAATCTCATAAGTCCATAGTACTGTAAAATGACTCCCAACCCCAGAACCTCAGTCTCATGGTTTCTGGTCTAGTGTTCCTTCCACTGCATGGTGGTTGCTATATTAATTTCCTAAATCCAAGTACATCTGATAGAAATGTTCTGTCTTTCAAAATCCTCTTTACCCTTTTTTTCATCATGATCTAAATGTGAGGTTTCACAATATTTGCAGTGAATACATTAGGACTCATTATAAATTTGTTACTTAGTATGTGTAAGACATTTCTAAAGCAAAAGTTTTCAAATGATCATTTCAAGCTAATATTCATTATCTGTTTTCAAATTGTAGCCATGTTACCATAAAGACCTAAGTTCAGATGTTAAAGCATCACTAGAAATCCCTTTCACACTAGCAAGGCGGGAGGGAAGACTTATTAGGCCATTTTAAATATTAACTTCTATGTTATTACAGTGCACATTGTCAGTATTTTCCACTACTACATTGCACACTAGTTATGATAATATAACTATGTTTTCAGAAATATTCAATCTAGCAGGAATTTTTAAAAAGAATTATTAATCACCCAAAGGAAATTGTATTCATTAATTAGCAAAGAAAGATCATAGTAATGAAATTATCATAAAATTTAAAGAGCTGGAAAAGCATTTTAACAACATAATTTATAAATTAATCTGAAGTGTAGTGATTTTCTATTAAAATCTGAAGTTCTCAATTTGAGTATAATTCCTTCTCGTGAGCTACTACTGTTTAGTCATTATAAGAGAAATTTTTAGGAGATAATATTTCATTGGGAGTCGTTTATAATTGAAGTTTCCAAACCATCAATCTCTTGTTCATTTTCTCACATCATGTGGTGACATTTGTAAATCATCCAAAATGCTAAGCTTGAGTTATTATGATGTAATATGAAATAAATCACTGCTGATTTTTCCCCCAAAGATTTCATGAGTTTTTGCTGAAAGAAAGGATGTGGGAAGATCCGAATACCATCTTGCACTAGGTTGATTAGGATTTAATACACTTTTAAGCCTCTCATTTCTTCCCCTACACTGAGTAGAAAGGAAGTTAAGAACAAAACCAAAAAATCACTGAGGTCAATTGAAGTGAATGTACAATGGTGACTGTCTCTGAGTTCTTCACTAGTTAGCCTGTTGAGATAAATTTTTCCTATTTGATTGTTACCTATCCTTTCTTGACCTATTTATAAAATATTTCTGTTTTGCCATATTTTCTGTTTACAAACTCTTATCCTTCAGGAAGAAGTACAGTAAGGTCAGAATTGGGTACCTTAGAAATCTTCTCTGATCTGCTTTAATTTCAGATTAGGGAAATTGATCCCCAAAAGCAACTTGCTACAAAATCCCATTGATATTTGTGGGAAGACTGGGGTTAGAACCCAAGACACTCTTAGGTCAGGAAATTTTCTGACCTAAGATTTTTCCATTTTAGCAATATTTCTTCCACTGGTCCTCCTCTTATTCACCATTGAACAAATGTTCTTTAAGAGCTTATTAAAAAAAAATCTGCAAATATTTAATTTTTGTTCTCTTTCACATCTTACACATATTTTTTTTTCCTTGTCATAAATAGATGATCCTTTACACATTGCTCTTGATAAGCACAAGGGGGAATATATGTTGATCCAGACTGACCATCACCTACTAGTAGGAAACTGACATGGGTTAACACACTACACAGTAACCTCTTTCTTTTTCTTCTACCTGCCCTACTTCCTCCAACCTCACTCTGTCTGTTGACACACACACGGATTCAACGTAACCAAAACCCTATGTCTCAACAAAAAGTCTGTCAAAACAAGCAGAATCCTCTAAAAGAATGTAAATATCCAAATTTTAAGTTCCTTTAGGTAATAAGATATATGAAGCAGAGCTAGACAGATGCAAAACAGGACCAAGATCAAATTACAAAATTATGAACAGATATGTTTATGTTAGATGATGAAAGATCCAGTGTGTGAAAAAAGCATTCCTGCAAAAGGAGCAGAAACAGAGATGTCTTCTGCTAGGCCACAAATTTACCTCACACATCTTTGAACCCTTTCAGAAGGTCCAAAACCTCATAGCAACTTTGTATTCTTTTTAAGTCTAATCACTGAGTTTCAACAAAGTCTCATTAAGCATCTATTGACTAGTTACTATCACTTATAAGTCTCATGCTGCTATTGAGAGGTATGTAAGGACTTGCCTGTCCTCACTTGGGAAAGGCAAAACTGTAGATAATTATGCTCAAAGCTCATCTCAGAGGAGATGACTTAGCTGTCATGGCATAGTTAATGTCATTAAAAAGCATTATAAATATAATTTTCATGAGACATTTTGTTTTTTATTTACATCTAGTCACCTCTAGAAATTATATTCCAAAATAAACTTGCTTTTTAAGTAGCTAGATAGCACTCTGGTCCATCTGTAATTTTTAAAGATAATGTAATTCTTATTCTTTTCATTACAAAGCTAATAAAACAAATCTCATAATGCAGTATTTCTAAAATATCAGCATGCAAAAGTGTTGTTTACCAGCTTAATTAATGTGCCTGTCATATTCTGGAATGGTTTTAAGGACTGTGAAATATTAGTAACATAGGTTCAGTTCAGATCAGTAGTTCAGTTGTGTACTACTATTTCTGACCCCATGGACTGCAGCATGCCAGGCCTCCCTGTCCTTCACCAACTCCCAGAATTTACTCAAACTCATATCCATTGATTAGGTGATGCGATCCAACCATCTCATCCTCTGTCATCTCCTTCTTCTCCTCCTCCACTGGGTCTTTTTCCAATGAGTCAGCTCTTCGCATCAGGTGGCCAAAAGTATTGATTTCAGCTTTAACATCAGTCCTTCCAATGAATATTCAGGACTGATTTACTTTAGGATGGACTGGTGGGATCTCCTTGCAGTCCAAGGGACTCTCAAGAGTCTTCACCAAAACCTTAAATCAAAAGCATCAATTCTTCAGCGCTCACTTTTCTTTATAGTCCAACTCTAACATCCATACATGACTACTGGAAAAGCCATAGCCTTGACTAAACTGATCTTTGTTGACAAAGTAATGTCTCTGCTTTTTAATATGCTGTCTAGGTTGGTAATAACTTTTTTACCAAGGAGCAAGCACCTTTTAATTTCATGCCTGCAGTCACATGCCTGCAGTGATTTTGAGGCCCAAGAAAATAAAGTTAGCCACTGTTTCCACTGTTTCCCCATCTATTTGCCATGAAGTGATAGGACCGGATGCCATTATCTTAGTTTTCTGAATGTTGAGCTTAAAGTCAACTTTTTCACTCTCCTCTTTCACTTTCATCAAAAGGATCTTTAGTTCTTCCTCATTTTTCTGCCATAAGAGTGGTGTCATCTGCATATCTGAGGTTATTGATATTTCTCCCGGCAATCTTGATTCCAGCTTGTGCTTCATCCAGCCCAGCGTTTTTCACGATGTACTCTGCATAATAAGTTAAATAAGCAGGGTGACAATATACTGCCTTGACGAACTCCTTTTCCTATTTGGAACCAGTCTGTTGTTCCATGTCCAGTTTTAACTGTTGCTTCCTGACCTGCATACAGATTTCTCAAGAGGCAGGTCAGGTGGTCTGGTATTTCCATCTCTTTAAGAATTTTCCAGTTTGTTGTGGTCCACAGAGTCAAAGGTTTTGGCATAGTCAATAAAGGAGAAGTAGATGTATTTCTGGAACTCTCTTGCTTTTTCAATGATCCAGCAGATGTTGGCAATTTGACCTCTGGTTCCTCTGCCTTTTCTAAAACCAGTTTGAACATCTGGAAGTTCATGGTTCACGTACTGTTGAAGCCTGGCTTGGGAACTTTTGAGCATTACTTTACTAGCGTGTGAGATGCGTACAATTGTGCAGTAGTTTGAGCATTCTTTGACATCACCTTTCTTTGGGATTGGAATAAAAGCTAACCTTTTCCAATCGTGTGGCCACTGCTGAGTTTTCCAAATTTGCTGGCATATTGAGTATAGCACTTTCACAGCATCATCTTTTAGGATTTGAAATAGCTCAACTGGAATTCCATCACCTTCACTAGCTTTGTTCATAGTGTTGCTTCCTAAGGCTTACTTGACTTCGCATTCCAGGATGTCTGGCTCTATGTGAGTGATCACACCATCGTGATTATCTGGGTCATGAAGATCTTTTCTGTATAGTTCTTTTGTGTTCTTGCTACCTCTCTTAATATCTTCTGTTAGGTCCAGATCATTTCTGTCATTTATTGAGCCCATCTTTGTGTGAAGTGTTCCCTTGGTATATCTAGTTTTCTTGAAGATATCTCTAGTGTTTCCCATTCTATCATTTTCCTCTATTTCTTTGCATTGATCACTGAGGAAAGCTTCCTTATCTCTCCTTGCTATTCTTTGAAACTCTGCATTTGAATGGGTATATCATTCCTCTTTTCTTTTGCTTTTGGCTTCTCTTCTTTTCACAGCTGTTTGTAAGGCCTCCTCAGACAGACATTTTGATTTTTTGCATTTCTTTTTCTTGGAGATGATCTTTCTCTCTATCTCCTGTATAATATCATGAACCTCCATCCGTAGTTCTTCAGGCACTCTGTCTGTCAGATCTAATCCCTTGAATATATTTGTTTGAAACCACTAGACCATTCAGATATGACCTAAATCAAATCCCTTATGATTATACAGTGAAAGTGACAAATATATCTCTTGAATCTATTATTAGTAACATAAATTAATAGAATACTCATTGTTCTGTTTCATTAGCATTCAGGCAATGGATAGAAAGACAATTTCCATAAATTGATGCATTGAATTTTAAGGTATTTATTTTATTGAATCCTGTAATTTTACATCCTGAATAATTGATTGTTCAAATAATTTGCTTATTCTTAACAAAGACCATGCAGAAACATTGAGAACTACAGAAAGTAGGAATGGACAGCTACATATATGTCAGCAGTCATGTATGGATATAAGAGTTGGACCATAAAGAAAGCTGAGCACTGAAGAATTGATGCTTTTGAAATGTAGTGTTGGGGAAAACTCTTGAGAGTCCCTTGGACTGCAAGGAGATCCAACCAGTCCATCCTAAAGGAAATCAGTCCTGAATATTCATTGGAAGGACTGATGCTGAAGTGGAAACTCCAATAATTTGGCCACCTGATATGAAGGACTGACTCATTGGAAAAGATCCTGATGCTGGGAAAGATTGAAGGCAGGAGGAGAAGGGGACAACAGAGGATGAGATGGTTGGATGGCATCACCAACTCAATGGACATGAGTTTGGGTAAACTCCAGGAGTAGGTGGTGGACGGGGAAGCCTGGCGTGCTGCAGTCCATGGGGTCGCAATGAGTTAGACACGACTGAGCGACTGAACTGAACTGATATCAATTTATGGACCTGTGTGTATTTGGAATAGCCTCTATCCAATATGAGAATTTTTCTTTATGAATTTGCAGTAGAAATTATGGTATGGTTGTACTCCAACCACTGTGGCTGAAGGTGATCATGACTTGTTCTATGACCACTGAAGGTTCCCTGCAGAGCAGCTGCCTCTACTTAGAGCTGGGAAAATGGAAAGATGTTCAAGACTGGAGTCCTGCTCAAATTCTCTGCTGCTGTAAAGATGTATGTAGCATATTCCCTTCTTTCTTTATACTCCTTTCCAAATTTTTTGCCAGTTCCTCATGTTAGCAGAAAAAAAGGGCCTGGAATCACAACCACAAAACTATAAGACAGAGTGTAAAAGAGTTGTGTCATTTCTTTGAAAGATTAGGGATGTGACATTGTCCCATTTACAAAAGGAGATGTATATGGACATTTATCTTGCTATCATACAATCATCAAACATTGAAATTAACTTAAAAGTCCAACAAGATAATAAATACAGAAAAAAAGAGTATAATACAACTTCAAGTACTAAATGCATAATCATAACAATATAAAGTTGAAAAAATGGAAAATGCTAAAGAATGTGGAAAGCATAGTTCATTTATATAGTGTCACAAAGCTCAAATGGCACTATAGAATTTCATGGAAAAGTAAATAACAAACACTGGTGGTTACTTTCAGGGAATGTGATAGTGAATATAATTTAGGAAACCTTCAGAGGCTTTTCACCTGTGTCTCTGTTTGTTTTCTAATAAAAAAATATAGCTGTGGCAGATGGCAAATATTATGATTATAGATAGATATCATGATTTACTATGCATATGTTCATACTTACTGAATTATTCTTTACTATTTCTGAATATTTGAATTATCCTATAGTTTTTGAAAAAGCATACAAGAAAATCAGGCATAGTTTAGTCTCACAACTTTTTATCAGTTATAGCTTAGGCAGTCACCTGTTATCACTGAATCTCAGATCTCTTACTCTAAATCTCTTACAGTGTCCTTGTGAGAACTAGAGATAATGAATGTAAAGTGCCTATCATTTGAAGGTCCTCAATAAAGATGACACTTGGTTGTTACTGCTATTAATAATATACTTGCCCGAATACAGTATACATTTGCTACATAAATGAAAGTGAGTTGTATATGGGACTCTTTTGTATATAATACCGAACTTCTCATGAGCTAAGAAGGCTAATGAAAGATGCAAAAATGCAGAATGCCAATTAATAGATGAGGAGACATCAATTCTTGTATGTGAAAGACAGACTTATTTTATTTTTATTATACCAGCATAGTTATTAATAACATCCCCTTTCACTCTTAAGAGTGTAACTGTATGAATGATAAATTATATGTTTATTGTCAGATTCAGTAGTGGAATAGGTTACGTCTTAATTTATGCTAAGCAAAATAGTTGATAAATGTTGTTCTAGTCTGGTAACCATCTAAGAACTATTTGAAAGATTCAAGCACCCTCTTGGAAAAGTTTAGACATTGGTGAATAGTGAAGAATATTTTTTTCTGTCAAATTCATAAGGAAGTGTTTTCTGTTGCCGTTCAGTTGCTGAGTCATGTCTGATTCTTTGCACCCCATGGAATGCAGCATGCCATGTCATTCACTATCTCTTGGAGTTTGTTTAAGATGGGGAAACAAGGGAAACAGTGACAAACTTTATTTTCTTGGGCTCCAAAATCACTGCATATGGTGACTGCAGCCATGAAAGTAAAGATGCTTGCTCCTTGGAAAAAAGCTATGACCCATCTAGAGAGCATATCAAACTTAGGTCTATTGAATCAGTGATGCCTACAACTATCTCATCCTTTGCCATTCCCTTCTCCTCCTGCCCTCAATCTTTCCCAACATCAAGGTCTTTTCCAATGAGTCAGCTCTTTGCATCAGATGGCCATATTACTGGAGCTTTAGCTTCAGCATCAGTCCTTACAATGAATATTCAGAGTTGAATTCTTTTAGGATTCACTGGTTCAATTTCTTTATAGTCCAAGGGGACTCTCAACAGTCTTCTCCAGCACCATAATTTAAAAGCATCGGTTCCTCAGTGCTCATTTTTCTTTATGGACCAACACTGACATCCATATATGACCACTTGAAAAGCCATAGTTTTGACTATACGGACTTTTGTCAGCAAAGTGATGTCTCTGCTATTTAACATGCTATCTAGGTTTGATGACTCAAGATTGCTGGGAGAAATATCAATAACGCCAGATATGCAGATGACACCACCCTAATGGTAGAAATTGAAAAGGAACTAAAGAGACTAGATGAAGGTGAAAGAGGAGAGTGAAAAAGCTGACTTGAAACTCAACATTCAGAAAATGAAGATAATGGCGTCCAGTCCCAGCACTAGATGGGGAAACAAGGGAAACAGTGACAAACTTTATTTTCTTGGGCTCCAAAATCACTGCATATGGTGACTGCAGCCATGAAAGTAAAGATGCTTGCTCCTTGGAAAAAAGCTATGACCCATCTAGAGAGCATATTAAAAAGCAGAGACATTACTTCATCGACAAAGCTCTGTTTAGTCAAAGCTATGGTTTTTTCCAGTAGTCATGTATGGATGTGAGAGTTTGACCAAAAAGAAGATTGAGGGCTAAAGAATTCATGCTTCCAAATTGTGGTGCTTGAGAAGATGTTTAAGAGTCCCTTGGATAGCAGGGAGATCAAACCAGTCAATCCTAAAGCAAATTAACCCTGAATATTCATTGGAAGGTCTGATGCTGAATTTGAAGCTGCAATACTTTGACCACCTGATGAGATGACCTGACTCACTGGAAAAGACCCTAGTGATGGGAAAGACTGAAGGCAAAATGGGAAGGAGATTACAGAGCATGAGACAGTTAGATGGCAACACCAACTCAATAGACATAAGTTTGAGCAAGCTTTGGGAGATAAAGAAGGACAGGGAAGCTGGCATCCTGTGGTCCATGGAGTCACAAAGAATTGAACACAATTGAGGGACTGAATGACAACAACTAGGCTTGCTGTAACTTTAATATCATGGCTGCAGTCACCATCCACAGTGATTTTGAGGCCCAAGAAAGTAAAATCTGTCTTAAGACAAAAAACAATAAAAAAAGAAAGTATAATGTTAGAGAATATTCAAACTTCACAGAGCAAAATGAAGACTATTGCAAATTGGTAAGGAGACAATTTTTTCTCAATCTAAAGAAGAAGTTACTAGTAATTATAATGAACATTGATTCCTTCTGTTTGTTAGGTCTCTCAGGGTTTTCCAGATATAGGATCATAGCGTATAAGTCATGGACTGCAGCCTGACTGGTTACTCTGTCCATGGGATTTCCTAAGCAAAAATATTGAAGTGGATTGCCATTTCCTCTTCCAGAGGATCTTCCCAAGCTAGAATTTTTGAATATCATTGAATATGGCAATCATTATTTTTAATGTTATAAGTATATTAATTAATGGGTTTATAAATATTGACTGAAATTTGTACTCCAAGAATAAACCTCATATGATAAAGGTCTATTATTTCTATTATTTTTAATGTGGATATTATACACTAATGGGTTCTGTTTATGTATAATTTATTTAGCATTTTACATAGTTTAAATGTAAATTATATAGACATTTAAGATTTACATTGACTTCTTATTTTTTAATTATATTTAGCAATATTTGTCAGTATTGAAAATTGGTTTTATAGTTAGTGACCAACAAAAAGCATTTGCAAAATTTCTTTTCCTTTGAGAAGAATTGTTTAAAGAGCACTGTGCTTATCTGGTAGTTAAAGATTTGATAGAATTCCATAGTGAAATTCCCTAAGCAAGGTGTTGCAGCAAATTTTTAAAAAGATTGCCAATTTTTTCTTTAGAAATTAATCTTTTTATATTTTTCTTCTACACTTGGGTCAATTCTGGTAAATAATAAATTTTTATAATATTACCTATTTCATCTAGATTTTCAAGTATAGTTGAATTGATCTTTCAATGGCATTTTCCTTCTCATTTGTTTTCTCTTAAAAGTTGAATCCTTTCCATTTAATTGCAATTGTTAGCTACCTATCTGTTCAATTCAATGAATTTTTCAGGAAAGTTTTGCTATTTAATTATTTTACTGGATTTTTTTAAATTTCTAATTCAACATTAAATATATAGAACTTTATATTAGAGATATAGAACATTCCTCTCAATCCTCACAAATTTCCTGTTCCCTTGGTATTGATCCCAGTCCCAGGCAACCACCAGTCTACTTCTGGCCACTATAGATTAGTTTTTGCCAGTTTTAGAATTTCATATAAATATAATAATTTGCTATGTAGCCTATTGAGTCTGCTTGTTTTCCCACTGAATATATTATTTTTGAGATTTATTAATATTTTGCATATGTAAGTAGGTTCCTCCCTCCCCTGTATTGCTAAATAGTATTTAATTTTTTGGAAATATTCTGATTTGTTTACCTATTTACCTGTTGACAGACATTTGGGTTATTTCTAGGTTTTAAATATTGTGAATAAAAGTGCTCTGCACATCACTGTGCATATCTTTATGTGCCTTTTCATATCACTTGGATAAAAATGAAGATTGAAATTTCTGTGTTATATAGTAAGTGCATATTTAACTTTATAAGAAACTGCAAAACTTTTTATCAAAGTGGTTGGAAATTTTATATTTCTTCCAATGTAAGAAAATTATCATGACTTCATGGCTGGATTAACACTCATCATTATTAAGTCTTTAAATTAAAGCTATTCTAACAGGTGTGCAATAGTATCATGTTGTGTTTTTAATTTTCACTTTCCCAATGACAAATGATGTTGTGTGGCTTTCTATGTGTTTATTGACCATATATCTTCTCTAATGAAACATTTTTGAAATCTTTGCTCGCGTGGGATTGGATTATATGTTTTCTTATCCATTTATTCAGATTCTGAATTTAATAAGCATACCATAGACATGTGTTATGTATATATAATTTTGCTTCCCTATTAGCTCAGTTGGTAAAGAATTTGCCTTTAATTCAGGAGACCTGGATTTGATCTCTAGGTTGGGTAGATACCCTGGAGGAGGGCATGGCAACCCACTCCAATATTCTTGCCTAGAGATTCTCCATGGACAGAGAAACTTGGTGGGCTAGAGACCATGGGGGTGCACAGAGTCAGAAACGATTAAGTGACTAATCACAGCATGTATATGTATATGTATATGAGTATGTATGTATGTAGTGTTTCCCAAGTGACTCAGTGGTAAAGAATCTGCTTGCAATACAGGAGATTCAGGTTCAATCTCTGAGTCAGTAAGATCTCCTGGAGTAGGAAATGACAACTCACTCCAGTGTTGACTGGAAAATCCAATGGACAGAGGAGTCTTGTGGGCTACAGAATATAGGATTGCAATATATATATGTGTGTGTGTGTGTGTGTGTGTGTATACACATACATATTATTTATTTGTATTTATATTTATATATACAGCTGCTGTTGTTGCTGTTAAGTCACTTCAGTCATGTCTGACTCTGTGTGACCCCATAGACGGCAGCCCACCAGGCTCTTCTGTCCCTGGGATTCTCCACGCAAGAACACTGGAGTGGGTTGCCATTTCATTCAGCACAGTATGCATATTTTTTCTAGCCATCTCTGCCTTCCTTTTTCAGTTTTATCACACTATAGCATGAAGAGAGGATGTTTCCGATTTTAGCCACTTAGTATGGCAGCATTTGCTTCTGGGTGTACGCTCTACTTAGTGTTTCTTATAAAATTATAAGCTTGCCACCTTTTCCATTATTACAAGCAATGCCTACCTGACTTTGTTCTACTGTAATCTCCTGAGTTCACTCTGTTTTGGGTGGGGATGGGGGGATTATGTCCAGAGTTACATGTAAATTTAATGTAAACCTCCAACTGTCCTTAAGACATGAACTATGGGTGATTTAAAAAATTGAATTGCTCTATTGTTCACACATATACATACAAACTCAAGAAGTAATGAAATCAGAACTTAGGCTACCTCTAATCTTAATCAAAATTTGAATTACAACTAAAAATTCACCAGCACATTGCTATTCACAACAAAATTATATCATTTGCTCCTACCACAATTCTAATCAGATAAGCAGGGAATATTTAATTTTAGTTTCAATTAAGAGACGAAAAAATAGAGATACGTTGATTTTATTTGACTTCCCTATGGTCATAAAGTGAAGCTAAAATGCTTGGAAACAGTTATATACTCTCCCCATCCACTGTTTTGATTCTTGATAACTATTTTTCCTTTAGATAATTCTAAGCTATGTTAATTGAAGTAAAAAATAAAAATATTGTAAAAAGAGGAGAGATGTTTTTTATACTGGAACCTGTCATAGAAATACCAAGTAGAAAGATGGAGTCAAATAAATAAAATCAAATATGTGTGTGTGTGTGTGTGTGTGTGTGTGTGTGTGTAAAATGTGTGTGAGACAGGAATAGACAGGGCTGGAGGAAGAAGGGAGCAATTGTGTGGTGACTGAAGGGTTTTTCTGGTGAAACAGGTCTCAAAGCCTCAGCAGTGCTTTTTACTTCATATAATTTGTGCTTCCTTTTTGTTACAAGCCAGAAAGCACAATAGCTTTAGCAACACTGGTATAGAGTACTAATACTCAAATTCTATGAAGACTTATTTTTTATTATATTAAGGAGCCATTGACCTAAGGTAGACTTTTCTAGGGCTTATATGACTTTTAATTTTTTTTTGTAAGCTATCAAAGTAAAAGAGAAATACCTATAATGTCATAATATATTTATTCCCTCAGATGTATTCATGTGTGTGTGTATATATATATATATATTATAATGACAATTAATTAGAGGAAATAAAGGCAAGAATCATTAAAAAAATCCCTTCTCTATGATTTTGCATATTTATTGGTGTATAGTAGCCCAACACACAGGAATGTTTAAATTAATGGGCACTTAAATTGTGATGTTGATTTGTCATTACAAATCCTAACAAACTGGATTTTATCTCGCTTAACTGTGATTTAGAGACAAACATAGAAGTGACAAGCAAATCAATGGCTTCACTTATAATCATCTTGATGTTTCTAGGTCAGTTGTTGTCAAACCTGTCTGCACTTATTATTCCCTGGGTGAGGGGGAAGGCAAATTAAAAGTAGCAACACCAGGACTTCATGCCCAGAGATTCTTGAGTTTGTGTAGGATGAGTCTATGTCATTTAAATAAACTCCATGGGTGTACATAAAATACAAATAGATTTGAGACCACAGCTCTTTTTAATGAGAGATTATATTACAGAAAAGAACAGCAGCATAAAAATGCATGAGTGCACACACATAAAAATCCTAACACTCTTTACCAAAAATTTAATTTTTTTTAATTTATTTTTTATTTTTTTCCATTTATTTTTATTAGTTGGAGGCTAATTACCTTACAATGTTGTAGTGGTTTTTGCCATACATTGACATTAATCAGCCATGGATTCACATGTGCTCCCCATCCTGAACCCTCCTCCCACCTCCCTCCCCATCCCGTGTGTGTGTTCACTGTGTTTTACTCCTTGTGACCTCATTGACTACAGCCTGCCAGGCTCCTCTGTCCATGGGAATTTTCAGGCAGGAATACTGGAGTAGGTTGCCATTTCCTCCTGCAAGGGATCTTCCCAAGCCAGAGATCAAACTGTTCTCCCGCATCTCCTTCATTGACAGGCGGATTCCTCTATCACTGTGTCACCTGAGAAGCCCATGCATTGCTTTTCAATTTGAAAAGCAGTTCTCTTAGAAAAATAAGAAGTTTTAAATAAGATATTTTGTAATTGAATTAAATAGAATAGATTTATTTCTGCCCAATCAAAAGTGGGAGAGAGAGGAGCTCTGCACATTTGTAGAGAATTAGTGTAGAAAAAAAGAAGGTACATTTGGAAAAAAAACATCTATTTTCAGGATGTAAGGTGATACTAAAAACAGTAAAAAGATAGCAAACACGACTGCCTTTCTATATTATTCTTATGTTATTTAAACTCCTTTATTAAGGAAAAGAAAGAAAGAAAGTGAAGTCGCTCAGGCATGCCCAACTCTTTGCAACCCTATGGACGGTAGCCTACCAGGGTTCTCTATCCATCTGATTCTCCAGGCAAGAAAACTGGAGTGGGTTGCCATTTCCTTCTCCGGGGGATCTTCCCAACCCAGGGATTGAACCCGGGTCTCCCGCATTGCAGGCAGATGCTTTACCATTTGAGCCATCAGGGAAGCGAACCTTCATAAGGAAGGTTGTCTTATAAATTAAATATGTATATCTATTGAAGGGCTACTTCATAAAGATTTCTTTCTACCTCCAAACTATGGAATCAAACTTTGCCTCCACATTATTAGACTTTTAAGATATAATGATTTCACACATTTTTTAAAAATTTATTTTAATTGGAGGTTAATAACTTTATAACATTGTAAGGCTTTTTGCTATACATTGGCATGAATCAGCCATGGGTGTACATGTGTCCCCTATCCTGAACCCCCCTCCCACCTCCGTTCCCACTAAACCCCTCAGGGTTGTCTGAGTGCACCGGCCTTGAGTTCCCTGTTTCATGCATCAAACTGGTGAACTATTTCACATATAATATACATGTTTCAATGCTATTCTCTCAAATCATCCCACCCTCGCCTTCTCCCACAGAGTCCAAAAGTCTGTTCTTTACATCTGTGTCCCTTTTGCTGCCTCACATATATGGTCATTGTTACCATCCTTCCAAATTTCATATATATGCATTAATATACTGTACTGGTGTTTTTCTTTTTTACTTACTTCACTCTGTATAATAGACTTCATTTTCATCCACCTCATTAGAACTTATTTAAATGTGTTCTTTTTATTAGTGAGTAATATTCCATTGTGTATGTGTACCACAGCTTTCTTATCCATTTGTCTGCCGATGGACATCTAGGTTGCTTTCATGTCCTAGCTATTATAAAAAATGTTGTGATGAACACTGGGGTACCTGTGTCTCTTTCAATTCTGGTTTCCTCAGTGTGTATACCCAGCAGTGGAATTGCTGGGTGATATGGCAGTTCTATTTCCAGTTTTTTAAAGGAATCTCCCCACTCTTCTCTATAGTGGCTGGACTAGTTTGCATTCCCACCAATAGTGTAGGAGGGTTCCCTTTTCTCCACACCCTTTCCAGCATTTATTGTTTATAGAATTTTTGATGGCAGCCATTCTGACTGACTGAGTCAGTGGTACTGGTGAGGTACTGGTGAGATGGTACCTCATTGTGGTTTTGATTTGCATCTCTCTGATAATGAGTGATGTTGAGCATCTTTTCATGTGTTTGTTGGCCATCTGTAGGTCTTCTTTGGAGAAATATCTGTTTAGTTCTTTGGCCCATTTTTTTGATTGAGCCATTTATTTCTCTGGTATTGAGTTGCATGAGCTGCTTGTATATTTTTGAGATTAATTCTTTGTCAGTTGCTTCATTTCCTATTATTTTCTCCCATTCCGAAGACTGTCTTTTCACCTTGCTTATAGTTTCCTTCGTTGTACAAAAGCTTTTAAGTTTAATTAGGTCCTATTTGCTTATTTTTGCTTTTATATCCATTATTCTGGGAGGTGGGTCATAGAGGATCCTGCTGTGATTTATGTCAGAGAGTGTTTTGCCTATGTTTTCCTCTAGGAGTTTTATAGTTTCTGGTCTTACATTTAGATCTTTAATTCATTTTGAGTTTATTTTTGTATATGGTGTTAGAAAGTGTTCTAGTTTTATTCTTTTACTGGTGCTTGGCCAGTTTTCCTAGCACTGTCTGTTAAAGAGATTGTCTTTGCTCTATTGTATATTCTTGCTTCCTTTGTCAAAGATAAGGTATCCACAGGTTTATGCATTATTTTTATAAAATGATTAAAAATCTACATTTATTCCTAGAGATTAGGCAAATAATACACGAGCATTTAATCCAGACTTGACAATGTGGGTTTGAAAAAAACACAATTCAAAACAAACAATAGCTTTTTGGAAATTAGCAAATCTGGCATCAAGAAATATTTTCTTTTTGTTTCATTTTTTCTTCTTGAAGTACTCAAGGGTATTGAATTTAAAATGCTACATCTAAGCTACTTTATAGAATAGTATCATTGCTATAAATTATCTTTGTTTTTTAATATTATTATTAAAATGTTGTTTTTCTTCACAATGGTACATTTAAAAAATGTCTCTTTTTCTGTGTTTGAAACTCTTGAAAGAAATAAAAAAGCGTGGTATTTAATGAGTTATCTGAAATGCCCCTACCTATCCATGACAAGATGCCCAGATCAATATTATTCAAGGAGTTTGTTGTCAAAATGATTCATTCTACACAGTAACTGGTTCTGTAGTCATGTGCATAGTTCATTTCTCAGGTTAGCTTAGAAAGAAAGAACAAGTTAGACATTTTGTTTTGATTGTTTGCTGTCATTCAGCAAGCCAATTTAGAGAATAAAGGAAAAATATAAACACATAACACTCATTTTTAGGTCCTTTAAGAATATTCATCTAAATATGATCATATGAAGCAACTGATTCTCTTTATATTTTGTGCTCAACAGATGTAGCTTTAGAAAAGAATATAAACCATTTTTTATCTTTCCAATTTTTATAGTCAAAATGAGATTACATCATGGGGATAGCTAAAATCAGGTACCGCTTGGCAGAATCAAATGTAGGTTAAAAATATAGAAACCATTTTGCTGATAAAAGTTTCAGTAAAGGTGTAAAAAACCAAATTTAACTTAGTCTGATACAGAATAGATCAAGCGATCAGAGACCGTAGCACTTTTTTCCCCACCTGGTTTCCTATGGATTTTCTTTGTCATGAAGTCAGGTGGGTAAGAAAGAGGTACACAGAACTAAAATGAGTCTTGGCAACCCTGTCAGACTGTGTTTTACAGCTTCCTTTCTGGTCTGCCATTTGAGTTGGCCTGGCCAAATATAGTTTTCTTAGGCTTTATCTTCAGAGAATTAAAGAAAGATGACCTCGTTTTGAGAAAAATACTGGCTGGAAAGTAAATTTTCCTTCCATATCAGCCTATTTGCAAACTACATAAACCCTATACAGAAAGAACTTTGTAAGTGCAATTAAGTCTGAACACAGCCTTTGAACACTTGAAATTTTTTTGACAACAGAAGATTGGAAAAAAAAATTAATATATATTTATAAATGGCTCAGAGAAAGGCTAAAATGGCTATTTCTCTAAAAAATGTCATAATAGAAATTTTATTTTTAACTCTTTTTAAAATCATCTTCATGTGTTTAGCAAAAAGAGATGAGACAGAAACACTCATGTGTTATCCTTATTTATTCACATCACTATTTATTCATACTATTATTTAAATTCCTAAATAGTATTAATATTTGAAATACTATACTCTGAAATCATCATAATACTTTTTTAAAATTTTTGGTGCATTCATTATTGTAAATCAGAACACATGGTCATCGTGAGTAAACTAGGAATAATAGTACCTAACTCACAGGGTGTTTTTTTAACTTTAAACAAGTTGATTCATGTAAAACACTAAGAATAGTATCAGACATAAGATAAAGGACTCAGACAATGTTGGCAATTATTATTCCCTTAATGAGTCACTTGAAATTATAACCTTATGGGTGAGAATGGGATAGAGAAAGATATATCTTAATTTGGGAATATGAGACAGTGTTCTGAGAGGGTCAAGCTTCAGTTTAGTATAATAATAGTAGTTCCCAAACCACCAACAATGGAGGAGTCACAGATAGAGTATTGACCTCAAATTACAGTCAAATTACATTTCACTTTATGATTTTGCCTGGGCTCACTTTTCTATTTTTCTGTGAGGATCTTGCTTAGAAAAAATGAAAGAAAGTTATTATTAGTAAAGTCAAATTAATGTTCTACTGATTTCACTTCAAGCGAAAATGTCCTTCCTGTCAAAATAAGCATTTTTAAAAAATTAGATAGCAAAGTAAATAAAAAGATTGGAAGGTGAGTAGAAAAGGAAAATGATGGGATGGTAAAGGCTGTTATCTTCCTCTTGGAAAAGACTAAAAGAAGATATTCACTCAAGAATAATTTAAGAGACCATGATTGAAAATCAAATGAATTTTACTAAAAGCAGCTGATAACAGTATCCTTACTGAATACTAAAGGGGAGTGTGTGCTTATTCAATTTAAAATAAAATATATCTTTATGGAAAAATCACATTTTTTCAAACTCTTAAATTGGATGAAAAAATGTAAGAAAGAATTTTGTGTTTTTCTAGTTTCCAAAGTCTGTCTGGGGATGCAGTTTGACATTAGTGGTATAGAAATTTTTAGACCCTTTAAATTCTTCACGTGTAAGAGGAAATATAGGGGACTGTGATAAAACTTAAAGAATCTTGACTGTCCTGAGCAATAAAGGACATGTGATCCCTGAGCCAGTGACAGATAATCTATATAGGGAACAGTTTTGTGGGTTAACTAAAGGTCAATCTAGTCTTCAGAAAATGCTATTATTCCTGGATATGTTACAGTTGTGGGCTTGAATCATATTTACCTTCCTCAGTTTTTTCAGTTTTAAACTACTTTGATTCGGCTTTGGAGAGTTCCCTTCTGGAGTGTTTAACTTTTACATTAATAGCTAATACTTCTACCACCTGTGTACCCTTTGGGAGTGGTTTGCATGATACAGCTCATTAGAGGAAAATATGTTTCTACCTTGACCTAGATACAAAATACTCTTGGTGAATTTGATTAAAATGTCATTTCATACCTGACAATGATGGTTAAATTCCTAAATATATCACCCTATGTCCTTGTTATATCATAACTTTAGAGACCATTGTAAACAGACTGTGATAGGGAATTATCCAGTTGAAAAAGATGTCCTGTTAATTGGATTAAGTAAACTTTGTAAACAATAATTATAGTTTATTAATTTATGATAGAATTTCTTCTGGGGCCCTAGATATTTGCCACAATTCTTGAGTAGCTCTAACTAATATTCTTTTTGGGAATTACCGTTGTCTCACCCTTCACATACATAGTATCTCCACAATTTTCTCCATTCCTTCCTTCAAGGTTTTACTTCAATACTATCTTATTAGATGAGCTCCCTTGATGAAGCTTTCCAAAATTGAACATGACCGTGCCTTGACTCTGACACTCTGTCCTCCTACCCTGCTCTGTTCATATGAGAGACCATTCCCTGACATAGAGAAAGAAACTCCAGGAGAGCAGGAGTTTTGTGCTTCTTTTTTTTCCCTCTGCTGCTGCAATTATTCATCAGCAAGCACCTAGAACAGTGGATAAATACCTGTTTATTAAGTGAATGATGCTGGAGGCAGTCAAATATTCAAGGAGGTAGACACTTATTTGAAAGCCAAAGTGGAACTATGGAATATTTTTTAAACTTCAGACTCTCAGAAATAGATTCTTTTCATATCACATGAAATGCCTAGTTATCTGCTTAAATCTTATTCTGTGAGCATATATTGAACCAAGGATGCAGTTGTATTCATGTTGCAGAAACAAATATGATATGTTTCAATGATTAACCCCCCAAATAAACGCACTTTTCAGGCTTTTCTTTTATTTTGTTTTCAGGAAACTTGAATCAATTTTTTAAATTAAACTTATAGTGTCTAAAATGAGACAACTTAAAGCATTATGAAAAAAATCCTTAGTAGCATTATTAACCATACACACTGAAACCAAGCAATGTCGATGGCCTGTATTATAGAGTTTAGCTAACTCCTTGAGAAACAATTAATTAAATAAACATTTTTACACACCTAGTAGTTTAGTTAGTTTGCTAAATACTGAAAAGGATTTTAAATTAATATCAAAATTAAATAAGCATTTTTGGAACGTTTGCATGGATCTGGACCTGTACTAAATGCTTAGGTGATCCAAAGTTGATCAGAAAACAAAATAAAACAAACAAAATATTGTAAATCAACTGTATTTTAATAAAACAAAGTAAAACAGAATAAAGCATTTCTTGATCTTATAAAACTTATACAAAAAAAGTCAATTTTTGCTCTTAAATGACTTTACATATTAGTGAGAGACATATGCATATGCACCTATTTATTATAGATGTGATAATAGTGATAATAACTAAAAGACTGAGGAATTCAAAGGAGAATGAGATCAATTCTAACCACATGAAAAGAAAAAGCTTCATGAAAGAAGTGTTATTTTTATATCTATTTTTGAAAAGAAAAAGTCAGAATTTGCTAACTTGAGATAGAGAAGGCGGGGATTCATTTAGAAAAAAAGGAAAGGGAAATTTCTGAGTATATTTTTTAGGAGCATTTAAGATGAAAGAAGTTAGGGTAAAGACCGTACTATAATGCAGGAAGCCTTCATCAGTAACATCTAGTTTATGTAATTTTTCTTAAACACATGTATCCATATATTTATTTGTAATGTATTGCCCATATGCACATAATTATATACTGTTCTGAATTAGCTTTTCAAGAAATAAAAAGAGATTTGTATTAATTTTGGGTTAGCATTGAACTGCTGCATTCTCAGTTGCTCATTCTTGTCTCTGCGACCTCATGGACTGTAGGCTGCCAGGCTCCTCTGTCCGTGGGATTATCCCCACAAGAATACTGGAGTGGGGCACCATTGTTTTCTCCAGGAGATGTTCCTGACTCAGGGATCAAATCCATGTCTCTGGCGGCTCCTGAATTGGCAGGCAAATTCTTTACCACTGAGCTACCTGGGTAGACAATTGAATGAGTATCAGCTATTAAACAATTCATAATTAATTAGCTACTGAAAAAGTATCAGTAGTCAGTCAAACATAATGTAATGCACCTGGAGATTTTATGGAATTACTATTAAAAAAGAACCATAATTAGTTTTAATTTTAATACTGGGTGCTAAAGATTTTTCAGTTCAGTTCAGATCAGTCACTCAGTATTATTCAACTCTGAAAAACCATGGACTTCAGCACACCAGGCTTCCCTGTCCATCACCAACTCCCAGAGCTTGCTCAAACTAATGTCCATCGAGTCAGTGGCGCCATGCAACCATCTCATCCTGTGTTATTCCCTTCTCTTCCCACTTTCAATCTTTCCCAGCATCAGGGTGTTTTCCAGTGAATTACTTCTGCACGTCAGGTGGGCAAAGTATTGGAACTTCAGGTTCAGCATCAGTCCTTCCGATGAACACCCAGCAATGATTTCCTTTCAGTTCAGTTCAGTTCAGTTCAGTGACTCAGTCGTGTCTGACTCTTTGCGACCCCATGAATCACAGCACACCAGGCCTCCGTGTCCATCACCAACTCCCGGAGTTTACTCATGACCATTGAGTCGGTGATGCCATCCAGTCATCTCATCCTCTGTCGTCCTCTTCTCCTCCTGCCCCCAATCCCTCCCAGCATTGGGGTCTTTTTAAATGAGTCAACTCTTCGCATGAGGTGGCCAAAGTACTGGAGTTTCAGCATCAGCATCAATCCTTCCAATGAACACAGAGGACTGATCTCCTTAGGATGGACTGGTTGGATCTCCTTGCAGTCCAAGGGACTCTCAAGAGTCTTTTCCAACACTACAGTTCAAAAGCATCAACTTTTCAGCGCTCAGCTTTCTTCACAGTCCAACTCTCACATCCAAAAATGACCATTGAAAAAACCATAGCCTTGACTAGATGGATCTTTGTTGGCAAAATAAGTCTCTGCTTTTTAATATGCTATCTAGGTCGGTCATAACTTTCCTTCCAAGGAGTAAGCATCTTTTAATTTCATGGCTGCAGTCACCATCTGTAGTGATTTTGGAGACCAAAAAAATAAAGTCTGACACTGTTGCCCCATCTATTTCCCATGAGGTGATGGGATCAGATGCCATGATCTTAGTTTTCTGAATGTTAAGCTTTAAGTCAACTTTTTAACTCTCCTCTTTCACTTTCAACTGATATCCTTTAGGATGGACTAGTTGGATCTCTTTGCAGTCCAAGGGACTTTCAAGAGTCTTCTCCAGCACCACAATTCAGAAGCATCAATTCTTCAGTGCTCAGCTTTCTTTATAGTCCAACTCTCACATCCATACATGACTACTGGAAAGTCCATAACCCATCCCTCTGGGTCATCCCAGTGCACCAGCCCCGAGCACTTGTCTCATGCATCCAATCTGGACTGGTGATCTGTTTCACACTTGATAATATACATGTTTCGATGCTGTTCTCTCAGATCATCCCACCCTCGCTTCTCCCATAGAGTCCAAAAGTCTGCTCAATACACCTGTGTCTCTTTTTCTGTCTTGCATATAGGGTTATCATTACCATCTTTCTAAATTCCATATATACACAATTGTATACTGTATTGGTATTTATCTTTCTGGCTTACTTCACTCTGTATAATGGGCTCCAGTTTCATCCATCTCAGAACTGATTCAAATGTATTCTTTTTAATGACTGAGTAATACTCCATTGTGTATATGTTACACAGCTTTCTTATCCATTCGTCTGCTGATGGCATCTAGGTTGCTGCCATGTCCTGGCTATTATAAACAGTGCTGCAATGAACATTGGGGTGCACGTGTCTTTTTCCATTCTGGTTTCCTCAGTCTGAATGCCCAGGAGTGGGATTGCTTTGAGAAAATTCAACATACATTTATGATAAAAACTCTCCAGAAAGCAGGAATAGAAGGAACATAACTCAACATAATAAAAGCTATATATGACAAACCCACAGCAAACCTTATCCTCAATGGTGAAAAATTGAAAGCGTTTCCCCTAAAATCAGGAACAAGACAAGTGTGCCCACTCTCACCACTACTATTCAACATAGTTTTGGAAGTGTTGGCCACAGCATTCAGAGCAGATAAAGAAATAAGAGGAATCCAGATAGGAAAAGAAGAAGTAAAACTCTCACTGTTTGCAGATGGTATGATACTCTACATAGAACACCCTGAAGACACTACCAGAAAATTACTAGAGATAATCAATGAATATAGTAAAGTTGCAGGGTATAAAATTAACACACAGAAATCCCTTGCATTCCTATACACTAACAATGAGAAAACAGAAAGAGAAATTAAGGAAACAATACCATTCACCATTGCAACAAAAAGAATAAAATACTTAGGAATATATCTACCTAAAGAAACGAAAGGCCTATACATAGAAAACTATAAAACACTGATGAAAGAAATTGAATAGGACACAAACAGATGGAGAAATATACTGTGTTCATGGATTGGAAGTATCAATATTGTCAAAATGACTATATTACACAAAGCAATTTATAGATTCAATGCAATCCCTATCAAGCTACCAACAGTATTCTTCATGGAACAAGAACAAATAACTTCACAGTTTGTATGGAAATACAAAAAACCTCGAATAGCCAAAGAAATCTTGAGAAAGAAGAATGGAACTGGAGGAATCAACCTGCTTGACTTCAGGCTCTACTGCAAAGCCACAGTCATCAAGACAGTATGGTACTGGTACAAAGAGAGAAATATAGATCAATGGAACAAAATAGAAAGCCCAGAGATAAATTCACGTACCCGTGGACACCTTAGCTTTGACGAGGGAGGCAAGAATATACAGTGGAAAAAAAAGACAACCTCTTTAACAATTGGTTCTGGGAAAACTGGTCAACCACTCATAAAAGAATGAAACTAAAACATTTTCTAACACCATACACAAAAATAAACTCAAATTGGATTAAAGATCTAAATGTAAGACCAGAAACTATGAAACTATCTGCTTATATGTTTATTCAATAGTAATTCATTGAGTACTTATTAATGTAGGATGCCATAACTTTTAAAACGTATTATGCTGAAAAATTGAGTCTTCAAAATGCTTCTTGAAATAGGATAACAAATTAATTGATTATCATGAGCATATATTTCATATTCATACATGGTCATGAAGTGAAAGGGAAATAATCTTTAGAATATGTTCTTGGTTTGTTGACAAAAGTAACGTAAAATCTCTGATACACACACACACACAAAACTCTTGACTTTTTTTTTTTAATCACAACTTATTTCCTGCTGAATCTCTCCCCCCCGCCCCCTCCCCGCCTTCCACCCATGTCAACTGATTTATTGATCCAGTGCCATTTCTTTTTAGTGGACTAGTGTTGTTGTTGTTGTTGTTGTTGTTAGATATATTAGGGAGCCCTCATGACTCACTCAAGCTTAGTGATGATAGATGATAGATTTTACCTTAATAAAGCTAAATGATGGGAGTACAAGGAAAATTCTTTGTTAAAACACATGACAAAACTAACAACCATAAAGACAAATATTTTAAGATTCAAGAGAGTATAAGATCATGCCATGTGCTGTCATTTACTATCCTGTTACTGTGACTGATATTTATGAATTTTGAAAATTAATTTATTTATATTTAATTGAATGATCATTGCTTTACAGAATTTTGTTGTTTTCTGTCAAACCTCAGCATGAATTAGCCATAGGTATACATATATCCCCTTCCTCTTGAACCTCCCTCTCATTTCCCTCCCCATTCCATCCTTCTAGGTTTATACAGAGCCCCTGCTTGAGTTTCCTGAGCCATATAATAAGTTAACATTGTCTATCTGTTTTACATATGTTAGTGTAACCTTCCATGTTACTCTTTCCATACATTTCACCCTTTATTTCCCTCTCCCTGTTCATAAGTCTATTCCCTATATCTGCTTCTCCATTGCTGCTCTGTAAATAAATATTTCATTACCATTTTTCTAGATTCCATACATATGTGTAAGAATGTGATATCCATCTTTCTCTTTCTGACTTACTTCACTCTATATAATAGGCTTTAGATTCATCCACCTCATTAGAAGTGACCCAAATGTGTTCCTTTTTATAGCTGAGTAATATTCCATTGTGTATATGTACCACTACTTCTTTATCCATTCATCTGTCAATGGATTTCTAGGTTTCTTCCAGGTTCTAACTATTGTAAATAGTGCTGCAATGAACAATGGGATACATGTGTCTATTTCAATTTTGGTTTCCTCAGGGTGTATGCTTAGGAGGGGGATTGCTGGGTCATATGGTGATTTTATTCCTAGTTTTATAAGGAGTCTCCTTAACATCTTCCAGAGTGGCTGTATCAATTTACATTCCCATCAACAGTGCAAAGCAATTCCCTTTCCTCCACACTTCACAAAAAGAATTTATTTGTAAACTTTTTGATGATGATCATTTTGACTGGTGTGAGGTGATATCTCATTGTAGTTTTGATTTGCATTGCTCTAAAATGAGCACTGTTGAGCATATTTCCATGTGTTTGTTAACCATCTGTATGTCTTCTTAGGAGAAATGTCTATTTAGGTCTTTTCCCCACCTAAATTTTCTATTTAGGTTTTGATTGGGTTGTTTGTTCTTCTGGTATTGAGTTGTATGAACTGCTTATATATTTTGGGAGTTAATCCTTTGTCAGTTGTTTCATTTGCTATTATTTTCTCCCATTCTGAGGGTTGTTCTTTCACCTTAGTTATACTTTCTTTTACTGTGCAAAATCTTTTATGTTTAATCAGGTCCCACTTGTTTACTTCTGTTTTTATTTCCATTACTCTAGGAGCTGGGTCTTGGAGGATCTTGCTTTGATTTATGTCATCGAGCATTCTGCCTATGTCTTCCTCTAAGAGTTTTATAGTTTCTGGTCTTACATTTAGGTCTTTAATCCCTTTTGAGTTTATCTTTGTGTGTAATGTTAGGAAGTGTTCTAATTTCATTCTTTTACATGTAACTGTCCAGTTTTCTCAGCTCTATTTATTGAAGAGGCTGTCTTTGCTCCATTGCATATTCTTGCCTCTTTTGTCAAAAATAAGACACCCATAGGTACATGAGTTTATTTCTGGGCTTTCTATCTTGTTCCATTGGTCTATAATATTTATGAGTTTTTGATGATGCCAAGATAATAGCGTGCCAAAGAGAGTGTCAAAATATATCTGTGTCCTCCCATGGAGGTGTGACCACTCTTGCTTAAATATTCTCTAATAAAAATTTGAAACTCTTGCAACTTGCACTTACTTTTTTCCATTTCAAATTTATTTTTATTAAAATAATGTTCATACCAATGATCATAGCATTATTGAGTGGTATTTATCTTTTTGAAATACAGTATATTTTAGAATCTCATATGTAATATTGAAAATATTTATGATACATGACAAAAGAAGTTTTTCACTATGAATCAAAAAGTGTAACTAATTTGATTCAACACTTCAATGACTTCTCAAAATTGGGAAATAAAAAACCTGGCTTTCAGAAAGTACTCCAAGGCTATAAAGATTTATTCCTAGTGAAACTATGTTTCAGGACTATTTAAGTTTTTCCTCAGTTTAACATTATTTATAGTCCTATGTCGCTATCACAGTGATGTCCAAAAAGAAGGAACCATGACACAGAAAATAAATTAAAATAGTAATGGGTACTTTATTCACTTGGATGTCTACCACTGATATTAGTTTTGAAAATTAGAACATATAAGATGATTCTGACTTATCTAGCTGATTTTACATCTTTTAAAAGAGTGAAGAAAGCAGTGATAGAATCAGTAAAGGTAATTTAATCAAACTTGTAAGAAAAATCACAATGGAGAAGTAGAAGCAATAGAAAATTTACAGAAAACAAATACAAATGGAGAGAAAATTTATAGGCATATGTATTCTTATATTTTTGATATTAAAGGATATATTAGTAAACAAAATTAATGATTTTGTGGGAATAAATGAAATAACCCTATATTTAATACAGAAATGTAGATATAGATTAAAAAGCAAGTTAGGCCTTGGAATACAAAATGAAGCAGGGCAATGGCTAACAGAGTTTTGTCAAGAGAACACACTTACCATACTGAACACTCTTCCAACAACAAACAGATGACTCTACACATGGATATCACCAGATGGTTAACATCAAAGACAGATTGATTATATTTTTGCAGCCAAAGATGGAGAAGCTCTACACAGTCAGCAAAAACAAAATCTGGATCTGACTGTGGCTCAGATCATCAACCTTTATTGCAAAATTCGGGCTTAAATTGAGAAAGTAGGGAAAATCACTAGGTCATCCAGGTATGGCCTAAATCATATCCTTTATGATTATACAGTGGAAGTGACAAATAGATGCAAAAGATTAGAACTGATAGAGTGCCTGAAGAACTATGGGCAGAAGTTCATAACATTATACAAGACGTGATGAACAAAGCCATCAGCAAGAGAAAGAAATGCAAGAAGGCAAAATGAGTTGTCTAAGGAGATGTTACAATTAGCTGAGAAAAGAAGAAAAGTGAAACACAAGGGAGAAAGGGAAAGACACGCCCAACTGAATGTAGAGTTCCAGAGAACAGCAAGGAGAGATAAGAAAGCCTTCTTAAGTGAACAGTGCAAAGAAATAGAGGAAAACAATAGACTGGGAAAGACTAGAGCTTTCTTCAAGAAAATTAGAGATACCAAGCAAAAATTTCATGCAAGGATGGGCACAATAAAGGACAGAAACAGTATGAACCTTATGGAAGCAGAAGAGATTAAGAATAGGTGTCCAAAATAAATAGAAGAACTGCACAAAAAAGGTCTTAATGACCTGGATAACCACAAAGGTATTGTTACTAACCTAGAGCCAAACGTCATGGAGTATTAAGTCAAGTGGGCCTTAGGAAGCATTATTACAGAAGAAGCTAGGGGAAGTGATGGAATTCCAGCTGAGCTATTTCAAATCCGAAAGATGATGCTGCGAATGTGCTGCACTCAATATGCCAGCCAATGTGGAAAACTCAACAGTGACCACAGGACTGGGAAAGGACAGTTTTCATTCTAATCCCAAAGAAGGCCAATGTCAAAGAATATTCAAACTACTGTACAATTAAGCTCATTTTACATGCAAACAAAGTAACGCTCAAAATCCTTCAAGCTAGGTTACAACAGTATGTGGGTCGAGAATGTTAAAGAGAAATGTCGAGAAATGTTAAAACTGGGTTTAAAGAAGGCAGAGGAACCAGATATTAAATCACCAACATCTTTGGATCATAGGAAAAGCAAGGTAATTCCAGAAAAATGTATACTTCTGCTTTTTTTGACTATGTGAAAGCCTCTATGTGTATCACAACAAACTGTGGAAAATTCTTAAAAGAGATGGGAATAACAGGATAACTTTTCTGCCTCCTGAGAAATCTGCATGCAGGTCAAGAAGAAACAGAACTGGATATGGGACAACAGACTGGTTCAACATTGAGAAAGGAGTGTATCAAGGTTCTATATTGTCACCCTGCTTATTTAACTTATATGCAGAGTGCATCATTTGAAGTCCTGGACTGGATGAATCACAAGCTAGAATCAAGATTTCTGGGAGAAATATCAACAACCTCATATATGCAGATTATACCACCCTAATGGAAGAAAGTGTAGAGAAACTTGATGAATAAAATGTAGAGCCTCTTGATGGAGGTGAAAGAGAGAGTGAAAAAGCTGACTTAAAATTCAACATTCAAAAAACTAAGATCATGACATCTGGTCCTATCACTTCATGGCAAATAGATGGGAAAACAATGGAAACAGTGACAGACTATTTTCTTGGGCTCAAAAATCACTGTGGATGGTGACGGCACCCATGAAATTAAAACATGCCTGCTACTTGGAAGAAAAGCTATGACAAGCCTTAATAGTATATAAAAAATCAGAGACATCACTTTGCCAATAAAGTCCGTATAGTCAAAACTATGGGTTTTCCAATAGTCATGTATGGATATGAGAGTTGGATCATAAAGATGACTGAGCACAGAAGAATTGATGCCTTAAAACTGTGGTGCTGGAGAAGACTCTTGAGAGTACCTTGAACAGTAAGGAGATCAAGCCAGTCAATCCTAAAGGAAATCAACCCTGAGTATTCCTTAGAAGGACTGATGCTGATGCTGAAGCTCCAATAATTTAGCCACCTGTTGGGAAGAGTTGATTCATTGGAAAAGACCTGATGCTGGGAAAGATTGAAGGCAGGAGAAGAAGGGGACAACACAGAATGAGATAATTTGATGACATCACTGAGTCAATGGATGATCACTTTAAGCAAACTCTGGGAGAGAGTGAAGGACAGGGAGGCCTGATGAGCTGCAGTCCATGTAGTCACAGAGTTGAACATGAATTATCAACTGTACAATTAAACAATAATATAGATTCGAAAATCACAATACTTCATTTAATAGTTCCTGGAGAAGACAATGGCAACCAACTTCAGTACTCTTGCCTGGAGAATCCCATGGGCAGAGGAGCCTGGTGGGCTGCAGTCGATGGGGTCGGGAAGAGTCGGGCAGGGCTGAGCGACTTCACTTTCAATTTTCACTTTCATGCATTGGATAAGGAAATGGCAACCCACTCCAGTATTCTTGCCTGGAGAATCCCAGGGACTGTTGAGCTTGGTGGGCTGCTATCTATGGGGTCACACAGAGTCGGACATGACTGAAGTGACTTAGCAGCAGCAGCAGCATTTAATAGTACTTTATTTTTTAATCTTAATTTGATGTTTCTTTTGCACCGATAGAGGAACATGGCGGTTAAAAAGTCTACTGTAATCTAACGCTGGAATAATGTGTTGAGAAGAATTCAATGGTTACAGCACAAGATATCTGTGCTGCAAAATCCTGTGGAAAGGATCTTGGAGGCAAGTGGAGGTGAGGTGAGTAACATTTATTTAGTGGAAGCTGTTTTCCATTGTATCATTAAATTATCATAGTAGTGTATGACAGAGGATGATATCACAACCTCTGTTCCATAAATGGAGAATCTAAGGCCCAGAGAAGCTCAGCACATGTTCAAGTTCTCTCTAGAAGAATGCTTTCAGTGCCCACCTTTCACAGTAGGGCCTGTCGGTGTGATCTCATACATCCAACTGCAAGTATCTACATCTATGCTTTATAGAATTTTTACTTTAACCAAGATGCTAGCCCCAAGTACTGGGAAATCAACATCCCTAAAGATAACCTTTGACCAGTGGCCCTCACTAAACACTCCAGCCTCTTTCTTTCTGGTTAGGAGAATCTTAGGTACATGTTTTGTGCCAGTACCCAGAACTATCCCTAGAGGTTAATTTCCAGCCACCATCTATAACTGCTGGTTTAATAATTAAACCTCTTAGTGTCCCCTATTCCTACTCTAATACTTTCTCACATCATTGCAAGTGACCTTCTAGCTCCCAAATAAACTCCTTGCACACAATTCCTATTTTAGAAACTTCTAAGGGAATCCAAACTTCCATACAGTGATATTGCCAAAATTCAAACCCAAGCCTGTCTCCAGAACCTGTAATTTCCCACGATGCCGCGTTGTTTTCCTCTAGATAAATGGCTCCTCATGACCTTCACACTCTAACAAAACTGCATGTTTCTATTCCTGATGTGATCATATTTATGATTTTAAATATTTCTGAACAATACTGTGATGTTTTGTGCTTCCTATTCTGAAAATAATTTGCTGTATTTTATTATTGATATAACCAGTGTACTTAACTAACAATACTTTGTGAGATGATTCTAAAACAAGGAGAAGTTTTGAAAGCTTGACAGAGCTATTTGCTCTTGTATTCCAATCTACTATATTTAATATTCAGAAGAAAGTGTTTACTCATAAAATATGTGTTATTATCCATCATTGCTGTGATATTATCTAGATATTAATGTTTGCACAATTATTTCAATTATTTTCATCTCAAAGTCATTTATGATTTCATATGCTTGAAAACCCAGAAATTTTCTTTCCTTTTTATCTGTATGTTTATTTAAGGTGACTAAGCTTTCTAAACTGGATTTAAATGTGATCTTTTAAGCTCTTTTTTAAAAACCATAATAAAATTTGTCTTGGTTGAAGGGGAAAAAAAAACAATTGTGGAGGATAACTAGATATATAGTCATGATTTATTTTATTCTAATGTATGTCAAGTGAAGCACACAACCTGAAATAAAAGGTATCTGTCACTGTAATATATAACAAGACATTTTTTCTACTGGAAAATACTGAGACAGTAGAAAAATTAGAGTGGATTCCACTTTAGCAATATTCCATAGAGTTGGGAAAATATGATGCCATCCATTTTCATTATAATTGATCTTATGATCTGATTTGCTCAAATTTTATAGACCTCTGAGGTAAAATTTACCATATTATAAAACCAACTTATATTTTTTCCAGGGGAATAGGCCAGAATGACCATTTGGAGATTTTTTCTCAGAATAACACAAATCAGAGTAGCTTTATAAACCTTTATTTTGGTAGACATCATATGTCAATTATAGTACAATGACTATATACAAACTATATGTTATATGAAATGTAAAACTATGTACATATGAAATGTGTAATGTTCACATCAAATGATATGATGTTTATTTGCATACATAGTTTTAGATCCTTATATAGAAAAGTAAATTATTGTTGCTCATTAAGTTAAGCTTTACTTTAAAATTCAATTGGTTTTGCTTCCTCTCACTTCTGAATTTTATATGAAGACAAGCCTTTTCACAGTTAACACCTTCAAGGACTTAAAAGAGAAATGAGAAAGGGGTGTGGCAGAGTCAGTGTTCACTGATTTGTGATTAAACTTTTCTTCTCAGCACCTCCTTGCTTCCACTTATGGAAAAGTTTTCAATTCCCTCTTCATGTTTTCCCAACTGAGTGAGTGGTAGGATGAGGGTGCTATTTCCATATTAACAATAAAATTCTCGTTAGAATGATCTATACTCACTCTTTCCTCTTCATTATCTATTCTTTCCTTAACTCACAATAATCAGGAGTTTGTCCTCACAATTACACTCACATTTCTTTTTTGAATGCTCCCAATTGCTTCCAAATTGATAATTGACCTATTGGTTGAATTTGGATCCCCTACTGCCTATTTTACTGGGTCCTTCTCTGTTATAGTCTATGCTCATATCCTTCTGTAAAATAGTCAATGCTCAGGTCCTTTTCTATAATAATCTATGCTCACATAGTGAAAAGCTTCATTCTTTTATAATGTACCATAAATATTTTCAAAGATGACTTCCATTAAAAGAGATCCTACTCCCTTTACTCTACCTTATTATGTAACATTTCTATATTTGAGATTATGTTATTTCTCCTTCCCTGTCCCTGTCCTTTCTCCCTTTCATCGCTTGTTTGTTTATATATGAATGTATGCAGGTATGTATGTATGTATTTATGAATATTTCATGCTCTTTCTTATTAGCAAGCAGGTTTTAGAGAGGAGGCAGGACTTATTTGTTTTATTCATCACTGTATATTCATTAGCTATACTATGATGTGAATATATTAGGTACTTAGTAAATATGTTTTGAATCAATAAGCATGGATATGAAAATAAATACAGTCATGTGCAATTTTATGACAAATAATACTTTTCTGATTCATTTTATGTAAAAATGCAACTTTAATAGAATATTTCTTAACTGACATAATTAGAAATTCATATTAAATAAGGAATTGTAATGAAGTTTATATATATATAACATTTTGTAGTTTTATATGTAACCATTCAGTTAGAAGGTTTTATTGGAAGTTCAGTAGACTTTCTTTGAATGTTGTTTTATAACTGAATTTTAATGTCATCTTTCCAGCATAAATCATACCATGACGATATCATCAGTGATCTTTAACTTAAATCTATTTAAAATGTAGCAAACACTAAAAATATTGAAAAGCAATACTTACATGGAGATGTCTGGGTTTTCATTACTTTTCTATGCCCAAACCAATACCATTTTTTGTGACTCAGTTTCATTATCTTTTCCCAGCATACAACTTAATTTTCATAAAAAACCTCCTCTTTTGTATTACATATCATCTATTTATGTATATTTTAAATAAATAATATATTAACAAGCACAACAAGATTTGCAAGCAAGTATCAGGCTCTTGGTGAATTTAGATTCCACTAGGGAAGCAGGAGTGGTACTATCCATTGGCCATTCATGTTGCATGTGTCATAAGCAACAGAGAATGTGTTTCTAGGTACAAGTGAGAACTTTATGAGAATTGAACTTTTCAATTAATTAGAGATCTGTTAAGAAAGCACCTAATGCAGTACTTTCAGAAGCAATTTTTTTTATTAATTTGTGTTTACATAGATACAAAGAATTTATTGGACTGGCCATTTTCATATTAATGCTTTAACAAATCAAGTAATTATATGGAGGGTAAATGGAAAATACTTGCAAGTAAGAATGCTTCTTAAAATTTTAGTTTTATTCTAATGTCCACTGAATATTTCTTATAATTTAATTATTCATATATTTATTCCAAAAATACTTATAGCAGTACTGTAAGCAGTAGGGATACAACAAAAAACAGCAGAGGAAGTCCCTGACCCCTTGGAAAGATGTGCAGAATATCTTCCCTTGCCTGTTTGTAAATGTGCTTCATCTCCATTTCTGCTCTGCTGTCTCAGGAAGCTGACCCCTATAGAATACACCAGCAGCTTCCATGCTCTCCTGCCTCTAGCTGCCTTCCTTGAGGAATTACTTCAAGCTGACTGAGTCTGTTAACACACAGGCTTCCCTACGTGGCCTCTTCTACATCACTTTCTCTCTCCTGGCCCTTCCCCTCCCTCACCCTTTTGATTCCTGAAGGCAGGAAATGGTCCTCTGCTACTGACCCTGGGGATCTTTGTTCCATGCGGTTCCTCAATACCACATTCTTGGCTTTTTATAAGCCATTTACAAAGAAAAATTTGATAAATTATAATAATTTAAGTGTGCCATCTGTTTTCTATTGGGATCCTTTCAATGAAAGAGTCTCAGAAAATATTGAAGTATTTTTTTCTTTTTTTTTGAGTCATTAAGAAAGGTTGAAACACTTTGGCAAATTTTAGTACTAACCTTATTTCTAGATAGTTTTGATTGTGCTTTGAAAACTTGGTGACCTAATGAATTATTAACTTGGTTAATGTACAATTAACAAGAGTATTTGCTGATAATTTTTAGAGTTAAAATTAAACTGGCAAAACTAGTTTTACTTGAGCATTTTTAGAGCACATAGAAAAATAATGTTTAACTATTTAGTCATGGACAAAGAAGCATAAACCAGAGCCACTCATGAGTACAGAATGAAAGTATTAAGTAAAATATTAACAAAATGTATTTACTTCCTCTCGCTAACTAAATACTGATAAATATGACTAATTATGCATTTTCAGGGTAGGTGAAGATGGCTAAACATTAAGAAACTTATTACTATGATTTATTATCTTAAGTTAAAAATAGGAGTTTGTGACCAAAACCATCCTCAAGAAAGGAAAAAAAAAAAAAAAAATCAAAAAGGCAAAATGTTTGTCCAGGGAAGCCTTAAAGATAGCTGAGAAGAGAAGCAAAAAGCAAAGGAGAAAGGGAAAGAAACACTCAACTTAATGCAGCAATCCAGATTATAGCAAGGAGAGATACGAAAGCCTTAAATGAACAATGCAAAGAAATAGAGGAAAACAATAGAATGGGAACAATTAAAGATCTCTTCAAGAAAATTGGATATACCAAGGGAACATTTCATGCAAAAATGGGCACAACAAAGGACAGAAATGGCAAGGAACTAACAAAAGCAGAAGAGATAGAGAATAGGTAGCAAAAATACACAGAATTATATAAAAAAAGTTCTTAATGACCTGGTTAACCACAATAGCATGGTCATTCACCTAGCCAGACATTCTGGACTATGAAGTCAAGTGTATCCTGGGAACCATTACTACCAACAAAGCTATTGGAGGAGATGGAATTTCAAATGAGCTATTTCATTCCTAAAAGATGATGTTGTTAAAATGACTGCACACAATATGCCAGCAAATTTAGAAATCTCAGTAGGGGCCACAGGACCGGAATGGGTCAGGTTTCATTTCAATCTCAAAGAAAGGCAATTCCAAAGAATATTTGACTACCTTACAACTGTGCTCATTTCACACGCTAGCAAGGTAATGCTCAAAATCCTTCAAGCTAGGCTTCAGTAGAACATGAACCGAGATATTCCAAATGTACAAGTTGGATTTAGAAAATGAAGAGGAACCAGAACTCAAAATGCCAACACCTGTTACATCATAGAAAAAGCAAGGAAATTAAATATATACATTTCTGAGTCATTGACTATGCAAAAGTCATTGACTGTATGGAACACAACAAACTGTGGAAAATTCTTAAAGGGGTGGGAATACTAGAGCACCTTACCTGTCTCCTAAGAAAAATGCATGCAGGTGAATAAACAACAGATAGAACCGGACAAGGAAAAATGGACTGGTTCAAAATTGGTGAAGGAGTACATCAAGGCTATATATTGTCACCCTGCTTATTTAAGTTCTGTACAAAGTTGCTGTTCAGTTGCTCAGTCGTGTCCAGCTCTTTGTTACCCCGTGGATTGCAGCAGGCCAGACTTCCCTGTCCATCCCCAACTCATGTCCGGAGTTTCCTCAAACTCATGTCCATCGAGTCAGTCAGGTCATCCAAACATCTCATCCCCTGTCATCCTCTTCTCCTCCTGCCTTCGATTTTTCCCAGCATCAGGGTCTTTTCTAATAAGGTGGCTCTCAAGAGTCTTCAACACCACATTTTGAAAGCATCATTATTTTTTTAATCAATAAAGAAACTAAACTCATAAAGTGAAGTAGTAATTTTTGAGGATTATCTGTAGCAGAATCAAAATCTTATCTAACCTGTTAAGAAGTTAACCTTAAAACGAATATGTTTCAGAGAAACAATGTACTAGTATTTGGGGAAATGGTGATTTAAAAACTTTTTTCAAACAAAATGCTTCCCTGGTGACTCAGAGGGTAAGGTGTCTGCCTGAAATGTGGTAGACCCGAGTTTGATCCCTGGGTGGGGAAGATCCCCTGGACAAGGAAATGGCAACCCACTCCAGTATTCTTGCCTGGAGAATCCCATGGATGGAGGAGCCTAGTAGACTACAGTCCACAGGGTCGCAGAGTCGGACACAACTGAGTGTCTTCACTTTCTTTCTTTCAAACAAAATACATTAGTTGAAAAAAAAAAAAGAAAGAAAGAAAGAAAAATTCTTGTCTAACTCTAAAATCTATGTTGTTAATTATTAAGCTGTAACTCTGAGACAGGGAGGCTGTATATATATGTGTGTTTGTGTGTGTATGAAACATATATTTATATATGAAACATATATTTATATATGCAGATTCACTCTTTTAAACCACAGAGCATTCACCCATCAATCTAAAACCAAAGTTATAGAAGCTACTTGGTAATTTCCTTGGGTTTTCTCACATTTTTCCCATGCTGCATTTCTTCTGTCCAGTGTTTATTTGACTATGTACCTTGATTTACTACTGAGAACTGCTATACTGGAAGTAAAAGACAAACAATTTTAAAAAAAAATTATTTTAGTTCTAATTGAAGGATAATTGCTTTACAATATTGTACTTTTTTTTTTTCCATACATCAACATGAATCAGCCACAGGCATACAAACATCCTCTGTCTCTTGAACCTCCTTCCCAACTTCCACCCCATCCCACCCCTTTAGGCAGTCACAGAGCAATGGGTTTAAGCTTCCTGCATCACACAGAAAATTTCCAGTGGCTATCCATCTTACACACAGTAATATATATTTCAATGCTACTTTCTCCATTCATTCCACTCTATCCTTCCCTCATTGATGTATCTGTGGGACTCATCTCCTCTCACAGATACAGCAAAAATAAATCAACATGTGGAACGACTCTCATAGAGTATCTATTGAACGCTGGCAGAAAACCTTAGTCTTTAGAAAAAGCAAGAAAATCTCCACATAACAGGGTAGGACAGAAGAAAAAAGAAGGAGAGAAAGGAATCAGGATGGGACTTGCACCCCTGGAAGGGAGTTGTGAAAGAGTTAATGTTTCTGTTCCCTGAGAAGTCCTCACACTGATGGAGATCAGCCAAAACAGAGGGGAACCTTTGATTTCTCAGAGGAGAGTGCAACAACTTGTTTGCAGCAGCCAGAATGGAAAGAAGTCTGCACAAATAGCCAGGGCCAGCGCCCAGTGCTACCCAGCCTGAGATGTGTGTTCCCTGCTATGGGTGAGGGCTACGTGCTGAAGCTCAAACTTCAGAGATCAGACATGAAGAGAAGATCAGGGCTGGCTGTGCAGAAATAGTCTTAAGGGGCTGGAGTCTGTTATGACCACGACTGAGGGTATACACAGAGGAAGCCTGAGCCCACCTAAGAGGCCAGACACCATTGTTTGTGAGGTGTGTGAGTGGAGGGGAAGGAACCACCATTATAGCCTTTTTTCCTGCATGACCTCCCAGGTGACAGGACACTGGCTACATGAGCTCTAGGAGCAGAGACCAGGTGCTACCTCCATCAAAATTTCCAGAAAAAACTCTCAGGCCACATCTGCTCCACTGTGGGCCCCAGGGGTTCACACAAGCCACCATCACTGCCTGGAGCCCTGGGAGCAGGCACCGCTGCTGCATCTCCACACTCCCTATCAAGGGTGTAATGTCCATCACACACTGCAGGAAGAGGCAGCAGACATCCATACTAAAACAGTCTTTGCACAAAATATATTAAACCTGCACAATCCACACAGGGATGCTCTCACATATAAATAGCCCTCCAAGACCACAGTAGATTATTTTTTCTCTTAAACACAAAATAAGAGAAATATAAGTATAACAAAGAAGTGAAGGAATCACTCCCAATTAAAAGATCAAGAAAATCCCCCCAAAAGAACAGTGAAAGAGACCTCTTCAGTCTAATAAACAGCAATTTCAAAACAGAGATAATGAAAATACTGAAGAAATTAAGAAAGACTATCAACAGAAATGCAGAGTACTGTAAAAAAAAAAAAAAAAACTAGGAAATATCAAGAGGAGCTAAGGAAAATTAGAAAGCTCATTTACTGAGAGGAAAGATGAAATAAAGGCAATGAATTATGGAATGAATAATGCGGAAGAATGAATAAGTGATCTGGATGATAGAATAATGGAAATCACCCAATCAGAACAGCAGACAGAAAGTCAAATGAAGAAAACCAAATAAAAAAGAGAAGTAATATGACACCTATGGGATAATATAAACATGCCAATCTACACATAATAGGGATTCCAGAAGGGGAAGAAAGAGAAAAGGGGATCAAAAATATATTTGAAGAAATTATGGCTGAAAACTCCCCAGACTTAAAGAAGAAACAGAAAAAACAGGTGCAGTAATCACAAAGGGTCCCAAACAAGATGAACCTAAGCTGATCTCCACCAAAATGTAATTAAAAGGCAAAAAATTAAACAGAGGGTTCTAAAGGCAGCAAGACAAGAAAAAAAAAAAAAGTTAATTACAAGAGAACCCCCTTATTAAGTTTTTATGATATATTTTCTCTGCAATAATGTATGTGTTAAGAGTCATAAACATAAGTAAACTATTAATTTTGGAGTCATTTAAACTTGAGAAATCAATAACTAGCAATAAAAAGAAGTTAAATAAGTCTGACATTTGTTAGATCCCCATCAGTTGATTTCACAATGTCAATCCATTGACTGACAGTGTTTTCTCCACTCTGATTATCTGAAAGTGTTTGTTATGACAAGTTAATCATTTTAAGAAGCTTTTTGTCCCCTTTAATCTCTTTGTTTTGTTGTGACTTTTATAGATTTTTTTTTTCCTCTTGGATATTATATCCTGATTTCTCTTTATTTTTCTTCTTTGTAAACAATAAGAATATTTTATCTTTTCTAACAGAGTTAATGCCAAATTATTTGTTCATGAAGGAATATTCTTAAACACTGAAGTATTATATGTATGTTATTATTACCCTTTTCATTATTATTATTATTATTTGTTGTTGTTGTTGTTTTTCCATTTATTTTTATTAGTTGGAGGCTAATTACTTTACAATATTGTAGTGGTTTTTGCCATACATTGGCATGAATCAGCCAAGGATTTACATGTGTTCCCCATCTTGAACGCCCCTGGCCACCTCCTTCCCCATCCCATCCCTCTGGGTCATCCCAGTGCACCAGCCCCAAGCACTTGTCTCATGCATCCAACCTAGACTGATGATCTGTTTCACACTTGATAATATACATGTTTCGATGCTGTTCTCTCAGATCATCCCACCCTCGCCTTCTCCCATAGAGTCCAAAAGTCTGTTCAATACATCTGTGTCTCTTTTTCTGTCTTGCATATAGGGTTATCATTACCATCTTTCTAAATTTCATATATATGTGTTAGTATACTGTATTGGTGTTTATCTTTCTGGCTTACTTCACTCTGTATAATGGGCTCCAGTTTTATCCATCTCATTAGAATTGGTTCAAAAAAATATGGAATGCTTCATGAATTTGCGCGTCATCCTTGAGCAGGGGCCAAGATAATCTTCTCTGTATCGTTCCAATTTTAGTATATGTGCTGCCGAAGCGAGCACAAGAGAACCCCCTTATTAAGGTTATCAGCTTATTTCTTTCCAGAGACACTGCAGGTCAGAAGGGAGTGACAAGATATATTCAAATTCCTAAAAAGAAAATCATGCAACTGACAATATTCTAAGCAGCAGTATTATCATTTAGAATAGAAGGAGAGATAAAGAATTTCTCAGACAAGCAAAAACCAAAAGAACAAAGCAATGCTAAATCTATCCTAAAGAAGATATTGAAAAATCTTCTCTAAACAGGAAAGAAGCAAAAAACTGAAGGCAAGAGGAAATCACAATTTTAATTAAATAAACCAGCAGACAGATTTTAAAAAATCAAAACATTTTTGTGAAAACAATAATATCCATGATGAACAGCAAAAGTATAAACATGAAGATTTAAAAAAGGATATCAAAATTATAAAGTGTAGGGGAGAAAACAAGAAAATGTAAATTTCCCCCTCCCCTTTATTAAGAATATGCTTGAGCCTCAGTGACTATCAGACTAAAGCAAGTAGATATAGGAACAGGTTAGGATACTAAAAAAAAAAAAAAAAAAAAAAAAAGCCAGAGTAACAACAAATTTAAAAAATGCAATAGATTCATAAGAACCAAAAGTAAGAGAGAACAGAAGCATATAATGGAAGGAAACAAGTCACAACAAGAAAAAGGAAAATGAAGGAACAAAGAAGAAATATAGTAGCCAATGGAAAGCAAGGTTTAAAATGATAATAAATACGTTATTTGTTAATAATTACCTTAAATCTCAATGGACTAAATACCACAATCAAAACACATACAGTGGCAGATTGAATGAAAAAAATAATAACAAAAGAGCCTACAATACGTCTCCTACAAAAGACCCACTTTAGGGCAAAGTGCATACATAAACTGAAAGTCAGGAAGAAGATACACCATACGAATGGAAATGGCAAGAAAGTGGTGATTGCAACCCTCTTATCGACAAAATAGACTTTAAAACAAAGGTGATAAAGAAAGATAAAGAAGGACACAATCTAATGATAAAAGGATCAATACAAGAAAAGGCTTCTGCACTCATCAGTATCAAGTTCAGTTCAGTAGCCCAGCCCTGTCCTCTTTACGATACCATGGACTGCAGTATGCCAGAATGCCTGTCCATTGCCAACACCCGGAACTTGCTCACTCATTACCATCGAGTGAGTCCGTTCTTCATATCAGGTGACCAAAACTTCAGCTTCAGCATCAGTACTTTCAATGAACAGTCAGGATTAATTTCCTTTAGGACTGACTTGTTTGATCTTCTTGCAGTCCAAGAGACTCTCAAGAGAAGTCTCCAACACCAGAGTTCAAAAACATTGGTTCTTTGGTGCTCAACTTTCTTTATGCTCCAACTCTCACACCCATACACATCCATACATGACTACTGGAAAGTTGGCTTGAAACTCAACACTCAGAAAAAGAAGATCATGGCTCCTCCGTCTGTGGAATTTTCCAGGTAAGACTACTGGGTTGCCATTTCCTTCTCCAGGGGATCTTCCTGACCCAGGGATCAAACCCAGGTCTCCTGCATTGTAGGCAGACACTTTCACCATCTGAGCCACCAGAGAAGTCCTTGGTCCCATCACTTCATGGCAAATAGATGGGAAAACAATGGAAACAGTGAGAGATTTTACTCTGGGGGACTCCAAAATCACTGAAGATGGTGACTGCAGTCATGAAATTAAAAGGCGCTTGCTCCTTGGAAGAAAAGCTATGACTAACCTAGACAGTGTAAAAAGCAGAGACATTGCTTTGCCAACAAAGGTCTGTCTAGTCAAAGCTATGGTTTCTCCAAAAATATGGATGTGAGAGTTGGACTATAAAGAAAGTCGAGCACTGAAGTATTTATGCTCTTGAACTTTGGTGTTGGAGAAGATTCTTGAGCTTCCGTTGGACAGCACGGAGATCCAACCAGTTCATCCTAAAGGAGATCAGTCCTGAATATTCACCGTAAGGACTGATGCTGAAGCTGAAACTCCAATACTTTGGCCACCTGATGTGAAGAACTGACTCAGTAGAAAAGATGCAGAAGGTGGAAGGAAAAGGGGATGACAGAGAATGAGACAGTTGGATGGCATCACTGATCAATGGACATGAATTTGAGAAAGCTCCAGGAGTTGGTGATGGACAGGGAAGCCTGGCGTGCTGCAGTCCTTGGGGTTGCAAAGGGCTGGACATGACTGAATGAATGAACTAAAATGAACTGAACTGGAAAAACCATAGCTTTGACTAGCTGGACATTTGTTGGAAAATAAATGTCTCTGCTTTTTAAAATGCTGTCTAGTTTGGTCATAATTTTTCTTCCAAAGAGGAAGGGTTTTTTAATTTCATGGCTGCAGTCACCATCTGCAATGATTGTGGTTCTCAAGAAGATAACTTCTGTCACTGTTTCCATCATTTCCCCTTTAATTGCCAGGAGGTAATGAGACTGGATGCAATGATCTTAGCTTTTTGAATGTTGAGTTTTAAGCCAGCTTTTTTGCTCTCCTCTTTCAATTTCATCAAGAGGCTCTTTAGTTCCTCTTCACTTTCTGCCATAAGAGTGGTACCCTCTGCATATTTGATGTTATTGATATTTCTCCTGGCAATCTTGATTCCAGCTGTGCTTTATCAAGCTTGACATTTCATATGATATACTCTCCATATAAGTTAAATAAACAGGGTGAAAATATACAGCCTTGATGTAATCCTTTCCCAATTTGGAACCAGTTCATTGTTCCATGTCTGGTCCTAGCTGTTCCTTTTTGACCCACACACAGATTTCTCAGAAGGTAGGTAAGGTTGTCTGGTACTCCCACCACTTGAAGAATTTTCCACAGTTTGTAGTGATCTGCACAGTCAAAGTCTTTGGCATAGTCAAGAAAGCAGCAGTAGATGCTTTTCTGGAACTCTTTTGTTTTTCTATGATCCAACAGATATTGGTGATTTGATCTCTGGTTCTTCTGCTTTTTCTTTTTCTTTTTTTTTAAATTTTTATTTTTCAGTGGGTTTTGTCTTCTGCTTTTTCTACATCCAGTTTGAACATCTGGAAGTTCTTGTTTCACATACTGTTGAAGCCTTGCTTGGAGAATTTTGCACATTACTTTGCTAGTTTGTGAAATGAGTGTAATTGTTTGGCAGCTTGGACATTCTTTGGCATTGCTTTTCTTTGGGATTAGAATGAAAACTGATCTTTTCCAGTCCTGTGACCTTTGCTGAGTTTTCCAAATTTGCTGGCATATTGAGTGTGGCACTTTAATAGCATCATCTTTTAGGATTTGAGATAGCTCTGCTAAAATTCCATCACCTCCTAATATAGTAGTGGAACACAATAAACACACACACACACACACACACACACACACACACAGATGGGAATTGACAAGAATATAATAATAATAGGTTTTAATACCTCATTCATGTCGATTTTCTAAAAATTCCATGAGACAATAGAGATCTTAAGTGGTAAAATAGAACTGTTATGCTTAATTGCAATTTTCAGGATATTGCATTAAAAAAATAAAAAAGAAGAAGAAGAAGAATGCCCATTCTTTTCAAGTACATTTGAGACACTCTCTGGGATTGACAAAATACTAGGGTACAAAAACCCAAACAAACGTCAGCAAAGTTAAAAGTATATAAATTATTTCAGCATCTTTTGTGACTACAGTAGCATGACAGCACTAATAAAAATCAATCACAGGAAAAAAACTGAGAAAAAAAAGAAATAGATTTCTTAAAAAGTGGATTAATGATGGAATCAAATAGAAGATTTAAAAGTACCTTGAAAGAAATGACACTGAAAATTCAGTTATGCAAAATCTACGTGATGCAAGCAAAAGCAGTTCTTAAGAGGGAATTTCATAATGATCCAGACATTTCTGATAAAACAAGAAAAGCCTCAAATAAATAACTTAACCTAGCAGTTAAGAGTTTGGAAAATAAGTAAAAACAAACCTAAAGTAAGCACAAGAAGGGAACAATAGAGATCAGAGAGGAAATGATTAAAATAAAGATTAAGAATGATTTAAAATCCATAAAACTTTAAAAAATGTGCACAAAATTAACAAACATCTTGCCATGCCCACAAAGTAGAAGAGAGAGCCCCAAATAAGCACAGTAAGAAGTGAAAAATGAGATATGACAGGATGCAGAAATAGAAATGTGCAGAAATAGAAAAAAATACAGGAGGATATTATGCAAAATTACAACAAATTTGACAATCTGGAAGGAATGGACAAGTTTCTAGAAATATAGAGCCCATCAAAATTGACTCAAAAAGAAAGAGATAATTTGAACAGATAGACAACTAGAAGTGAAATAGCATCTATAATAAAATAACCCATTATAAACAAAAGCCCAGGACCAGATGGTTTCACAGACAAATTCTAACAAACATTAAAAAAAAAAAAAAAGGCTTATTCCAACCCTTCTCAAATTCTTACAAAAGATTGAAGATGAAGAAACATTCCCAAAGACATTCTATAAAACCACTATCATCATGATACCAAAATCAGGAAAAGACATTAAAAAAAAAAATAAACAAAACTACAAGCCTATATCTTTGATGAATATAGATGCAAAAAAATTCTCAACAAAACATTAGCAAATTCAATCCAATAATGCATACAAAAGATCATATACCATGCCCAAGTGGGATTCATCCAAAATTCACATGGATGGTTCAACTTATACAACATAGACTAAAGAAAAGGCAAAAAATGTGTGATCATCTCAATAGATGTAGAACAAGCATCTGATAATATTTAACCAACAATAATGAAAACCCTTATGAAAATGGGTATGGAGGAAACATACCTCACCATGAAATCTATTTATGACAATCAGCTAATACAATATTCAGTGGTGAAAAGATGAAAATCTTCCTGCTAAAATCTGGAACTCTCATCTCTTCTATTGAACATAGTTTTGGAAGTCCTAACTGCAGCAATCAGACAAGAAAAAAGAAATAAAAGGTAACCAAACTGGAAGGGAAGAGGAAACTTTGTAATTATATACAGATGATAAGAAAACTATATATAGAAAACCCTAAAGATTCCACACAGAAACAACTAGAACTAATAAACAAATTCAGCAAAGTAGCAGGATACAAGATTCACATCTAGAAATCAGTTATATTTCTTTACACTAATAATAAAATATCAGAAAGTAAATATTAAAAAAAAACACTTTAAAACTGCATCCAAAATAATAAATACTTAGGGATAAACTTGACCAAGAAAATGAAAGACTTATACACTGAGAACTATAAAACAATAAGTTAAATTGAAGATGACTCAAAGAAATGGAAAGATGTCCCATGCTCCTGGAATGAAGAATTAGCATTGCTAAAATGGCTATACTAGCCAAATCAAAGATCCAGAATTGCCAAAGCAATCCTGAAGAAAAAGAACAAAGCAGGAGGCACAGCATTCCCTAACTTCAGGCAATATTAAAAAGTTATAGTGATCAAAACAGCACAGACAGAAAAAAATTCAGACACATGGATCAACAGAAAAAGAGAGAAGACAGAAATAAACCCACACGTATATGGTCAATTAATCTTTGACGAAGGATATGCAATGAGAAAACGACAATCTCTTCAGCAAGTAGTGTTGGGAATGTTGGATATGTAAATCAATGAATTTAGAACACATCTTCACACCATGAACAAAAATAAACTCAAAATAGCTTAAAGACTTAAACGTAAGACATAATAGCATAAAATTCCTAGAAGAGATGATAGGCAAAACATTCTCTGACATTAATTGTTAACCATGTTTTCTTAGGTAAGTCTTCCAAGGCAGTAGAAATAAAAACAAAAATAAACAAATGGGACCTAATCAACAAACTATGGGCTTCCCTCATAGCTCAATCAATAAAGAATGTGCCTGCAATTTAGGAGACCCGGGTTCGATTCCTGGGTCAGGAAGATCCTCTGGAGAAGGAAACGGCAACCCACTCCTGTATTTTTGCCTGGAGAATCTCATGGACAGGGGAGCCTGGCAGGCTACAGTGTATGGGGTCCCAAGAGTAGGACACGATTTGGTGACTAAACCACCACTACCAATCAACAAACAATATTTTTCACAGCAAAGAAAATCATAAAGAAAATTAAAAGACAGCCTACAGAATGGGAGAAAATATTTGCAAATGATGCAAAAGACAGGACTTAATTTTCAAAATATGCAAAAAGCCCATGCAACTGAAAACAATAACAACAAAAACTCAATTGAAAAATGAGAAGAAGACCTAAATAGATATTTCTCCAAAGAAGAAATACATGTTGACAATAGGCACAAAGATGCTCAACACTGCTGATTACTACAGAGATGCAAATCAAAACTACAATGATGTACCACATTACCCAGAGTAAAATGACCATTATTAAAAAGTCTACAAATAACAAGTCCTGTAGAGAGTATGTTAGACATGTAAGGTAGTGCAGCTGCTGTGGAAAACAGTGCGAAGATTCCACAGAAAACTAAAAATAGAATTATAATATGATCCAACAATCTAACTCCTGGACATATATTGAGACAAAAGTATAATTCAAAAAGATACATGCACACCTATGTTCACAACAATACTATTCACAATAGCCGTGATGTGGAAATAATCTAAATGTCATTCAAAAGATGAATGGATAAAGAAAAGTAATATATACACACAATGGGATGTCACTTAGCCATAAAAAAGAACAAAATGATGCCATTTGCAGCAACACAGATTCAACTAGAGAGTACCATATTCAGTGAAGTAAATACAAAATAGAAAGACAAATATCTAATGACATCAGTTATTTGTGGAATCTCAAATATGACACAAATGAGCCTATCTCGAAAACAGACTTAGGGACATGGAGAACATACTGTGGTTGCCAAAAGGGAGGTGATTAGGGGAGGGATGAAGTGGGAGGTTGGGTTTAGAAGAAATAAGTTACTGTATATGTAATGGATAAACAACTAGTTCTTATAGCCCAGAAAACTATATTCTTTATCTTTTGATAAACCAAAATGTAAAAGAACACATAAAATATCTCTCTATATAATATATTAATGCAGCATTTAATAACAACTATACATTAATACAAATTTTAAAATGAAGGAAAAACACCAAAAAAAAAAAAAAAAAAGAAAGAAAATTGAGATTTAGACTGTTAAATAAGATGTTCAAGTTTATAGCATGACTAGAGGGTTTCTGATTCTAAAGACTAAGTTCTTAAAAACTATAATGTTTATATGTGTGAGCAGATATGAAGGGTGCTGGGGCGAATTAGGGCAATTACTTAATTCTTTTTATCTAGCCAAAGAAAACAGAATGGCTCCAAATAGGGAAAAGAGTATGTCAAGGCTGTATATTGGCACCCTGCTTATTTAACTTATATTCAGAGTACATCATGTGAAATACCAAGCTGGATGAAGCACAAGCTGGAATCAAGATTGCCAGGAGACATCAAGACAGTATGGTACTGGCACAAAGACAGAAATATAGATCAATGGAACAGAATAGAAAGCCCAGAGATAAATCCACGAACCTATGGACACCTTATCTTTGACAAAGGAGGCAAGGATATACAATGGAAAAAAGACAACCTCTTTAACAAGTGGTGCTGGGAAAACTGGTCAACCACTTGTAAAAGAATGAAACTAGAACACTTTCTAACACCATACACAAAAATAAACTCAAAATGGATTAAAGATCTAAATGTAAGACCAGAAACTATAAAACTCCTAGAGGAGAACATAGGCAAAACACTCTCCGACATAAATCTCCGTGGGGTCCTCTATGACCCACCTCCCAGAATATTGGAAATAAAAGCAAAACTAAACAAATGGGACCTAATGAAACTTAAAAGCTTCTGCACTACAAAGGAAACTATAAGTAAGGTGAAAAGACAGCCCTCAGATTGGGAGAAAATAATAGCAAATGAAGAAACAGACAAAGGATTAATCTCAAAAATATACAAGCAACTCCTGAAGCTCAATTCCAGAAAAATAAATGACCCAATCAAAAAATGGGCCAAAGAACTAAACAGACATTTCTCCAAAGAAGGCATACAGATGGCTAACAAACACATGAAAAGATGCTCAACATCACTCATTATTAGAGAAATGCAAATCAAAACCACAATGAGGTACCATTACACGCCAGTCAGGATGGCTGCTATCCAAAAGTCTACAAGCAATAAATGCTGGAGAGGGTGTGGAGAAAAGGGAACCCTCTTACACTGTTGGTGGGAATGCAAACTAGTACAGCCACTATGGAGAACAATGTGGAGATTTCTTAAAAAACTGGAAATAGAACTGCCATATGACCCAGCAATACCACTTCTGGGCATACACACTGAGGAATCCAGATCTGAAAGAGACACGTGCACCCCAATGTTCATCGCAGCACTGTTTATAATAGACAGGACATGGAAGCAGCCTAGATGCCCATCAGCAGATGAATGGATAAGGAAGCTGTGGTACATATACACCATGGAATATTACTCAACCGTTAAAAAGAATTCATTTGAATCAGTTCTAATGAGATGGATGAAATTGGAGCCCATTATACAGAGTGAAGTAAGCCAGAAAGATAAAGAACATTACAGCATACTAACACATGTATATGGGATTTAGAAAGATGGTAATGATAACCCAATATGCAAAACAGAAAAAGAGACACAGAAGTACAGAACAGACTTTTGAACTCTGTGGGAGAAGGTGAGGGTGGGATGTTTCAAAAGAACAGCATGTATATTATCTATGGTGAAACAGATCACTAGCCCGGGTGAGATGCATGAGACGAGCACTGGGAGGACCCAGAGGAGTCGGGTGGAGGGGGGGTGGGAGGGGTGATCGGGATGGGGAATACGTATAACTCTATGGCTGATTCGTGTTAATATATGACAAAACCCACTGAAATGTTGTGAAGTAATTGGCCTCCAACTAATAAAAAAAAAAAAAAAAAAAAAGATTGCCAGGAGAAATATCAGTAACCTCAGATATGCAGATGACTCCACTCTTATGGCAGAAAGTGAAAAGGAACTAAAGAGCCTCTTGATGAAAGTGAAAGCGGAGAGTGAAAAAGATAGCTCAACAATCAGAAAGCTAAGATCATGGCATCTGGTCCCATCGCTTCATGGCAAATAGATGGGGGAACAATGGAAACATTGGGAGACTTTATTTTGGCGGACTCCAAAATCACTGCTAATGGTAACTGCAGCCATGAAATTAAAAGACGCTTGTTCCTTGGAAGAAAAGCTATGACCAACTTCAGCATATTAAAAGAAGTGAGAAACATTACTCTGCCAACAAATTTCTAGTCAAAGCTATGGTTTTTCCAGTAGTCATGTATGGATGTGAGAGTTGGACTGTGAAGAAAGCTGAGCACCAAAGAATTGATGCTTTTGAACCGTGATGTTGGAGAAGACTCTTGAAAGTCCCTTGGACTGCAAGGAGATCCAACCAGTCCATTCTAAAGGAAATCTGTCCTGAATATTCATTGGAAGAACTGATGCTGAAGCTGAAACTCCAAAACTTTGGTCTCTTGATGGGAAGAAATGACTCATTGGAAAAGATCCTGATGGTGGGAAAGATTGAAGGCGGGAGGAGAAGGGGGTCAACAGGGGATGAAATGGTTGGATGGCATCACCAACCTGATGGACATGAGTTTGAATAAGCTCCAAGAGTTGCTGATGGACAGGAAGTTTGGTGTGCTGCAATCCATGGGGTTCCAAAGAGTAGGACACGACTGAGCAACTGAACTGAAAGATAACTTTTAGTGTTTGGAGTTGGAGCTTAGGCTCAAGTCTTCAGAATTTATAATGCTGCTTTATCATTTAAAAACACCATTCACTTTCTCTCCTGTGAGTATGAACCTTCTGTCTCTAAGTGACTGAGAAATGGGAGACAGAATGGGCATGGAATGTTTGGAGAACCGAGTGGAATGGTTGAACTAAGAGGGCAGAAACAAGGTCTTGTTCTCTGCTAAGTCACAAGCAAATGGCACATAGTAGACACTTGGTGGAAGTTAATGGAATAAAATGGGGAAAGTTATAGGAAATGGCATTGGAAAAAAAGTCTAGTGCATAAGTGTTCAGAAATAGGGAAATCAGACCACAAAATATCCAGACCTACTATGACTTATGGGTGCATTACTAAATTCTGAATATTACTAAAATTCTGAATATTTCTGAGCTCTAAATTGATTACAAATTTTGAAAGAAATATATCTTAAGTATCATTATTCTTTACTGTTAATGACTTCTACACCTATCTTATCATAAAATTAATAGCTTATTTAGGTATAATTGATGTATAAAAACTGTGCATACATAATATATATAATTTGATGAGTTTGGACATATACATATATCTATATTGGAAAGCACTAATCAAAGTAATAAATATATCATCACTTCAAAAAAAATAACGAAAACAAAAAACAAACAATCTTATGGAACGTAATTATTTACATACACTATTAATTATTTGAGTATCTGTTGAAAGAGTCAGAATAATAAAGGAATGGTCATCTGGGCAGTGATGAACTGCTGGGTGACTAAGTATACCCTAAAGCAAGAAGAATATAGCTGAGGTTTCTGGTGTGCTTATTAAAACTTATTAAGAAGGCTCATTAATATTTAGGTTTTACCAAATATTAAAATAATCTCAGAAAATATTAAAGATTAAGCTGAAAGTCACTGACTCATGTCTGACTCTTTGCAACCCCATGTATTATACAACCCATGGAATTCTCTAGGCCATAATACTGGAGTGGGTTGCTGTTCCCTTCTTCAGGGGATCTTCCAAACCCAGGGATTGAACCCAGGTCTTCCACATTGCAGGCAGATCCTTTACCAGCTGAGCCACCAGGGAAGCCCCTGAATACTGGAGTAGGTAACCTTACCCTTCTCCAGCAAATCTTCCTGACTCAGGGATGGAACTAGGGTCCCCTGCATTGCAGCCAGATTCTTTACCAGCTGAGCTACCAGGAAGTCCATTAAATATTAATTTAAATATATTTTCTTTCCCATCCTCTGGCTCCCCACCACCTCTGTTATACACTAATATTTGGTCATTTTGCTCTCCTGAAACCTGGGATAGCAGTCTTCCTTCACCATAACTTTTTTAAAGCAATAAACAATTTGAGAATTTTAGTTGAGAAGTCAGTGTTTCCTGCTTTCATGAGTATACAGTCCTCAATATTTCTTTAATCATAAGACTACTGGTGAGGTCAAATTTTTTTGACCAATGACTAGAAAAGAATGAATTTTCTAAATTGCTTAAATTCTAATTCTGGAGGAAAGACAATAAACAAACACAAGCAAAAGATTTGCTCTCTTTTCTAAAGACTTGATTTTTTTAGGTAGTTACAAAGAAAATTGAGAGGAAACATGGAGGTTTGCTATACAAGCTGGTTTCAGAAAAGGCAGAGGAACCAAATATCAAATTGCCAACATCTGCTGGATCACCAAAAAAGCAAGAGAGTTCCAGAAAAACATCTATTTCTGCTTGATTGACTATGCCAAAGCCTTCGACTGTGTGGATCACAGTAAACTGTGGAAAATTCTCAAGGGGCACCTGACCTGCCCCTTGAGAAACCTGTATGTAGGTCAGGAAACAACAGTTAGAACTGGACATGAAACAACAGACTGGTTCCAAATAGGAAAAGGAGTATGTCAATGCTGTATATTGTCACCCTGCTTATTTAACTTATATGCAGAGTACATCATGAGAAATGCTGGGTTGGAAGAAACACAAGCTGGAATCAAGATTGCCGGAAGAAATATCAGTAACCTCAGATATGCAGATGACACCAGCCTTATGGCAGAAAGTGAAGAGTAACTAAAAAGCCTCTTTATGAAAGTGAAAGAAGAGAGTGAAAAAGTTGGCTTATAGCTCAGCATTCAGAAAACTAAGATCATGGCCTCTGGTCCCATCACTTCATGGCAAATAGATGGGAAACAGTGGAAACAGTGTCAGACTATTTTGGTGGGCTCCGAAATCACTGCAGATGGTGATTGCGGCCATGAAACTAAAAGACACTTACTCCTTGGCAGGGAATTTATGACCAACCTAGACAGCACATTCAAAAGCACAGACATTACTTTGCCAACAAAGGTCCACCTAGTCAAGGTTATGGTTTTTCCAGTGGTAATGTATGGATGTGAGAGTTGGACTGTGAAGAAAGCTGAGCGCTGAAAAATTGGTGCTTTTGAACTGTGGTGATGGAGAAAACTCTTGAGAGTCCCTTGGACTGCAAGGAGATCCAACCAGTCCATCCTAAAGGAGATCAGTCCTGGGTGTTCATTAGAAGGACTGATGTTGAAGTTGAAACTTCAATACTTTGGCCACCTCATGTGAAAATTTGACTCATTGGAAAAGACCCTGATGCTGGGAGGGATTGGGGGCAGGAAGAGAAGGGGATGACAGAGGATAAGATGGCTGAAAGGCATCACCGACTCAATGGACATGAGTTTGAGTAAACTCCGGGAGTTGGTGATGGACAGGGAGGCCTAGCGTGCTACAATTCATAGGGTCGCAAAGAGTCAGACACGACTGAGAGACTGAACTGAACTGAACCACACCTACACATCCAGACATCCTGGAGTGTGAAGTCAAGTGGGGCTTAAAAGCTTCACTACAAGCAAAGCTAGCGGAGATGATAGAGTTCCAGCTGGAATCAATCTTGAATATTCATTGGAAGGACACATGCTGAAACTGAAGGTGGCCAATACTTTGGGCACCTGATGAGAAGAACTGAATCATAAGAAAAGATCCTGATGCTGAGAAAGATTGAAGGCGGGAGGAAAAGGGGATGACAGAGGATGAGATGGTTGGATGGAATCACCGACTCGATGAACATGAATTTGACCAAGCTTCGGGATTTGGTGTAAGACAAGACGCCTGGCATTCTTCAGTCCATAGGGTCCAAAGAATTGGGCACAACTGAAGGACTGAACTGAACTGAGGATGAAGATAAGGATATAATTAGCATAAGGATAAGAGGGAAGGATGCAGAGACGAAGCACAAATTTTAGTAGCCTTTTTTTTGGGGGGAGTGAAATTTGAAGCACTTTACATCATTTTTAATAAAAGGTTACTTGATCTTACAGAGCATCTACTGCCAGGCAGGACTGTTCTAGAAAATGGCTCTCATCATAATTTACCCCTACTAGGAAATGCCATGGAGTGATATTCCTTGGGCTTCTACCTCAGAACACGTGCACTGATGTTCCCTAGTGGAATGGATTCAGATCAGATCTAAACTTCTATGCTCTATTACCTCAATTCAACCAAAAAAGTTGGAATTTACATCCCTTTTCATAGCTGGTAGGCAAAAATGATGTATTTTCTTTATTTTCTAAGTGATAAGTTTTTTCATGTGCTCATTTGTTTTTATTATTCTCTCTATCCAGATGTCTAATTTTCTGCTGCGACTGCTTCCAACTTTATCCCTTTGCAAGTACAGAATTCCAGCAATGAAAGTGAAGTTGTTGAGTTGTGTCCAACTCTTTGCGACCCCATGGACTGTAGCCCACCAGGCTCCTCCGTCTATGGGATTCTCCAGGCAAGAATACTAAAGTGGGTTACCGTTTTCTTCTCCAGGGGATCTTCCTAACTCAGGGATCGAACCCAGGTCTCCCGCATTGCAGGCAGATGCTTTAACCTCTGAGCCACCAGGGAAGCCCATAACTGCTATCAAATATATACATGCCTCTTTGGTGTTCAGAGTTCTAGAGTATTCCAGAAGTAATTTTGGAAGACAATCCCCTTGAGTAATAAAAATGACTGTCAATATCTAAACATTTGTTTCTGACAGACAGAGTCATGAATGCTTTGTGACACCATCTTGATGAAAGTATTATTATTATCTTTATTTCAGAGATGGGGACGCTAAGGCACAGATATTTCAGCTGAACTGTGTAATACAAGAAAGAGCTAAGGATTCACAGCTAGACAGATATTGTACCAGAAGCTGACCTGTTGCATTATGCTATGCTGCTTCCTATTCCTATGCTGCTGCCGGAACTTTCAAATAATTCCTTCTATCTCCTTTCCCCTCTCCCTCCCTTCTTTCCAGTCTTCTTTACTTCTTCCCCTCCTTCCATCTCCCTCTTTACCTCCATCTCTCCCTTCCATCTTCCTTTTACTTATTATCTATTCCTTTTAAAGTATATCTCATACATTTCTATTTTAGAGAAAGGGATACATTTAGAACATGTAAAACATCTGAAAAGAAAGTAACATTTTTCACTGTACCAGACATCACATGAAAAACTTCAAATATCTTGTGCATACTTACTCACAGTTTCAGTAACTATTCTTGAGTCTAGGCCATAGGCAATGACCTGAGGTGCAAAAGGATTGCCTATCTGCCTGTTCTATGTTGGGTAAGGGATACTCTTTGTTGTTGTATCATATTCTGTTTAGGCAAGGGAGTTCCATCAAGGATATGTACATTACAAAAATATTGCTTTGGATTTTATTGTTGTAATAACAGCTGAGGCTGTAACTGAGCTGAGCACTGGAGACAGATCAGGAGGAGAATAATTACATGAAGAGAGGTATGAAAGAGAAGACAGAAATGACTCATAAAGTTTCACCAACTTAAACTGTGTTATAGACATGATTTTCAACCTTTATCTTGTAGTTCCTAGAAGTCCTTAGGCACAAACAATGCACGTTTCTAGATTCATTAAAATAGCTTTGTGGTTAGTTCATTATATACTGGGTAGAACCACATTAAGTAGTTAAATTAAATTAAATTAAATCTCTGTAATTTAGTTGATGCAAATTATGGGCCTTATTCCACTGTCTTCCTATGAGAAAATAAATTCTAGTCTATCATGGAAGGAGGAGTGATTATCAGTGGGATATTTGTCCTTTATCTACAAAAGATACAGTGGTATATGATGTAACAAAATTCAGAAGCAAGAAGGGATCTCTAATAGTGAAAAGTTTTTATTATATGAATTCATTGTGAATCCATTTGCAAGCTGCCAACAGATCAATAAAACCCTGTTGGATCCACTCTTATGATATGTAGTCAAGTTTGTTTGATTGTTAGAGCTGTATATGTTAAAATTAAACCACATATCATTCTGATATCAATTCCTTTTCTGTATGGTTAATTTATCATTTCTCTGTTGTGTCATTGTAAAGCTATACTACATGGGTTAGCCACAAGTTGCTATTGAGCACTTGATAGGTAGTTTTCTTAACTGACATGTTCTTTAAATGTAAAATATACACTGGATATTGGATACATGAGAAGTAGAAATGTAACATTTCTCATTAGTAAGTTTTATATTGCTTATGTGTAGAAAATATAATATTTTGGATATTTTCAGAAAAATAAAATATATTATCAGAATTATTCTTATCTGTTTCTTTTTTCCCCCAAACTTTAAACTTTTTATTTTGTATTGGGGCATTGCCAATTACCCCACTGGATGAAGTAAACTGAACTGAACTGAACTGAAGCGAGTTCAATTCATTGAAGTGAGCTGAACTGATACAATTAACAACGTTGTAGTAGTTTCAGGTGAACACCAAAGAGACCCAGGCATACATCTATATGCACATATCCATTCTTGCCCAAACTCTCCTCCCATCCAGGCTGGCACATAACACTGAGCAAAGTTTCATGTGCTATACAATAAGTTATTGTTGGTTGGTTTGTGGTTTAGTCGCTAGCTAAGTAGTGTCCGACTCTTGCAGCCCCGTGGACTGTAGCCTACCAGGCTCCTCTGTCCATGGGATTTTCCAGGCAAGGATACTGGAGTGGATTGCCATTTCCTTCTCCAGGGAATCTTCCCAACCTAGGAATTGAACCCAGGTCTCCTGCATTGCAGGCAGATTCTTTACTGACTGAGCTACGAGGTAAACCCTATTGTTTGTCATCCACTTTAAATAATATAGCAATGTGTACATGACATTTGGTTGCTGGGGCAGGGAGAGTGGTGAGGGATAGTTAAGGATTTGGGAAAGGTTTTTTTTTTTGTTTGTTTGTTTTTTTACTTTTTGGATATGGCTGATAGATAATTTAAAATTACATACATGATGTACATGGATCATATTATATCTCTATTGAATTTGTTGTTTAGTCACTAGTTGTGTCTGACTCTTTGCAACCCCATGGACTGCAGCTCTCTAGCCTTCCTAATCCTTCACCATCTGCCAGGGTTTGCTCAAGTTTACATCCTTTGAGTCCTACAATCACATGCTCTGTTGTCCCCTTCTCCTCTTGCCCTCAGTCTTTCCCAGCATCAAGGTCTTTCCCATTGAGTCAGCTCTTTGCATCAGGTGGCCAAAGTACTGGAGCTTCAATTTCACCATTGGTCCTTCCAGTGACTATTCAGGGTTGATTTCCTTTAGGATTGACTGGTTTTATCTACTTTCTGTCCAAGTGACTCTCAAGAGTCTTCTCCAATACCACAGTTCAAAAGCATCAAGTCCTCAGCTCTCAGCCTTCTGTATGGTCCAACTCTCACATCCATACATGACTACTGGAAAAACCATAGCCTAGACTAGATGGACCTTTCTCAGCAAAGAAATGTCTCTGGTTTTAAATATGCTGTCTAGGTTTTTCACAGCTTTTCTTCCAAGGAGCAAGCATCTTTAATTTCATGGCTGCTCTCACCATCTGCAGTGAGTTTGGAGCCCAATAAATCAGTGTTTCCATTGTTTCCCCAACTATTCACCATGAAGTGATGGGACCAGATGCCATGATCTTCATTTTTTGAATGTTGAGTGTTAACTCAGCTTTCCCACTCCCTTATTTCACCTTAATCAAGATATTCTTTAGTTCCTCTTTGCTTTCTGCCATAAGGGTGGTGTCATCTGCCTGTCTGAGTTTATTGATATTTCTCCCCACAGTCTTGATTCCAGCTTGGGCTTCATCCAGCCCAGCATTTCACATGATGTATTCTGTATATAAGTTAAATAAGTAGGGTGACAATATACAACCTTAGCATTCTTTTCCCAATTTTGGACCAGTTCATTGTTCCATGTCCAGGTTTAACTGTTACTTCTTAACTTGCATACAGATTTCTCAGGAGGCAGGTAAGGTAATCTGGTATTCCCGTCTCTTTAGTAATTTTTCACAGTTTGTCATTATCCACACAAAGAATTTAGCCTAGTCAATGAAGTAGAAATAATATGTTTGCCTGGAACTCCCTTGCTTTTTCTATGATCCAGCAGGTGTTGGCTATTTATTTTATTTTTCCTTCCTCTGCCGTTTTTATACTCAGCTTGTACATATGAAAGTTCTCAGTTTACATACTGTTGAAGCCTAGTTTGAAGGATTTTGAGCATTATCTTGCTAGGATGAAATGAATGTAACTGTCACCATTCTAAATTTCTGCCTTCTCCCTGTCCATCTATCTGTAAGTAATAAGTAGAAAAGAATGAGATAGTGTGTATCAGTGGCTCACTATAACTTTATTTGCCTCATGGAAAGAAATAACTCAAAAAATACTCCCATTAACGTATGAGGTACTTTCTCTTTGTAGAAAACAAAACAAAACATTTCAAAAAGGGTCTTAAATTGCACCTCTAGTATATCAGGAGTGGCCGAGAGGAGCTACTCCACGTCCAAGGTCAGGGGCGGTAGCCGAGAGGAATTACCCCATGTCCAGAGCAGCCTTGAAGAGATAGCCCACATCCGAGCTAAGAGAAACCCAAGTAAGAGGTAGGCACTGACAGAGGACATCAGCGTGTAGACAGACTTAAACCACAATCACAGACAACTAGCCAATGTGATCACATGGACCACAGCTTGTCTAACTCAATGAAACTAAGCCATGCCCTGTGGGGCCACCAGAGACGAATGGGTCATGGTGGAGAGATCTGACAGAATGCGGTCCACTGGAGAACGGAATGGCAAACCACTTCAGGATTCTTGCCTTGAGAATCCCATGAACAGTATGAAAAGGCAAAAAGATAGGACACTGAAAGACGAACTCCCCAGGTCGGTAGGTGCCCAATATGCTACTGGAGATCAGTGGAGAAATAACTCCAGAAAGAATGAAGGGATGGAGCCAAAGTAAAAACAACATTGAGTTGGGGATGAACTGGTGATAGAAGCAAGTTCCGATGCTGTAAAGAGCAATATTGCATAGGAACCTGGAATGTTAGGTCCATGAATCAAGGCAAATTGGAAACATCAAACAGGAGATGGCAGGAGTGAATGTTGACATTCTAGGAATCAGCGAAATGAGATGGACTGGAATGGGTGAATTTAACTCAGATGACCATTATATCTACTACTTTGGGCAGGAATCCCTTAGGAGAAATGGAGTAGCCATCATAATCAACAAAAGAGTCCAAAATGCAGTACTTGAATGCAATCTCAAAAACGGCAGAATAATCTCTGTTCATTTCCAAGGCAAACCATTCAATATCATGGTAATCCAAGTGTATGCCTCAACCAGTAATGCTGAAGAAGCTGAAGTTGAACGGTTCTATGAAGACATACAAGACCTTTGAGAACTAACACCCACAACAGATGTCCTTCTCATTATAGGCGACTGGAATGCAAAAGTAGAAAGGCAAGAAACACCTGGAGTAACAGACAAATTTGGCCTTGGAGTACGGAATGAAGCAGGGCAAAGGCTAATAGAGTTTTGCCAAGAGAATGCACTGGTCATAGCAAACACCCTCTTCAAACAACACAAGAGAAGACTCTACACATGGACATCACCAGATGGTCAACACCAAAATCAGATTGGTTATATTCTTTGCAGCCAAAGATGGAGAAGCACTATACAGTCAGCAAAAACAAGACTGGGAGCTGACTGTGGCTCAGATCATGAACTCCTTCTTGCCAAATTCAGACTTAAATTGAAGAAAGTAGGGAAAACCACTAGACCATTCAGGTGTGACCTGAATCAAATCCCTTATGACTATACAGTGGAAGTTAGAAATAGATTTAAGTAACTAGACAGAGTGCTAGATAGCACTTTGATAGACAGAGCGCTGATGAACTATGGGTGGAGGTTCGTGACATTGTACAGGAGACAGAGATCAAGACCATCCCCATGGAAAAGAAATGCAAAAAGGCAAAATGGTTGTCTGAGGAGGCTTTACAAATAGCTGTGAAAGGAAGGGAAGCAAAAAGCAAAGGAGAAAAGGAAAGATATTCCCATTTGAATGCAGAGTTCCAAAGAATAGCAAGGAAAGATAAGAAAGCCTTCCTCAGCGATTAATGCAAAGAAATAGAGGAAAACAACAGAATGGGAAGGATTAGAGATCTCTTCAAGAAAATTAGAGATACCAAGGGAACATTTCATGCAAACATGGGTTCGATAAAGGACAGAAATGATATGGACTTAACAGAAGCAGAAGGTATTAAGAAGCGGTGGCAAGAATATACAGAAGAACTGTACAGAAAAGATCTTCAAAACCCAGATAATCACGATGGTGTGATCACTCACCTAGAGTCAGACATCCTGGAATGTGAAGTCAAGTGGGCCTTAGAAAGCATCACTACAAACAAAGCTAGTGGAGGTGATGCAATTCCAGTTGAGCTATTTCAAATTCTGAAAGATGATGCTGTGAAAGTGCTGTACTCAATATGCCAGCAAATTTGGAAAATTCAGCAGCGGCCACAGGACTGGAAAAGGTCAATTTCATTCCAATCACAAAGAAAGGCAATGCCAAAGAATGCTCAAACTACCACACAATGCACTCATCTCACACTCTAGTAAAGGAATGCTCATAATTCTCCAAGCCAGGCTTCAGCAATATGTTAACTGTGAACTTTCAGATGTTCAAGCTGGTTTTAGAAAAGGCAGGGGAACCAGAGATAAAAGTGCCAGCATCTGCTGGATCATTGAGAAAGCAAAAGAGTTCCAGAAAAACATCTATTTCTGCTTGATTGACTATGCCAATGCCTTTGTGTGGATCACAATAAGCTGTGGACAATCCTGTAAGAGATGGCAATACCAGATCACCTAACCTGCCTCTTGAGAAACCTGTATGCAGGTCAGGAAGCAACAGTTAGAACTGGACATGGAACAAAAGACTAGTTCCAAATAGGAAAAGGACTACGTCGAGGCTGTATATTGTCACCCTGCTTATTTAGCTTATATGCAGAGTACATCATAAGAAACACTGGGCTGGATAAAAGAGCAAGCTGGAATCAAGATTGACGGGATAAATATCAATAATCTCAGATATGCAGATGACACCACCCTTATGGCAGAAAGTGAAGAAGAACTAAAGAGCCTCTTGATGAAAGTGAAAGAGGAGAGTGAAAAAGTTGGCTTAAAGCTCAACATTCATAAAACTAAGATCATGGAATCTGATTCCAGCAATTCGTGACAAATAGATGGGGAAACAGTGGCTGACTTTATTTTTCTGGGCTCCAAAATCACTGCAGATGGTGACCACAGCCATGAAATTAAAAGACACTTACTCCTTGGAAGAAAAGTTATAACCAACCTTTTAAATAGCATATTAAAAAGCAGTGACATTCCTTTGTCCACAATGGACCATCTAGTCAAGATTATGGTTTCTCCAGTAATCATGCATGGATATGAGAATTGAACTATAAAGAAAGCTGATCATGAAAGAATTGGTGCTTTTGAACTGTGGTGTTGGAGAAGACTCTTGAGAGTCCCTTGGACAGCAAGGAGATCCAACCAGTCCATCCTAAAGGAGAGCAGTCCTGGGTGTTCATTGGAAGGACTCATGTTGATGCTGAAACTCCAATACTTTGGCCACCTGATGTGAAGAGCTGAGTCCTTTGAAAAGACCCTGATCCTGGGAAAGATTGAGGGCAGGAGGAGAAGTGGATGACAGAACATGAGATGGTTGGATGGAATCACTGACCCATGGACAATGGTTTGGATTGAGTCCGGGAGTTGGTGATGGACAGGGAGGCCTGGCGTGCTGCTTCACACAAAGATTCAGACACGACTGAGCAACTGAATTGAACTGAACTGATCCAGTCTTAACGGGACCTTTTCTATTATCTCTGCAAATGTAAATGGAATCAAGTTTAGAAAATACAAGTTGCAAGAAGATAAACTGTATCTCTGAGAAGACAGAGAGAAGCAGGGTGAACATCTGAGAAACTTTGTGTCACCTGTTGTTGTTGTTCAGTAGCTAACTCATCTCTGGCTTTTTGTGACCCCATGCACTTTAGCCTGCAAGCTTCTTTGTCTGTGTGACGGTTTGAGGATGTCACAGTGGGACTCATACTTTGTGAGAATAAGCACACACCCAATTTATGGACCAGAGAAATCTAATTCAAGAACTGAAAATAAATTAGTTTATACTAAATTTATATGTTATATATGTAAGCTGGTTACTCTTCTAGAAAATAATGTTGAAGGATTTAAGCACTTTTTTTTTCTTTAATTTGACATTTTTGGAGAAATGTTTTCCTCTTCAACATGAAATAAAATGTCTACAAAACCCATCAGGTAATAATATCTGTTGATAGTATTAGAATAATTTATCCTCAGGAAATTTGGAGTTGTGTAAAAAGAAGATTAAAAATATATCACAAGCTTTGACCCAGTAATTCCCATTTTAGGAAGTTGATATATGAAAATAATTACATTTTGACAGGCTTATAAAGATATTGATCATAGAATTGCTTCTCATTTGCGCAGTTGGGAACAAGCTTGATGCAACTCTTTACAAAGCCCCCTCCTCTAATAATCCTCCATGTGCCCCACTTGCCAGAGCTGTTGGGCTTCTCACTTCTCTAAAAGGGCCAATCTCCTCTTCACCCCAGAGCCCCACAGACTGGCCCCATCACATTTCTCATATGTTCCATTAAACAAGACTGCTCCATGCTTTTTTCTATTTCATATACATTTTAAATTAGTTGTATGTGCAAGTTGTTGACTTATGTAACCTCGTTTATCTCCAGTTCGTACTCTCCATGAGGTAGTGGTCAAGTTTGCTTGCTCAAAAGATCTCAAACAGCGCCAGCAATTAGTAAGCAGTGTTTACTAGTAGCTCAGTCGGTAAAGAATCTGCCTGCAGTGCAGGAGACCTGGGTTTGATCCCTGGAGGAGGAAATGACAACCCACTCCAGTATTCTCACCTGGAGAATCCCATGGACAGAGCAGCCTGGCAGACTGCAGCCCATGGGGTCGCAAGAGTTGGACATGAATTAACCACTAAACCACCATCACCATCAAATGTTTACTAAATGAACTAGTGGATAAAATCCTTTCTAGATTCCATCTCATAAAATTTATTTTTCTGAATTCTATACAATTTACAGAATATTTGCTACAAAAAAAAAAAGCCACATATTGTCCGATGTCTGGTGACTCTGTGCAATTGTTATTTTCTAAGCACAGTCATTAAATTATGATTTTTCTTAAAATGATTTGATTACTTCTTTGCATTATAAAAGAAAGTACTGCTTAATTAGCAGATAGGTTAAACTGAAATCTCTGTTTGCCTGTTAAGTTTTCATTAAACTCACTAATCAAAGAGAATGCAAAAGTTATCTTCCAGGCATAAAACCTTTTGAAAATTCAAATGAAAAAAGTAGACATGGCTTTCATTATATGCATTTTTGGGTCAGTGCCTTAGGCATATGATTACTTGCTTGGACTATATTTTATTTCACATATACTTGAATCTGTTATTAACTGAAAATTTTTAAATTAGCTCCATAATTAGGACTGTATATCACCTAAACATACAAAAAACATTGTTCATGAGAAAGTGCTGGAAAATCCACTAACAAGTAATTTTCAGTGAAACAGTCAAATATCCACAAATAAGCCTGATTTATTCTGGGTTATTCAGTGACTCTCCATGTTTTGACAGTTGTTCTACACTCAAGAAGGAATTGCCAACCCATAGCAGTACTTTTGCCTGAAGAATTCCATAGACATAGGAGCCTGGCAGGCTACAACTCATGGTATTGCAAGAAGCTAAACATGACTGAGTGTCTTTTTCTTTTCTACACTAATATCATCTTATGTTCTTTTCTATGACATTCAACTCTTTGTTGAAACTGTTGCACTTATAAGACCTTAATGCTTATGCATCCAATATACTCTTTAAGGTCTTGATCATGGTAAATCCTTTGAAATATATTTAAGACAGGCCTTAAAAATGGAAGAAAGACTTTATGGGTGTTGAGATTTATTTTTGTATTTGCTGTTGTTGTTGTTCAGTAGCTAAGTTGTGTCCAACTCTTTGCAACCCCGTGGACTGCAGCACACCAGATTTTCCTGATTTTCACTATCTCCCAGAGTTTGCCCACGTTCATATCCATTGAGTCAGTGATTCTGTTCAACCATCTCATCCTTTGCCACACTCTTCTCCTTTGGTTTTCAATCTTTCCTAACATCAGGGTCTTTTCCAATGAGTTGGCTCTTCACATCAGGTGGCCAAAGTATTGAAGCTTCAATTTCAGCAAGTCTTTCCAATTAACATTCAAAATCGATTTCCTTTAGGATTGACTGGTTTGATCTCCTTGCTGTCCAAGGGGCTCTTGGGAGTCTTCTCCAGCATCACAATTCCAAAGCATCAATTCTTTAGTACTCAGCCTTCTTCATGGTCCAAATCTCTGATCATTATATGTTTACTGGAAAGACCCTAGTTTTGACTGTATGGAACTTTGTCACCAAAGTGATGTGTTTGCTTTTAAATACACTGTCTATGTTTGTCATAGCTTTCCTGCCAAGAAGGAAGCATCTTCTAATTTCATGGCTGCAGTTGAAAGGCTGTTGCTGAGCTGTGAAAGATGCTGGTATTCTTGGCCTCTGGAGGAGAAGAATTCAATCTGGGGCCAGTGATGAGGCTTGATCACTCACAGATGTTGTGTAATATAGATTTACTAAAGTATAAAAGAGATAGAGAAGGCTTTGGACGTAGACATCAGAAGGGGACAGAAAGAGTGCCCCCTAATCTTTAGCAGGAAGTTACATACCTACTAGCAGGATGCTAATTAGAAAAAGGAAATTTCTCAAAACTCAGAGAGTGGCACCAGGCCCCTCACATACAACATGCATTTTGAGATAATATTGGCAAAAGGTCACCCCAGGATAGAAAACAACTGACATGAAACTTGAAGAAAGGCAGGTCTCCAAGCAAACACATAATCTCATTAACATAGATTAGGTGAACATTTGTATGAGCAAAATATACTGGATTGTTGAGCCATTTTCAGTTCTGAGTATTCAGTTCAGTTCAATTCAGATCAGTAGCTCAGTCCCAGCCCTTTGTGACCCCATGAACTTCAGCACATCAGGTTTCCCTGTCCATCACCAACTCCCGGAGCTTGCTCAAACTCATGTCCATCGAGTCAGTGAGGTCATCCAACCATTTCATATTCTGTTGTCGCCTTCTCCTACCACCTACAATCTTTCCCAGGATCAGGGACTTTTCCAGGAGTCAGTTCTTCATATCAGTTGGCCAAAGTATTGAAGTTTCAGCTTCAGCATCAGTCCTTCCAATTCAGGACTGATTTCCTTTATGATGGACTGGTTGGATCTCCTTGCAGTCCAAGTCACTCTCAAGAGTCTTCTCCAACATCACAATTCAAAAGCATTAATTCTTTGGTGCTCAGTTTTCTTTATTGTCCAGCTCTCACATCCATACATCACTACTGTATAAACGATATTTTTACTAGATGGGCCTTGTTGGCAAAGTAATGTTTCTGTTTTTTAATATGCTGTCTAGATTGGTCATAACTATTCTTTCAAGCAGCAAGTGTCTTTTAATATCAGGGCTGCAGTCAAACCATCTTCAGTGATTTTGGAACCCTCAAAAATAAAGTCTGTCACTGTTTCCATTGTTTCCCATCTACTTGCCATGAAGTGATGGGGCCAAATGCCATGATCTTAGTTTTCTGAATGTTGAGTTTTAACCCAGCTTTTTCATTCTCCTCTTTCAGTTTCATCAAGAGTCTCCTTAGTTCTTCACATTCAGCCATAAGCGTGGTGTCATCTGCATTTCTGCTGCTGCTGCTGCTAAGTCGCATCAGCCGTGTCCGACTCTGTGCAACCCCGAGAATGGCAGCCCACCAGGCTCCCCTGTTCCTGGGATTCTCCAGGCAAGAACACTGGAGTGGGTTGCCATTTCCTTCTCCAATGCATGAAAGTAAAAAGTAAAAGTGAAGTCGCTCAGTCTTGTCCGACTAAGCACGACTCCATGGACTGCAGCCTACCAGTCACCTCCATCCATGGGATTTTCCAGGCAAGTGTACTGGAGTGGGTTGCCATAGCCTTCTCTGCTGCATATCTGAGGTTATTGATATTTCTCCTGGTAATCTTGATTCCAGCTTGTGCTTCATCTAGCCTAGCATTTCTCATGATGTACTCTGTCTATAGAGCCAGACATCCTGGAATGTGAAGTCAAGTAGGCCTTAGGAAGAACCACTATGAACAAAGCTAGAGAAGGTGATGCAATTCCAGTTGAGCTATATCAAATTCTAAAACATGATTCAGTGAAAGTGCTGCACTCAATATGCCAGCAAATTTGGAAAACTCAGCAGTGGCCACAGAGTGGAAAAGGTCAGGTTTCACCACAATTCCAAAGAAAGGCAAGCCAAAGAATGCTCAAACTACCACACAATTGCACCCATCTCACATGTTATTAAAGGAATGCTCATAATTCTCCAAGCCAGCCTTCAGGAAAACGTGAACCGTGAACTTCCAGATGTTCAAGCTGGTTTTAGAAAAGGCAGAGGAACCAGAGATCAAATTGCCAACATCTGCTGGAATCATCAAAAAAGCAAGAGAGTTCCAGAAAAAAAAAAAAAAAAAAAAAAAAAAAACCAAAAACAACCAACCAACCAACAAAAAACATATATTTCTGCTTTGTTGACTATGCCAAAGCCTTTGACTGTGTGGATCACAATAAACTGTGGAAAATTCTTCAAGAGATGTGAATACCAGACCAGCTGACCTGCCTCTTGAGAAATTTGTATACAGGTCAGGAAGCAACAGTTAGAACTGGACATGGAACAGAAGACTGGTTCCAAATAGGAAAAGGAGTACGTCAAGGTTGTACATTGTCACCCTACTTATTTAACTTATGTGCAGAGTAAATCATGAGAAACGCTGGACTGGAGGAAGCACAAGATGGAATCAAGATTGACAGGAGAAATATCAATAACCTTAGATATGCAGATGACACCACCCTTATGGCAGAAAATGAAGAAGAACTAAAGAGTAAATTGATGACAGTGAAAGAGGAGAGTGAAAAAGTTGGCTTAAAGCTCAGCATTCAGAAAACTAAGATCATGGCATCTGGTCCCATCATTTCGTGGGAAATAGATGGGGAAACAGTGGAAACAGTGGCAGACTTTATTTCGGGAGCTCCAAAATCACTGCAGATGGTCACTACAGCCATGAAATTAAAAGGTATTTACTCCTTGGCAGGAAAGTTATGACCAACCTAGACAATATATTAAAAAGCAGAGATGTTACTTTGTCAACAAAGGTCCATCTAGTTAAGGCTATGGTTTTTCCAGTGGTCATGTACGGATGTGAGAGTTGGATTATAAAGAAAACTGAGCACCAAATAATTGATGCTTTTGAACTGTGGTGTTGGAGAAGACACTTGAGAGTTCCTTGGACTGCAAAGAGATCCAACCAGTCCATCCTAAAGGAGATCAGTCCTGGGTGTTCTTTGGAAGGACTGACATTGAAGCTGAAACTCCAATACTTTGGCCACCTGATGTGAAGAGCTGACTCATTTAAAAAGACCCTGATGCTTGGAAAGATTGAGGGCAAGAGGAGAAGTGGACGACGGAGGATGAGATGGTTGGATGGAATCACCGACTCAATGAACATGAGTTTGGGTGGACTCCGGGAGTTGGTGATGGACAGGGAGGCCTGGAGTGCTGTGCTTCATGGGGTCGCAAAGAGTTGGACATGACTGAGCGACTGAACTGAACTGAACTGACTCTGCATATAAGTTAAATAAGCAGGGTAACAATATACAGCCTCGACATACTCCTTTCCCAATTTGTAATCAGTCTGTTGTTCCAATCCAGTTCTGACTCTTTCTTCTTGACCTGTATACAGATTTCTCAGGAGGCAGATCAGGTGGTCTGGTATTCCCATCTCTTGAAGAATTTTCCACAGTTTGTTGTGATCTACACAGTCAAAGGCTTTGGCATAGTCAATAAAGCAGAAGTTTATATTTTTCTGGAACTTTCTTGCTTTTTCAATGATCCAGCGAATGTTGGCAATTTGATGTCTGTTTCCTCTTCCTTTTCTAAATCCAGCTGGAACATATTACAACTTGAACATTTTGTAGTAGAGAAGATAAAATTAACGGGACAAATTCAACAATTAATTATATAATTAATTCATTGCGGTTTGTTAAGTCCTATAAAATTTCAAGGTATTTTGAAGTATTATAAAAGGGAAGACTGTCTTAAGCTGAGATAAAGTTAAAAACAAAACAAAACAAACTCTGCAAAGAAATGCATTTTGAGTTGAGCTCAGAAAGATGAGTAAAAATTAATTAGGTGATTAGAAGGGATTAGCACACAACCAGGACTCTCCAGGCAGATTAATAGTATGTGCAAAACCCTGGATAGATAAACAGAGATAAGGGTCTTGAGATGGGCCTGATGGAAAACTGTGCACCAGATCCTGTGATGCCTTAAAGGCCATACTTATGATTTTGTTAGCAATACAGGTCTTTGTCTACAAATAAAGGAAATACTAGGAGAGTTTTAAATAAAGACCAAGCATGAACAAGTTCATGATTTTTAAAGAGCATTATGTTGTCAGTGTAGAGAATAAACTGAAGGAGAGTAAAAATAAATTCAAGAATATCTATCAGGGTTAGAGTAAGCAGTAACAGTGAGATGTTAAGATGAAAATATATTTTCATTTTATTAGTGATGGTCTGGATATAGAGGACATTTCCTATCATAATCATGCTTATTGATATGCTTATATTGTTTCATAATTTGAAAAGAAAGCAACCCTTTCTCCTGCAGTACTGTAGTGTTTTCAGGTTTTGTAGACTGTTAATGTAACATTAAAAATAAAGACAAAAACAACCACTCATTCCTTAAAGATTGTAATATCATTTGAAGTGCAAATCTTGTGATTTCTGGAAGGTCAAAGATCCTGAGAAGTGTATCGCCATATGTATTAGTTTCTGGTTGTTACTGAAACAAATAACCGCAAACTAAGTGGCTTGAAACAACATGTATGTATTATCTTATGTCTCTGGATGTCTGAAGTCTAAAATGAGATGACAGAGCTGTGTTCTACTGACTCTCTAGGAGTAGAATGCATTCTTTGCCTTTTCCAGTTTTTTTAGAGGCCATCTATATTAACTGGGCCTTGACCCCCTTTCCTATATCACTCTGACCTTTGTTTCTATTGTTAAATCCTCTTTGACTGTGACTCTCCTGCCTCACTCCTGTAAGTTCAGTTCAGTCGCTCAGTCGTGTTCGACTCGTTGCTACCCCATGAATAGCATCACGCCAGAACACCCTGTCCATCACCAAATCCTGGAGTTTATCCAAACTCTTGTCCATTGAGTCGGTGATGCGATCCAGCCATCTCATCCTCTGAGGTCCCCTTCTCCTCCTGCCCCCAATTCCTCCCAGCATCAGGGTCTTTTCCCATGAGTCAACTTTTCACATGAGGTGGCCAAAGGATTGGAGTTTCAGCTTCAGCATCAGTCCTTCCAGTGAACACCCAGGACTGATCTCCTTTAGGTTGGACTGGTTGGATCTCCTTGCGGTCCAAGGGACTCTCAAGAGTCTTCTCCAACACCACAGCTCAAAAGCATCAATTTTTCGGCACTCAGCTTTCTTCACAGTCCAACTGTCACATCCATACATGATCACTGGAAAAACCATAGTCTTGACTAGACGGATCTTTGTTGGCAAAGTAATGTCTCTGCTCATTAATATGCTACCTAGTTTGGTCATAACTTTCCTCCCAAGGAGTAAGCATCTTTAAATTTCATGGCTGCAGTCACCATCTACAGTGGTTTGGAGTCCCAAAATATAAAGTCTGACACTGTTTCCACTGTTTCCCATCTATTTGCCATGAAGTGATGGGACTGGATGCCATGATCTTAGTTTTCTGAATGTTGAGCTTCAAGCCAACTTTTTACCTCTCCTCTTTCACTTTCATCAAGAGGCTTTTTAGTTCCTCTTCACTTTTGGCCACAAGGGTGGTGTCATCCTCATACCTGAGGTTATTGTTATTTCTCCTGGCAATCTTGATTCCATCTGGTGCTTCTTTCAGCCCAGTGTTTCTCATGATGTACTCTGAATATAAGTTAAATAAGCAGGGTGACAATATACAGCCTTACTGTACACCTTTTCCTATTTGGAATCAGTCTGTTGTTCCATATCCAGTTCTAACTGTTGCTTCCTGACCTACATACAGATTTCTCAAGAGGCAGATCAGGTGGTCTTGTATTCCCATCTCTTTCAGAATTTTCCACAGTTTATTGTGGTCCACACCGTCAAAGGCTTTGGCATAGTCAATAAAGCAGAAATAGATGGTTTTCTGGAACTCTCTTGCTTTTTGATGATCCAGCGGACGTTGGCAATTTGATCTCTGGTTCCTCTGTCTTTTCTAAAACAAGTTTGAACATCTGGAAGTTCATGGTTCACGGTTCCTTATTGCCCAATTCAGACTTAAATTGAAGAAAGCAGGGAAAACCACTAAACCATTCAGGTATGACCTATATCAAATCCCTTATGACTACACAGTGGAAGTGAGAAATAGATTTAAGGGACTAGATCTGATAGAGTACATGATGAACTATGGACAGAGGTTCATGACATTGTACAAGAGACAGGGATCAAGATCATCCCCATGGAAAAGAAATGCAAGCAAATAAAATGGCTGTGTGAAGAGGCCTTACAAATAGCTGTGAAAAGAAAAGTGAAAAGCAAAGGAGAAAAGGAATATATTCCCGTTTGAATGCAGAGTTCCAAAGAATAGCAAAGAGAGATAAGAAAGCCTTCCTCAGTGATCAGAAGGAAATAAATAGAGGAAAACAATAGAATGGGAAAGACTAGAGATCTCTTCAAGAAAATTAGAGGTACCAAGGGAACTTTTCATGCAATGATGGGCTCTATAAAGGACAGAAATTGTATGGACCTAACAGAAGCAGAAGATATTAAGAAGAGTTGGCAAAAATACACAGAACAACTGTACAAAAAAGATCTTCACAATCCAGATAATCATGATGGTGTGATCAGTCACCTAGAGCCAAACATCCTGGAATGTGAAGTCAAGTGGGCCTTGAAAAGCATCACTACGAACAAAGCTAGTGGAGGTGATGGAATTCCAGTTGAGCTATTTCAAATCCTGAAAGATAATGCTGTGAAAGTGCTGTACTCAATATGCCAGCAAATTTGGAAAACTCAGCAGCGGCCACAGGACTGGTAAAGGTCAGTTTCATTCCAATCCCAAAGAAAGGCAATCCCAAAGAATACTCAAACTACCACACAATACACTCATCTCACATGCTTATAAAGTAATGCTCACTCCTGTAAGGCTTATTATAATTATCAGTCTATGATTTTTGCCCACCCAAATAATCCATATTCATCTCCCATCTCAGAATCCTAAATGCAATCACATTTGCAGAGTACCTTTTATGATGGAAGCTTACATATTCCTGGGTTTTAGGGTTTAGGATACGGACATCTTTGACTTGAAGTGGGGAATGTGGCATTATTCAACTACAGGATATGGTGAATTTTCTTGTCATTTATAAGTGTCATTATAACTGTCATTACACAAAATTCAGTTTCTAGTAAGCTCAAAATATAAATAGTTAATTTCAAGCCTATATTTTATCTTGATTGCATTAACAGATGGCAAACAGTTGTAATAATGAAGCAGAAAAGCCCCTAAATATTGTATGAGACTAAAATGAATAAAAGTGCCATATGCCCTAAAAAGCACAATGAAATTCATTAAATGATTCAATGAAATGAAGATGTTCAGTTGAAGATTTTAGCCTTATTATGCTGTTACTTGGATTGTGTATCATACTAGGCACTAGGTGATGGACAGGGAAGCCTGGCATGCTGCAGTTCATGGGGTTGCAAAGTCAGACACGACTGAGTGAACTGAACTGAACTGAACTGTAATATCAGCTCTATGAGTTCAGGCTCTTTTTCCTATGTACTGCTCCTCTCATACTTGATACCATGCACATGTAAATATTCTATTCATATTTGTTTAATGAATAAATGAAGGAAAAGGTTCTGAGTCATGAAATTCTAAGTTCAGAGCCCAGTCCTACCCACTTATAATTTTTGCTTTATTCATGTTGTATAACTTTGTGAGTCCAATTCTTTATTAGCTGTGAAAGGGGCAATGATACCTTCTTAAGCAGGCTTTGTAAATGTTGAACATAATAAAAGTCAAGTTCTGAGCACACAGTAAGTACTTGGCAAGCACCAGTATCTACTAAAACAAATTTTTGCCATTGGTTATCTTAGCTCACAGCTACCTTAAGACCTGCTATTCAGTTCCCTATAAGCATGTTAGAAATGTAGAATATACAGGTTCACCCCAGGGCCATTAAATCAGATTCTATTTTGTCCCTAGATTCTTAGGAGGCTCAGTGGTAAAGAATCTGCCTGGCAAGCAGAAGACGTGGGTGCAGTACTTGAGTCAGGAAGATCCCCTGGAGAAGGAAATGGCTACCCACTCCAGTGTTCTTGCCTTGGAAATCCCATGGATAGGGAAGTCTTGTGGGCTACAGTCCACTGGGGTTGCAGAGAGTCGGCTGTGATTTAGCAGCTAAACAGCAATAGCAGTTCCCCCAATTCTCCCTTTAAAATTTGAAAACCTCTGTGTTAGCAGTTTACTGATTTCAATTGCTTTGCACCATTTTGGGAGATACCTAGCAGTGCTTTATTTGTCATCTGATCTAGTTTGATTAAATATTTATAAAGGAAGCTGAGGATCTTTTAGTGAGGGTCAGAGGAGCCTGGCACACTGCAGTCCATGGTGTTTCAGGGAGTCGGACAGGACTTAGCAACTGGACAACAGCAATAGCAAGTTTTGTCTTTGACCTGTCACTCTTTATTAAAAAGTACTTATGCTTGAAGTTGATCTGTTGTGCAATGGCTATGTAACTTGCAGGCCAATAGCTAGCATCCTGATTGAGGAACATTAGCTTTCTAAGAAATATTTGTACCTACCTGTGAAAGGAGAGACATGTTTTTCCTGCAATGTATGGTAAGAGTAGTCAGACAATGCAGCTAAAGCAAACTTTATCACTTGCCAAGCTCTGTGTGGGATAAGTGCCCAAATCAATTGTGTAGGTAACACAATTGCTGCCTAACAAATTGTATCCAAGTTTTCTGAGAGGAAATAACCCAAATTTCATTGTTGTGATTGAAATGACATTGTGAAAGAATGAAACTCAAGAGTCTGGATTAAGGGACATGGTCAGAGAAATTTAGTAGTGTGTAGGAATGGGGTTCATTTTTCTTATTATTCAACCAAGTGTCATATAGTAATTTGTTTCCAGTTTTCATCTCAAAAGCACTGGCCTGTATTATGTCTTGTTTAGCATCCCCACAGAGCTGAGCCAATAACTAAAGCCCCTTTGATGCTAATAGAAGCTTGTGCTTGGATTAGCCCTACAGAATGTGTGCAGTAAATCGATATTGGTGTTTGGGTAACCACAAGGGGAAATAACTTACACAGAAGGATGACTCTTACAGCAGTCAGGATATTTGCAATCTTAAGTGTCCTTTAGTTTTTTATTTTCTTTCTCTTTACGAGTCATTTACTTCGTACTAGCAGGGGCTTCCCAGGTGACTCAGTGGTAAAGAATCCACCTGCCAATGCAAGAAACTCAGGAGATCTGGTTTTGATCCCTGGGTTGGGAAAATCCCATGGAGTAGGAAATGGGAACCTATTCCAGTATTCTTGCCCCCAAATTTCCATGGACAGAGAGACTTGAGGGCTACAGTCCATGGGGTCACAACGAGAGGGACATGATTGAGCATGCACACAGTACCAGCAACATATTCTTAGAACACGAATACCTACCTTAACTGAAATTGCATTGGGCAAGTACTGGACTTGCTGCTGCTGCTGCTGCTACTAAGTCGCTTCAGTCGTGTCCGACTATGTGCGACCCCATAGACGGCAGCCCACCAGGCTCTACCGTCCCTGGGATTCTCCAGGCAAGAACACTGGAGTGGGTTGTCATTTCCTTCTCCAATGCATGCATGCATGCTTAGGTGCTTCAGTTATGTCTGACTCTGTGCAACCCCATGGACAGCAGCCTCCAATTCTACTGCTTTCTAGCAGTGTATCCTGGTGGAAACCACCTTACCTCTCTGGGCTTTAAGACAATTGGATTAGATAACCTCTACCCACTCCAGTATCCTCGCCTGGAGAATTCCATGGCCAGAGCAGACTGGTAGGCCACAGTCCATGGGGTTGCAAAGAGTTGGACATGACTGGGTAACTAACACTTTCACTTTCAAAGTATTTTCCAAAGAAAATTTCTATGATTAAATATTTTAATTAAAAAGGAAACTTTTGATAAAGAAAAAAAAGTGTCAAGAAAATTTTCTTCCTAAAGTCCAAAGATGGAATTGAGGGAATCCATGGAGTATTTACAGTTATGGTACAATTTTTTTTTTTTTTTTTTTTTTTGCTTATAGGCATTCATGGAAAGAGTCTATGAATTTCATAAAATTCTTTAATAGATCAGTGACCCCAAATTACAAAAAGAATATGACAGGAGCACAAATTAAGAGTTAAGATTGCTTATTTGAAAAGATACACTTTTTTCATCTCTTAAATTTTTAACAATCTTTAACTTAACATCACTTAACATCACAAATATACATGTTACCTACATATATATACAAACACACATGCTGCACATACACTTCATACAAACACACACACGTATCTGGGATAATTTATCCTGTGCTTGACTAATCCTGTGACTTTTTTATTATTCAAACACATTATAAGTCAATCCAAAAAGTGTAAAAAATGCTACCTCAGAGACAACTCAGAAGTCATGGAAAATTAGATAAATATTTTTAAGAAAATCAGCTTCTGCAAGGGAAACATATGTAAATTTTAAAGGATAGTACTGATTTTCTGGAAAAGAATTATTTTAAAGGTACAATTTTATGTAACTGAAGGATTTTGACAACTGCTTCGGATTTATTTATTTCATTCATACTCTTCCAAAATTGAGTTCTATCAAATGTCACACATACCCGTGAAGAAAATGAGATTTACTATAGCAAAGACTTTTGTATTTACCCTATCATTTGAGAGAGAATATCTGACTGAAAACATGCCTATGCAAATTAATTTGCTTAACATGTGTTTTCCAAGATACTATTATCTGAGACTGAGATCAGATTCATTTCTATGCATAATTTTGGGCCACATAATTATTTTGAAAAGGTTTGGTACATTTCAAATACAATTTTTGCAAAGTGACACTGGCATTGTGGATAGAAATTTTATCTTTCTAGGCTTGTTTTAATTCATATTTTACTTGGGTGATTAAGTAGAAAGACTTTGTGCTTTCAAAGAGCATTGTCTTGTGGTTTTATTTTGCAAACTACATCTTTAAATCAAGACATAACAGATGGAAGCTTCATTGCTTAAACAAGCATCTACAATTTAGGGCAAAACCTCAGAATTAAAGTTTTGACAAAGAACTTAGGAATCTTCCAGAAAATCTTGATTTTTATTCTTAGCTACAAAGTATTCACATTCACAGATTTTTCTTTCTACAATAAAATGAAGCAGTAGTTTCCTAATATCTGCATCCTACCTATCTTTACTTCCCTCTAATGTAAAAGCAAGCCATTATGTCTCTTCAGCTTCAAATGATTATTCAACCTATCAGCTATGTTACAGATTTTAACAGATGCTGGTGGTAAAATTTTTGTTCCAGTTTCCCAACCAGTTTTACTATAATACATGAAAGATAGGCTTTGAATTCCCAGAAAGTCAGGAACATGACCATTCTCACTGGGAGAAAGAACACTGGTGAGGGGTGGGTTCTCCAGAGCCAAGAACCACAGATACAGGAACCACCTACTCTGTTACAAGGACACTTTTCATTTTTCAGATATGAGTGTAAATAAGCCCACACAGTCTCCAAGGAACAGAAATGCAACCCTGTCATTATCTACTAACACACAGTGAAGTAAAGTGTATCCCACCCTTTTACTCAATATTCCAGCTGAATGAACTTCAAAGCCGGCTCATTTCTTTGGAGACAAAGAAAACAATTGGAATCTTTTCTTAGCTGATTCAGTCTAGAATTTAAACTTTGCCGATAATTTTTCTTTGGCTGATAATGAAAATGCTGGCATATTTCCCAGCCTGAATAGTTATCTATAAATAAATAAAGTCCCCCACTAGTTTGGTCAGAAAGAACATAATACTAGCGCCTGCAGCAAAAAGTTGAAATGCCTAGGGGGAGAGAGATCTATGCTGCTGTAAGACATGAAGCTGTTAGAGGCACAATGTACAACTTTGACTTAGTAACAGGTCCAATTTAAAGCACATACATTAGAATTTATGTGAGAAGTAGACAAAAAGTATATCTCCATCCTCTTTCATGGACATCCTTTCTTCTAAATATTCATTTACTTAATTAGCTATTTGTTTAATGATTTTGTTACCTATTTGGTCAACTGATGAATTATAATATATTTAATAAGAATTAATGAGGAATAGAAGAAGAATGCAAGGGTCCTATAATTTTTGAGTTATAGTTTCCAGTTTCGTGGGTTTGTTTCTTGGGAAAGGGGGGCAGGCAGGGGTGAAGTGGAAATGGGCGCCAGACCAGTAAGAAGAGTCAAGCATCACACATGCTGTAGGAACTCCCTTGGGCTACCCCTCCATTTTGTAACTGTTTCCTGCCTTCTCTACTTTACTGAATTTTACTCAACCTTCAGATCTCAGGATAAATGTCACTTTTTTTGAAAAGCTTTTGCTTACATTGGATAGCCCTGTCATAAAATCAACATGGCCTGCATTTTTCCTCCACCACAGTAATCCATTATTCATGTACTTTTTTGCCTTTAGATTAAAAGTCCCATAAGAGTGTGAACCTGGCCTTGTTGTTGTTGTTGTCGTTATTCTCCATCACATCTGGATGCCTCATACTTTTGGAAGTAAATAGTGACAATACTAAAAAGCTACCATGTCATAAACTTCTGCTGGGCATCTTTATATTCAGACTCACTCTTTAAGTCCTAAACATCCTTGAGGCAAATATCATAATATTTTCCATTTTACAGATGGAGAAATTGAGGGAAAGAGAACTTAAACTTCTATAAGTGTTCATAGTTGCTAAGAGGCTAAGCCTGGATGTAAACCTAAGCATTCCATCTTCAGAGTTTGTGCTCTTAACCATTTTGTTATACCACTCTAACAGTAACTCTTTATTGAAGAAATTAATGAACAAATGAATGAAGTAGACAGACCCATATCAGAGGAACTGACTCACACTTTAATGATCATGAATGAACTTTTAAAGAGTAAGAGATGAAATGAGACCAGAAGTTATGAGTAGAAGTTTAATTGAGCCCAAGGGATAAGGGATGTTGGGTAGGGAGGGTGGAGGATAGGATGGAGGTGGGGAAGATCAGCACTGAGTTTGAAGTAACAGTGTGGTATTCCAGAAACTGTGACCATTAACAAGTAGTATGTTTCTTTTGAGCTTAAGATACAACTCTAGGATGCAAATATAAATTTGGGATTTAAGTAGCAATTGTAGTCATGGCAGCCCACGCTGAAAGCAGAGACAGATTACACCAGATGGGCCAGGTCAGTGTCTCACAGCCTCGGTGCCTCTGCAGTAAAATGTCAGTATGTAAAATACACTCTACAGCTCTGACATTAGGCTGTATGAAACAGCTTTAAAAATCTCGGGCACGTGGAACATATTCACTGATGGTAGTTTTGTTCCTTTAGTTCTATATATTTAATATAATTCTTTAAAAAGTGATCTCAGAAGTGAATAGCACCATTTAAGAGGGCATCTTAAAGTCTAGCTATAAGTAAAAGGTTGACTGTGCCTAACCAACAGTTTTATGCATCTATTGCATTTTTAACTATTTTTATTTCTAAAATTCTACTTGTTTATTTTTCAAACTTACTCTTATTTCATTATTTTTCTTAATTTTTTTGTTTTCCTTTTATCATTATAAACACATTAGTTGTTAACTATGTATCAAACAGTGAATGCTAACTCTCAGTGAGAGGAGTTGGAAAGGAAAAGACATGATTCTGTTTCCTAATTTAATGCAAATTTCTATTCAAACCAAAAATGTAGGAAACTATTTTAATATAAAAAGGTATTATCATATTTCCTTAGACTTGCTTTTTTTTTCTTGTTTGTTTTGTTTTGTTTTCAAGCCTAAAATATATGTGTTTTCCCGATTCGGCAATGATAAAGGTATCAAAAGCCACACATTGTAGGATTAAAGAGCAAAAGTAGCTACAGTAACAGAAAGGAAAAAAATCTTGATTTAGAGATACTGCAGGGACTCTAGAAGAGGTTTTTCTTAGATAAAGAAAATCAAGATAAATACTTTTATCTTTCTTTAGGATAAAAATATCTTCAAATCAGCTTTTTATTAAATGTGGGGCTTAAAATGAACTGCAGATAATTACAAGGATGCAATGATCCAAAATCCAGGGCCAAGGTATTTAACATAACCTATACTCTTATAAGAATTTAATGAGCTCCTTGACCAGAACAGTATATTACATTCCCTCTCCACAGGCTTTGAAGGGTAAAAGACAGCACAGTTAACTCTGTTAAGTATTCTGCACACACACACACACACACACACACACACACCAAACCACTGTTGCCTAATTCATTCTAACGATTTGCTTTATGCTAACTCAAACCCAAGAATTATACCAGTAGTGAAAATGAAATTATTACAGATACTATAATTTTAATTCATATGCTTCTGGTTCAGTGGAAATTTTCATCATCCTAAAATGCCTGACTATAATGGGAAATGACTGCATAATTTTTCCTTAAAATCTCTTCTCAGTTCATTGGACACATGTAGCTTCATCTTTCTATGCTCATTTTGGAGTACTTCTGAAAAAGTCACACAGAAATTCATACTGAGTTGGAAAATGTCAATATACATTTAATTTTATGCTTGACAATTGATAGACAGCTTCCTTCATTCAATTTCTTCATTTTATTTCTTTACAGTGGAGGCTTTTGCTCAGATTAATATGCAGACCTCCATTAAATAGACCAGCCCTTTGAGACTTTGTGATAAAGGTACATTTGGGTTCTAAATTCTCTATTCCCTTTGAGTCATCAGATGATTTCCTGTCCTGTCTTCTTTACAAACCATCAGAGCACTCTTCTGGCATGGCTTAGGAGACATGTTTCAAAATGATGCTGACTTGGTCCTGTTACCCAGTCCTTACCCCAATTCCTCTTTTCTACTAGATTGTACTAAAGCTGGGTATTTTTCTGTCCTCAAGCAGCTCACAGTCTTACAAAGCAAGACAATAAATTATTATAGAGTATATTACATGTTTATGTTACCATCCTTACATGTAAAGGCAACTAGCTGTCAGAGTATACCTATGTTAGTGACATAAAACACTGCTTTAGTATCACAGAGGATAAATTGAGGATGTATGATGTCTATGTACTGCGAACATACACATTGTTTTAGCTGGGTCTTGAAGAATGATAAAATGGTAAGGAAAGATAAAGAAGCTGTTTGAATAGTTTGTGAAACAAGCCAAAGCACACAGTGCAGGGTAGGGAGTCAAGTAGTTTGAAGTGCTTAGACTTTAACACAGAACAGAGTGAGGGAAGTAGCAGCAAGAAATGATTATGATGCTGGGAAGTGAAGCGGAGACCAGGATTGAGCAACTGAATGAAATGTTAAAGAGTTTGGGGGAAATTAAAAAGTTTTTTTTTTTTTTAAATGATGAATAAAGAATTCACTTGTCCAAAGATATTATAAAAGATTAGAGGTGGTAGCAAAAAGCAAATTGCAAGTGCTGAGGTGAGATGTTCTCAACCTTAAAGGCCCTTGGTAAACATATTAAGGCAAACTTGCTAGATCTTCAATCGCTCTGTGTAGAGGGGATCCAGGAACCTGGATTTTCAGGTTCCTGAAAGTGGCCCAGGGGGCAAGCTTGAGACTACCTTGAGAAACTGTGGGTTAAGATATTGTATAGAAAGTAATGAAAGCAGTTGAGAGTAAAACTTTTTTCCCCCCAAGAATTTGGGGATGAAGGAGAGAGAAGAAAATGGTTATGAATATGAGATCTGGATTTGTTCTTTATAGGTTTGCCTCCTGGTACCACCACTCATTTCTGTATGATCTTGGGCAAATCATTATATGCTGTAATCTCCCCAAATGTAAAGTGGCAACAATCATAGCATCTAGCTCATAGGATTTTTTGAAGTTTATATGATGGCTAGAAGTTAAACAATTCAGCTGATTTCCAGAAGATAGTAACGTCTCAGTACATTTTAGGAATTATTATTGCTGACATATTATTTGAGGAATTGGGAGGATACAGAAATAGTATTTTCAAAAATGCAAAATCTCTGCTGGTAGGATAAAGGAGAGTTGCACAATGCAAAAAAAAAAAAAAAAAAAAAATACATGTTTGAATCTGGATCTCAGATTTGGAGAAATAAATGGAACAAAAGACATAAGAGGTACACATTGCTGAGAAAGAGAGGTAAATACTCTTTAGAAGCAGAAGCAAAAGGAGAAAGAATTGTATAGAAAGAAATATATCCTTATCCTTATTTTCCAAATCTCTGTGTACTGAAGTGCTGGAAGTAAATGAGAAAGCTTTAAATGCATCACCCATGGCTTTCTTGGTGATGGCAAAAAACATAATAATTTGCCCTGAAAATGTTCCAAGTTTATTCTTTCTTATTACCATTAGCCCCTCAATTTCAGTAGATACCTTTTTCTTTTTCACAGAGAAAATTAAGAAGTATCTGAATTCTGCATGCACTTTCACCACTTTCATGCATTATATTATACAATATCACTGTATTTTATTGATTCTCTTCACCCTTACTTCTTTACCTTACTTCTTTACACCCTTTACCCTTACTTCTGTGACAATGATATTCATCTCTCTTCTCACATAAATCCAATCTCTTTGTTGACCTTGCTCCTTCTTTCCATCTCCTGTAAGACATCTTGCTCCATCAATTTCTCCTACTCTTGCATCCTTAATTTCTTTATTTTATCTTTCTGTTCTCATATGTTTGCTTACCTCTCTACAAACATTTTTTTTTGCTTCCCTGGTGGCTCAAGTGGTAAAAAATCTGCCTGCGATGTGGGAGACCTGGGTTTGATCCCTGGGTTCAGAAGATCCTCCGGGAAAGGGCATAGCTACCCACTCCAGTATTCTGACCTGGAGAAGTCCATGGACTGTATAATCCATGGGGTCACAAAGAGTGACTTTCACTACAAACATTTTAACTAAAACCATTATTTTTTATTAACAATCTTTGCAATTCTGTATTATTTTCCTTTTTTTGAACTCAAATATCGCTTCCCTGGTGGCTCAGAGGTTAAAACGTCCGCCTACAATGCGGGAGACCCGGGTTTGATCCCTGGGTTGGGAAGATCCCCTGGAGAAGGAAATGGCAACTCACTCCAGTATTTTTGCCTGGCGAATCCCATGGATGGAGGAGCCTGGTAGGCTACAGTCCATGGGGTCGCAAAGAGTCGGACATGACTGAGAGACTTCACTTTCACTTTCAATTTTCATCTTGATGATAACTCTAAGCAGCACTTTCTCAATCATTCAATTCAAATGCTGTCATTGAAATTTCCTTCCTGATCTCTCTTTATAATTTGATATTCTTGGTACTGTTTGTCTTATTGAAACTCTTTCCTTCTTTGAAGTCTATGTTCTTCTACACAATACTTTGCTTTATTTCCTTTTCAAATAATTTAAGATTTCAATTTAAGCATTATCTAATTTTTTTTTCCTTTACACTTTTAGCACTTTTCTTTTTTTATTCTAATCTCATTAATTTGTATGTCTGTATTATTTAGGCTGAAACTCCAATACTTTGGCCACCTCATGCGAAGAGTTGACTCATTGGAAAAGACGCTGATGCTGGGAGGGATTGGGGGCAGGAGAAGAAGGGGATGGCAGAGGATGAGATGGCTGGATGGCATCAGCGACTCAATGGACATGAGTTTGAGTAAACTTTGGGAGTTGGTGATGGACAGGGAGGCCAGGTGTGCTGTGATTCATGGGGTTGCAAAGAGTCGGACACGACTGAATGACTGAACTGAAGTATTATTTTCATTTCAAATGACTCTCAAATGTAAAATTTCTATTGGTTATCTCGACTTGGATGTCATTCAGGTATCTCAGACTTATTTGCATAAATACCAATATCATCTTAAATTTTATTTTATTCACTCAAGTCCTGACTGAGCTTTCTTTCTGCCTTCTGCTTTTATACAGATGTTGCCATTACTCTCCAAGTAACTTGGATTTAAAATTTGGATGGACTTTGGGCCCTCTCAGTTCTCCAACAGCTGTTTCTAAATGTTTCCAGTACCTTCAAATCTTACCCTAGTAGCTTCCTTCATGTCTTTTCTCTTCTTTAAACATCATGGCCACCGCTCTATTTCATACTCTAGTTGAGACAGTTGTGCATTGCACAATTTTGAGTGTGTCATTCACAAAGAATATGTTATGAATAGTATTCCCTGGTGTTTTGTACTACAAAATCTGCAGAAATATGCACAACCTTCCTGTAAATCCTAACTGCTTAAACCATTGGTGTAGACTCATAGCCAGTCTTCTAACTTGTAGTTTTCTACTTGAATAAACCACACTGCAAATGATCTTCCCTAAAGTTTAGTTCAGTCATACAATTATCGTACTTGAAATTCCTAAATGATTTTTTTTTTTACGTCTTACTGAACAGAGCATTGACTGTAGTGTTGTAATAAAATTCTTTGTCAAAATTCCCCCAATACATATTTAAGACACAAAAATGTGTCTTATGATTTCTTAAAACTATTTTTTTTTAATTTTTCCAAGAATTGCTTAAAATATCTTTTCTATTTAAGACACAAACTGAAACTAATTTAATCACAGAAGGACTATCTCAGGTGTCAAAAGAAATGTAAAAACAAACAAATAAGCAAACAAACAAAAAACAGCACAAAACAGAAACAACAGTTCAAATGGTATAGAATCTGGCTGCAATGCTGGAGACCTGGGTTCATTCCATGGGTCAGGAAGATCCCCTGGAGAAGGGCATGGCAACCTTTTCCAATATTCTTGCTTGGAAAATTCCATGGACAGAGGAGTCTGGTGGACACAGCCCATGGTGTTGCAAAGATCAGACACAACTGAGCGACAGACACAGACACACGTAAAGTTTGGGAACTAGTTCATCTCTTCAGGTTCATTGCCAGGAATTTTTTTTATGCATTTCTAGTTAAAAATTATTTATGTTAAAAAAATATTCATGGTTCTTGTAAAATACAGTAAGGAATTTTTTTGCAGGGGAATGACTACAGTGGGGTTTTGGAGTAAGGGAGAGAGATCAGGCTCAACTCCAAATATAAGGACAAGTGAAGATTTGTAGCCAAGGCATAGAGTGGAAGTCAGTGGATAGATATTATTAGAAGGGACATTATGACTAAGGGAATTCTTGACCAATTCAACAAAATTCTTGCTGAAGGCAGGCCAGGGTGATAACATTTTCAGGGAAGTAGATGAGGAATTTAATTAGATATCAAGGTTGGATGATTTTTGCTAGAGAGATCCTGCAGTATTATTAAAACTGGACTAAACTGGCCAGGACAGAGCCCAAGTTTGGGTCTTTGAAGCTTTAGAGGAGGTTGACTATGGTTGTGTTGAGGAGAGTCTGTCACTCTCTAAAAGTTAAACTTGACTTGGTTATCAACAAATCCCAGTATCAGTTCATCTCTATTAAAAAATACTACAGTCTGAGAAGAAAGAATCTGATTGGTCTAGTTCAATTCAGTATCCATCTCAGATATGGTCAGCAGGGCAAAATACCCAAATTCAAAGACAAGTGCCCCATGTGCACTGGAGCAATAAGGGAAATAAAGGTTTTGTTAATGCTAACTCCCCACAGAATATCTCCCCCATGTGGCGATGGCTGCTATAATCCCACAGCATTTTAGGGTAACTTGACCGTCATTTCCTTCATTGAAACTTTTATTGATCCTCTTAAGAGATTGTGACCCTCTTTCCCCTAAGACTGAAATATAAACATATTTTGACAGACATTATATTTACTTATTTTTTGTTAATTTATTTTTTTATTGAAAGATATTGCTTTACAGAATTTCATTGTTTTCTGTCAAACCTCAACAAGAATCAGCCATAAGTATGCATATATTCCCTCCATTTAAACCTCCCTCCCATATCCCTCTCCACCCCCACTCCCTAGGTTGATACAGGGTCTCTGATTGAGTCTCCTGAGACACACAGCAAATTCCCAATGGCTATCTGTTTTATCTATATGGTAATGGAAGTTTCCATGTTACTCTTTCCATACATCTCACCCTCTTCTCACCTCTCCCCATGTCCATAAGTCTATTCTCTATGCCTAATTCTCCATTGCTGCCCTGTAAATTCTTCAGAACCATTTTTCCAGATTCCATATATATGTGTTAGAATATGATATTTATCTTTCTATTTCTGACTCACTTCACTCTGTTGAATAGGTTTTAGGTTCATTCACTTCATCAGAACTTACTCAAATGCGTTCCTTTTTATGGCTGTGTAATATTCCATTGTGTATATGTACCACTACTTCTTTATACATTCACCAGTCGATAGGCATCTTGGTTGCCTCCATGGTCTAGCTACTGTAAATTTTGACGCAATGAAAAATGGGATACATGTGTCTTTTTCAATCCTAGTTTCCTCAGGGTATATGCCTAGAAGTGGGATTGCTGGGTTATATAGTGGTTTTATTCCTAGTGTTTTAAGGAATCTCCATACCTTCTTCCATAGTGGCTCTATCAATTAAATTCACACCAACAGAGCAAGAATATTCCCTTTTCTCCACACCCTCTCTGGCCTTTATTGTTTGTAGACTTTTTGATGATGGCCATTCTGACTGGTGTGAGGTGATATCTCATTGTAGTTTTGATTTGCATTTCTCTAACAATGAGCAATGTTGAGCATATTTTCATGTGTTTGTTAGCCATCTGTATATTTTCTTTGGAGAAATGTCTGTTCAGGTCTTTTCCCCACTTTTTCATTGGGTTGTTTGTTTTCCTGGTATTGAGTTGTATGAGCTGCTTGTATATTTTGGAAATGAATCCTTTGTCAGTTGTTTCATTTGCTATCATTTTCTCCCATTCTGAGGGTTGTCTTTTCACCTTCCTTATAGTTTCCTTTGCTGTGCAAAAGCTTTTAAGTTTAATCAATTTTCATTTGTTTACTTTGGGTTTTATTTCAATTACTCTAGGAGGTGTGTCATAGAGGATTTTGCTTTGATTTATGACATCAAATATTCTGCCTATGTTTTATTCTTTCTGGCCTTACATTTAGGTCTTTATTCCATTTTGAGTTTATCTTTGTGTGTGGTGTTAGGAAGTGTTCTAATTTCATTCTTTTACATGTAGCTGTCCAGTTTTCACAGCACCATTTATTGAAGAGACTGTCTTTGCCCCATTGTATATTCTTGCCTCCTTTGTCAAAAATAAGGTACTCATAGGTGCATGGTTCTGTTTCTGGGCTTTCTATCTTGTTCCATTGGTCTATATTTCTGTTTTGTGCCAGTATCATACTGTCTTGATGACTGTAGCTTTGTAGTATAATCTGACATCAGTAGGGTTGATTCCTCCAGCTCCATTCTTCTTTCTCAAGACTGCTTTGGCTATTTGGAGCCTTTTGTGTTTCCATATGAATTGTGATTTTTTTTTTTTTGTTCTAGTTCTGTGAAAAATGCCATTGGGAGTTTGAGAGGGATCACATTGAATCTGTATATTGTGTTTGGTAGCATAGTCATTTTCATAATATTGATTTTCCCTACCTAGGGGCAACTGTTTATGTCATCTTTGATTTCTTTCATTAGTGTCTTATTATGTTCTCTGTACAGTTCTTTTGTCTCTTTAGGTAAGTTTATTCCTAGACATTTAATTATTTTTGTTGCAATAGTGAATGAGATTGATTCCTTAATTTCTCTTTCTGGTTTTTCAATGTTAGTAAATAGAAATGCAAATGATTTCTGTGTGTTGATTTTGTATCCTGCAACTTTGCTAAAATCACTGATTAGCTCTAGTAATTTTCTGATACTATTCCTTCGGGTTTTGTATGTACAGTATCATGTCATCTGCAAACAGTGAAAGCTTTACTTCTTCCTTTCCGATCTGGTTTATTTTATTTATCTATTTTTTTTCTTCTTCTCTGACTGTTGTATCTAGGACTTCTAGAACTGCGTTGAATAACAGTGGTGAAAGTGGACACCCTTGTCTTGTTCCTGATCTTAGAGGGAATGCTTTCAGCTTCTCATCACTGAGAATAGTGTTTTCTGGAGGCTTATACTAGATGGTCTTTACTATGTTGAGGTAGGTTCCTTCTATGCCCTTTTGTTGAAGAGTTTTCATCATAAACAGGTGCTGATTTTTGTCAAGGATATTTCTGGCATCTATTGAGGAGAGCATATGGTTTTTATCTTTCACTTTCTTAATATCGTATAACACATTGATTGATTTGCATATTTTGAAGAATCCATTCATTCCTGGAATAAGCCCAAATTGATCAGAGTCTATGAGCTTTTTGATGTGTTGCTGAATTCTGTTTGCCAAAGTTTTGTTGAGAATTTTTGCATCTATGTTCATCAGTGATATTGGCCTATAGTTTCCTTTTCTTGTGTTGTCTTTGTCTCATTTTGGTATCAGAGTGATGGTGGCCTCTTAGAATGAGTTTACAAGTGTTCTTTCCTCTGCAATTTTTTGAAAGAGTTTTAGAAGGATAGGCATTAGCTCTTCTGTAAATGTTTGATAGAATTCTCCTGTGAAGCCATCTGGTCCTGGGCTTTTGTTTTTTGGGAGATTTTTGATCACAGCTTCAATTTCAGTGCTTTTAACTGGGTTGCTCATAATTTCTTTTTCTTCATGGTTCAGTCTTAGAAGATTGAACTTTTCTAAGAATCTGTCCATTTCTTCCAGGTTATCCTTTTTATTGTCATAGAGTTGTTCACAAAATCTCTTATAATCCTTTGTATTTCTGAGTTGTCTGTTGTAAACTCTCCTTTTTCATTTCTAAATTTGTTCATTCGATTCTTCTCTCTCTCTCTCTCTTTTTTTAATTAGTCTGGTCAAAGATTTGTCAATTTTGTTTATCTTCTCAAAGAACCAGCTTTTAGTTTTATTCATCTTTACTGTTGTTCTTTTCATTTCTTTTTCATTTATTTCTGCTCGTATCTTTATGATTTCTTTCCTTCTACTAATTTTGGGGCTTTTGTTGTTGTTGTTGTTCTTCTTCTTCTTTTTCCAGTTGTTTTAGGTGTAAAGTTAGGCTGTTTATTTGATGTTTTTCTTGTTTCTTGAGGTAGGATAGTACTGCTATAAATTTCCCTCTTAGGACTGCTTTTGTTGCATCCCATAGGTTTTGGGATGTTGTGTTTTCATTGTGATTTGTTCTAGAAATTTTTTGAATTCCCTTTTGATTTCTTCAGTACTTAGCTATTTAGAAATGTCTTGTTTAATCTACATGTGTTTGTGCTTCTTACAGTTTTTTTTTCTTCTTGTAATTGATATCTAGTCTCATAACACTGTGGTCAGAGAAGGTGCTTGATATGGTTTCAGTTTCCTTAAATATACTGAGGTTTGATTTGTGACCCAAGATGGGTTTATCCTGGAGAATGTTCCATGTGCACTTGAGAAGAAGGTGTATTCTTCTGCATTTGGATGGAATCTCCTGAAGATATCAATGAGATTCATCTCATCTAATGTATCATTTAAGACTTGTATTTCCTTATTAATGTTCTGTTTTGATGATCTGTCCATTGGTGTGAGAGGGATGTTAAAGTCTCCTACTATGTCAGTTTCCCCTTTTATATCCGTTAGTGTTTGTCTGATGTACTGAGGTGCTCCTATGTTGGATGCATAGCTATTTACAATTGTTTTATCTTCCTCTTGGATTGATCCCTTGATCATTATATAGTGCCCTTCCTTGTCTCTTGTAATCTTTGTTTTAAGGTCTATTTTGTCTGTTATGAGGATTGCTACTCAAGCTTTCTGTTGCTTCCCATTTGCTTGGAATATATTTTTCCATCTTTTCACTTTCAGGCTATATGTGTCTTGAGGTCTAAAGTGGGTTTCTTGTAGGCAGCGTATATATGGGTCTTGTTTTTGTATCCATTCAGCCAGGCTGTGTCTTTTGGTTGGAGCATTTAATACATTTACATTTAAGGTAGTTATTGATATATATATTCCTACTGCCATTTTCTTAATCATTTGGGGTTGATTTTATAGATCTTTTTTCTTCTCTCGAATTTCTTGACTATATAAGTTTGTTTAACATTTGTTGTAAAGCTGGTTTGGTGGTACTGAATTCTCTTAACTTTGGTTTGTCTGAAAAGCTTTTGATTTCTCCATCAATTTTGAATGAGATCCTTGCCGGGTACAGTAATCTTGGTTGTAGATGTTTCCTTTTCTATACCTTAAATATATCCTGTCATTCCCTTCTGGCCTGCAGAGTTTCTACTCAAAGATCAGTCATTAAACCTATGGGATTTCCCTTTTATTTTACTTGTTGTTTCTCCCTTGCTACTTTTAATATTCTTTATTTGTGTTTAGTCCTTGTTAGTTTGATTAGCATGTGTCTTGGCATGTTTCTCCTTGGGTTTATCCTGTATGGGACTGTTTGTGCCTCTTGGACTTGATTGACTATCCTTTTCCATGCTTGGGAAATTTTCATCTGTAATTTCTTCAAAAATTTTTTCATAGCCTTTCTTTTTCTCTTCTTCTTCTGGGATCCCTATTATTCTAATTTTGGTGTGTTTGATATTGTTCTGGAGGTCTTTGAGTGTGTCCTCAGTTCTTTTCAATCTTTTTACTGTATTCAGCTCTTCAGAAGTAATTTCCAACATTTTATCTTCCAGCTCATTGATTCATTCCTTTGCTTCAGATATTCTGCTATTTATTCCTTCTAGAGTATTTTTAATTTCAGTCATTCTGTTGTTTGTCTCTGCATGTTTATTATTTAATTCTTACACTTCTTTGTTAATTGATTCTTGCACTTTTTCCATTTTGCTTTCAAGAATTTGATCATCTTTATTATCATTATTCTGAATTAATTTTCTGGTAGTTTGTCTAGTTACTCTTCATTTATTAGGACTTCTGTGCTTCTAGTTTGTCCCTTCATTGTGTAGTATTTCTTTGCCTTTTCTTTCTTTCTTTCTTTCTTTTTTTTTTTTCTTTAACTTATTGTGTTTGGGGTCTCCTTTTCCTGACCTTCAGAGTTGAATTCTTTCTTTCTTTTGGTGCCTGCTCTCTAAGGTTAGTCTAGTTGATTGTATAAGCTTCTTATAGGGTGAGATTTGTGCTGCGTTTTTGTGTGTTTGTTTGTTTTTCCTCTGACTGGAAATGCTGAATGAGGTGGTAATCCTGTCTGCTGATGATTTGGCTTGTATTTTTGCTTTTGTTTGTTGTTTACATGATGGTTGGGTGATGCTGGGTCTTGTATTACAGTGGCTTCCTTTGTATTAGTTTTCACTACTTGACACCCCTAGATAGCATATTAAAAAGCAGAGACATTACTTTGCCAACAAAGGTTCGTCTAGTCAAGGCTATGATTTTTCCAGTGATCACATATGGATATGAGAGTTGGACTGTGAAGAAAGCTGAGCACTGAAAAATTGATGCTTTTGAACTGTGGTGTTGGAGAAGACTCTTGAGAGTCCCTTGGACTGCAAGGAGATCCAACCGGTCCATCCTAGAGGAGTTCAGTCTGGGGTGTTCACTGGGAGGACTGATGTTGAAACTGAAACTCCAGTACTTTGGCCACCTCATGCAAAGAGTTGACTCATTGGAAAAGACCCTAACCTTGGGAAGGATTGGGGGCAGGAGGAGAAGGGGACGACAGAGGATGAGATGGCTGGGTGGCATCACTGACACAATGGACATGAGTTTGACTGGACTCCAGAAGTTGGTGATGGACAGGGAGGCCTGGTGTGCTGCGATTCATGGGGTTGCAAAGAGTCAGACATTACTGAGTGACTGAACTGAACTGAACTGAACTGAGGGTTAGTTCTCTGGTAGTCTAAGGTCTTGGAGTCAGTGATCACACTCTAAATCTCAGGGCTTGTTCTCTCTTCAGGAATGAAGATTCCACAAGTGGTTTGTTATGGCATTAATGAGATTAAAACAAATATCCAAAAACAAGAAACAAAAGATGAACCCCAGACAAATGGCAGTCACAAAATCTGTCAAATATAATTAAATAAATGGAATATAAACATATACATATACACTTATGAGCAAAGTCAAAACAGCCCAACAAAAACAAAGTACAATACATTGATCTGGTAAACAAAGAAATAAAAGATTATATTTACCAGTTAAGAACAAAACTAACTAAAGCACAAACTGGAAAACAAAACTAAAGCATGTGCCAAGTGGGGAATAAAGTAATGAAAATAAAACTAACAAGTATTTTGAGAGGAAAGGAAAGAAGGAAAATAAATAAAGATTAGATATGCAAAGTTAAATAGAGTTTTATGAAGATTTATATATACTAAAGATTAATTGCAAGGGATAAAGAACAGTAGGAAAGCAAACAAAGAAATAAATGCAAAAAAGAATAGGTTTAAAAAAATTAAACTTTAAAAAAATATATATATATATACATATATATATATATAAAGAGAAATGATTAAAAAAAGAGAAGGAAAAAAAAAAGAAGAAAATTCCACAGAACTGCAAAAGCCCAATGTAGATGCAGAGGATATAACAGCAATAAAAATTGTGATTGAATATACATACATACATATATATATATATATATACATATATGCACACACCCATAAGCAAAATCAAAATAGTCCAACAAAATTATAGTACAATAGATTGATCTGGCAAACAAAGGAAACCTAAAATTATATCTGCAAGAAAAAAACTAACTGAAGCACAAACTGGAAAACAAAACTAAAGCAAAGTGCCAATTGGGGAATAAAGTAATGAAAATAAAACTAACAAATATGTTGAGAGGAAAGGAAAGAAAGAAAGACTAGATATGAAAAGATAAATAGTGGTAGATAAAGAAGATTTATATACATTAAAGATTAACTGCAAGGGGAAAAGAACAGTAGGAAAAGCAAATGAAGGATTAAATGTAGAAAAATAATAAAAGGTTTAAAATATTAACATTAAAAAAAAAGAGAGAAGAGAAAATTAAAAAAAATAAATATAAAAAAGAAAACTTCCCCAGAACTGTAAAAGCCCAATATAGAGGAAGAGGTTTATAAGAACAATAAAAAATGTGTGAAGAAAAAAGAAAAAAAAAGCTCAAAACTTTAATTAGACTTCATAGTGCCAATAAAATTAACTATAATGGTGGGGGGTGGGGAAGGGAAAAAAAAGTACAAAGAATCTACAGAAGTCAAAGCATAAGAATAATAAAATTTTCTTTGAGTCACTGCTGTCAGAGTCCTTTCTCTCACTGGGAGTCACAGTACACCTCACCTCCCTAGGATGCCCTCCAACACTGCCGATCTCTTGACCTGCTATGAGGGCAGCTCAGATTCTAATCTGTTTCTATCCCACTGTGTTCTTGCCTCCAATGTCCACAGCTATCAGATCTAGTGCATTTTACTTTGTGGGAGCTCTCAGTGTCCTTTTATATATTCCACAGAACAGAGTCTGCCTAGCTGATAGTGTGGATTTAATCTGCAGCTTGTACAGCTGGTGGGAAGGTTTTGGATCTTCTTCCTTAGCCACACTGCCCCTGGGTTTCAACTGTGGCTTTATCTCCACTTCTGCATGTGGGTCATCCACTGGGGTTTGCCCTGAGGCTGCCCTGAAGGACTTGGGTCTGCCTCTGTGATGACCAGGTGTGGAGGTGGTGCAGCTGCTTGGGTCTCAGGGGTTCTGGCAGTACCAGGCACTCAGGGGAGTTGGCAGCTAGGGCAGCATATGGTGCTCTAGAAGGGTGTGGCAACCGGTATTGGCCAATATGCTCCAGTATTCTTGCCTGGAGAACCCCCTCCCTGACAGAGAAGCCTGGCAGGCCACAGTCTACAGGGTCGCAAAGATTCGGACATGACCAAAGTGACTTTGTGCACATAGCTGCATAGGTGCAAGACTTTTTTTGCCTGTGGCAGCTTTGCCCAGTGAGAGATGAGTGTGAAGGTGGTGCAGCTGCTTGGCTTGTGGGGACCCTGGCGGTGCCGAGTGTGCAGGGACACGGCCTGCCTCCACCGCAGGAGTTATGGCCCTATCAGAGTCTTTTTTCGAGTCTCTTGTAGTTGGCGATCAGAAGGCCTCTTTGGCCCATCTGTCTCCGTAGCTCCGCCAGTTCAGGCACTTAGAGGGCTTCCTTGCCTGGGATCCTTCTCTGTTGTTTGGTGTAACAGGCACTTACAGGAGCATCCTGGGTGGGGTCCTACTGTGTGGTTCAGGGCGTCAGGCATTTGATGGGCCAGCCTCTCTATTGTTCAGCTGCTGATGCTGGTATTGGGGGGGGGGGGGGGAGGAGAGACCATGGTGATGGCTCCACCCCCTACCTGTGACTCAGCAGTATCGCCTTGCTTCCATGGCTGCCTGGCTTTCCTCCACGCATTTCCCACCACAATCTCCTCCCTCACGTCTCCTGGATCCATCTATCCACAGTCAAGAGCAGCCCTTGCCCTGGGATTGCTCCACAATCCCTTAATTCCAGCTCCCAGCCACGACCCCATCTAGGATACCTACAGCTGCAGCAAGGACTGTCTGATTTTCATTCCATTTAGGCTGCCACAGATCAGCTTTCTCACTCTCAGCCTTAAATGTTTCTCCTCTAACCTAGACAATTGCCCCGATGTGGGGATTGGACCCCTGCTTCAGTTCCCCCACCTGCTGAGGGCAGGTCCAGTCCTACTAACACTCCTATTTTTCCCCAAAATTCCTTCATCCTACTAAGTTTTGCGTGGTTCTATATATTCTTTCTGCTGGTCAGGTACTCCTGTCCACTCTCAGCTGGTGTTCTGCATGCATGAATCTACTTACTTTTATATGTTATATTTGTATCAACAGTGCACAACTTCAAAAGCTCAGCAGCTTTTTCAGAGAGCATTCCATTGCCTTACTTGTCTTTGTCTATCCCTTTCACATGGCAGGGGCAATGATATTTGCCTCACAGTCAGTTCCCAGTAAATGACTGCTAGAGTGAAATGAATTGAAATTATTTTATCTTGAGTTATTTCACCATGAGTCACTTAAAATTACAGAAGAAAAAATTCACCCTGGTTTTTAAGATCATTCTCTCCTACTCAATACAACTGTTCTTCCTCCTTATCCTGACAGCCTCCTACTCTGAGCACCTCTTATAAATTATTTGATGGTGAATTAGAAGATAATCTAGAGACCAAAAAAAAAAAAAAAGAAGAAGAAAAAAAAAAGCTCCATCAGGCATCCTTTAACATATCAGACTGGATTTTCTCTTTAAGTCTATCCCCAACATTTTCAATCCAGTGTAATTCTAAGATTGGACTCTTTAGATTATTGATATCTACTGTCTGATGTATAACATTTTGAGTTAAAACCAAATATATAATTATACTACATACTTATCCAAGAAAATGATTTGCATTTTTATAGGGGGGGACTAATTATTTTTAGAATCCTGAGGTGCAATATTTCTGCCTGTTTTGTTGTTATTGTAGTTGTTGTTATTTGTTTACTTTGCAAGTTTACATGTTTGACTAAATGCTGTTCATATTTTGATGAGATTTAAATTAATTATACCTATGCTGTGCTTTGCTTAGTTGCTCAGTCATGTCTGATTCTTTGTGACACTATGAAATACAGGCTGTCAAACTCCTCTGGCCATGGGAAATCTCCAGGCAAGAATACTGGAATGGGTTGTCATGCCCTTCTCTAGAATTAAACCTGGTAAAGTCTTATTATGAAATGCCCAGTTGCCTGGTTCTCTGAAATAATTTCCACCAAGTTTCTCAGTCCAAATTAGGTGACAAGAAAAGAAAAAAGAGAGAGAAATAAAAATGAAACCTGAGAAAGACTAAATAACAAATTTGGTGTAGTGACACTGTAAAATTTCCCACAGAGTTGTCCAGATGTAGTTAATAAAATGTATTACTGATATTGAATGAGATGATTGGATGGCATCACTGACTCAACAGGCATGAGTTTGAGTAAGATCTGAGAACTGGGGATGGACAGGGAAGCCTGGCGTGCTGCAGTCCATGGGATTGCAAAGAGTTGGGCACGACTGAGTGATTAAACTGACTGATATTAGACTGTATGCTAATTGTGTAAAAAGAAGTATTTCATGTTGGCTATTATGAACCATGATTTTTCTATGATTACTGCTATGTATCAGTATTTAGGTATTGTTAAGTGGCACAAGAAAATCTGAGTAAAAAATACTCTAGTAGGCAGTTCACTGTCTCTGTATAGTGAATTTATTCATTAAGTGTTTTGACATTAAATAATGCCGTTTGTAAAGCTTCTGGAAACTTGTAGTTACTATAGAAACATATAATGGGGGAGACCTCAAGGGAGAACCCTCATAAATACAAGCTGTAAGATTTTCTTCTTTATCTCTCTTTTGCTTTATTCATCTTCTTAGATTTAAGTATGTCATTAATGTTCTGAAAGTAAAATTTTCAAAGTGCTTTGCAGGGCTTATCTTTCTATCGCTACCCCAGCAATTTAAAATTGAGTAAACACCATCAGGCTCCATTCACTCATGCAAGGATTCATGATTCTAATTGCTGTTCCCTAAGTATTATATATTGTTTGCACAAAATAGCATTGCTTTGCCTTCAGATAATCAGTTCAATGACAGCTGCAATGAATCTTCCTCCTACTATTCAGTGTCAGGTGCATTTCACAGCTTCACTGTCTCCCTTTTGTGAAAACTAATTATCCAAATCTTCTGAGCTTAATGTTTATGCTGAAGCATCTGTATTCTGTAATACTGTAATTCAGGAAGGCACCTGGATTTCTTCTGATAAGGTTGTACCCCTGATTTCCTCTTGTATTATCACCTTTTCCCGTCTAATGTCACAATCAAAGGAAGCAGGCTACTTCCCATGTACATTTTAAAGAAATACTAGTGAAGTGACAGATGAACTCCATAAATGTAGTGGGTTAGCAAAATAGGCATTTATTTCTCACCCATATAAAATCCAATATGGGAGATGTAGGAGACTTGGAAGCTCTCCTCCATGCAATTACGCAGAAATCCAAGCTCTTTCAGTCTTGCAATTATGTCATTAAAAAAAGAAAAGTGGCCATATTGTCTGGCATGTGGGATCTTAGTTCCCTGACCAGAGATCAAGCTCACACCCCTTGCAGTAGAAGCACAGAACCACTGAACTACCAAGGAAGTCCCTCCATCAACTTTAGCGTGTGACTTCCAAGATTGCTGCAGTTTTCTTCATCTCAGTCATCCAAAAGGAAAAAAGCATAAAGACATACACTTGAAAGGCTTTCATAGGCCAGAACAATAAAGGATACACACCAATTCTGCTTGCAATTCATTGATTAAAATTTAGTCACATGACTGCTTTTAAGAGAGGGTGCTAATCTAGCTATATGTGTCAAGAGAAGAGGAAACAGTTTTGATGAACACCTAGCCAGGATCTACTAAGTGAAAGTTGCTTTAATGTGTTTATTTTTAATTGAAATATAGCTAATATACAATGGATTAACTTCAGATATAGTACATAATGATTTGACATCTTCATACACCATGTAATCATCACCATGATAGGTCTAGTAATCATTTCTACATATATTATTACAATATTGTTACCATATCCATTATGAGGTATTATCAATACCTATTTGTTACATAATTGGTGATTTCTTCCTCTTAAATCCCTTCAATAATCTTACCCATCCCCTTCCATCCTCCCTTCTGGAAACCAACCATTTATTCTCTGTGTGAATCTGTTTTTATTTTGTTTTAGGTCTGTTGTTGTTGTTGTTGCTATTGAGATTCCTCCTATAAGTAATATCATATAGTGTTTGTCTTTCTCTGACATATTTCACTTAGTGTACTAGCCTCTAGACCCGTACATATTATTGAGAATGACAATATTTATTTTAATGGCTGAGTAATAGTCCTGTGTGTGTGTGTGTGTGTGTGTGTGTGTGTGTATACAACATCTTTTTTGTCTACTTATTTATTGATGACCACTTAGGTAGCCTCTACATCTTGGCTAATGATGCAGTGAAACTTGATGTACATATGTCTTTTCAAATTATTGTTTTCACTCGCTTTGGGTAAACAATCAATTGTAAAACTGCTGGATTATATTTTCAGCTTTTAAAGAACCTGTGTATGGTTTTCCTGTAGTGGCTTTACCAATTTAAAATCCCACCAACAGTGCAGGAGTGTTTTTTTTTTTTTCCCACATTCTCACCAACATCTGTCATTTGCTGTTTTTTTTTTTTTTTTTTTTTTTTATAATAGCTATTCTGTCACATGTCAGGTGGTATCTTATTGTGGTTTTGATTTGTATTCCCCAATAATTAGTGATACTGACCATTTTTTAATGTCTCTTGGCCATCTGTGTGCCTTTGGAAAGATGTCTGTTTAGGATCTCTCCTCACGTTTTAATCAGGTTGTTTGTTCTTTTGATGTTAAGTGGTAGGACTTCTCATATAATTGAATATGAATCCTCTTTTGGGTACATCATTTGCAAATATCTTATCCCATATAGCACCTCCCTTTTAAATTTGTTGAAAGTTTCCTTCACTCTACAAAAATTTCTCAGTTTCATGTAGTTTTATTTACTTTTTCTTGCTAAGCTCTATGTCTAACCTGTGCTGCCTATATTTTCTTTCTTCCTTTTTTTTTTTTTTTAAAGGAATTTAATGGTTTCAGCTCTTACATTTAAGCTTTACATCCATTTGAGTCTATTTTTGACACAGGATATGCAAGTAGTCCAGACTATTCTTTTGTATGTAACTGTTCAATTTCCCCAATAATATTTTTCCTCATTTTATACTCTTGTCTCATTTTTCATACATTAATTGACACTATTTGGTTCTTTATTTTCTGAATTCTCTGTTCTGTGCCATTGACCTATGTGTCTTTATTTGTGTTATGTAACACTGTTTTGATTACTGTAGCTTTATACTACTGTTTGAAATAGGAAAAAAGCATGATACTCCTGACTCTGTTCTTCAAACTCAAGATGGTTTTGGCTATTCAGAGTCTTTTAGTTCCACATAAGTTTTGGAAGTATTTGTTCTAGTTCTGTAAAAAATGCCATTGGTATTTTGATAGGATTGCATTGACTCTGTAGATTCCCTTGGATAGTATGGCATTTTAAACAATACTGATTTTTCCAATCCAAGAATATGGTGTATCTTTCCACCCATTTGTGTTGTCTTCAAATTCTTTAATCAGTATATTATAATTTTTGAAGTACAGGTCTTTTGCCTCCATCAGTAGATTTATTCCTAGATATTTTATTATATTTGATGTGATGGAAAACAGGATTATTTCCTGAATTTCTCTTCCTGACATTTTAGTTTTGGTGTATATTAATTTTATGTCCTGCAAATTTACCATATTTGTTGATGAGTATTAGTTTCCTGGTGGTATTTTTAGGATTTTCTATGTGTAGTAGCAGGATATCTACAAGCAGTGACAATTTTTCTTCTTTCTTCCAATCGGCACTTTTTTTTTCTTTTCCTTTTATGATTGCTGTGGCTAGAACTTCCAAAATTATGTTGAATAAAAGATGTGAAAATAGGCATCCTTGTCTTTTCCTTGATCGTAAAGAAAATGTTTTCAGATTTTCACCATTGAGTATGATGTTACCTGTGGTTTTATAATATATGGCCTGGTAAAAGAGAGAAGTTTATCAAGATCTGTAAAATAAGACTCCTTGTTTGAGTCTTGATAGATATTTATAAATATTTTGCATCCTCTCTGTGAGAGCTGTATTTCTCGAGGGACTATTTTTGTGACTTGATGCACATGAGTTTAAGCACACTCCAGGAGGTAATAAAGGACACATCTCCCGTGTGCAGTACACATCCGACATGCTGTAGTTCATAGGATTGAAAATTGTCTGACATGACTTATCTACTGGACAACTGAGTGGCACAAATGGTAAAGAATCTGCCTGCCAATACTGGAGATGCAAGAGATGCAGGTTTGATCCCTGGGTTGGGAAGATCCTCTGGAGAAGGAAATGGCAATGCATTCTGGTATTCCTGCTTGGAAAATTCCATGGACAAAGGAACTTGGCAGGCTATAGTCCATGCAGTTGCAAAAAGTCAGACACAGCCCAGCATTCACACACACACACACACACACACACACACACACACACACACACATATATAGCTTTTATATTAGTAGAAATAAGGTTAATCAAAGTCCAATGGACTTTAAAAATCTATACTTAATAATATTACTACAGGTGTTATTTATTTTGAGACTAGATCAACATGGGTGTCAACTCCAATAGTGGCTATATTTTCTTCCACTTAAATTGGTTTTGATATATTGAGTATTTATACAGTTCTGGAAGCTAAAAGTCTAAGATTAGGTATAGACTGTTTTGCTTGAGTTTCAGGGCTGTGTCCTGGTGAGCTCCCTGTGTCCTCATACGGTTGCCCACACTCTCTCTGTTGTCTCTGCTTTTCTCTCTCTTTTTATAAGGATGCTAGTCAGGGTGGCCTCGTTTTACAGACCTTTTTTTAAGGCCCTATTCTCCAAATACTGTCACATTCCAATGTACTAGGGTTTAGGACTTTATCATATGAATTTTCAGGACAAAACTTCAGTCTATAACATAAGGCAATATATATCTTTGGAATCAAAGTAAACTATTGAATACATTAAATAGATGGATTCTATGAAATAATGAAAGTAGAATTTGTTTGATTGAATCACAGTTCTGACATTCAGATGCTCAACAGAAGTGAGAGCCCTTCAACCTCTCTCCTCTAATGGGTATAAGAGACATGAAACACTTGCATGGTAAAAATGTGGATAGCACATTATTTAAAGAAGAGGAAGTTTAATAAAATCTGAAGTGAAGAAATGGACCTCAACTGAGGAATAAAAGATAAAAATGCAAATAAATGAGAAAAGGAAAGGGCATTTCAGGATAGTGAAATGATCTAACCATGATATACATATGACTAAAGTATACGATGTGCTGAAGATACAGTGAATAAATCAGTCTGACTAGATTAGAAGGTCACTGAAGGTTTGCTTCAGTGCAAAAGTGTATTAAGAACATTACATTGGCAATAGAGTGTCAAGTAGATTGCAAAGGACAGACCAGAGACCAATTAGAATGTTAACAAAATAAGTCAGACGAAATGACATTGAACTTGGATGGCAGTACTGCAACTTAGAGAATCATAAAGATGCAAAAATTATCATGAAGGAAGTTGTGTTCTAGTTTCAAAATAATCTAAGTTGATTGTCTCAAAATAATCTAAGTTGACTAGTACAGAGGTAAAACACTTGGAGAATTTTGAAATAAATCTTCTATTTTGGAAAAGGGGAGGTTGAATTAAGCTTCATATAAATAAAATGGCCACAGCTTACCTAGGTGGAAATATCCAGTATGCAATTAGAAAATGGAAATGAAACATAGCAGAAAATGTACAATGAAGCTATACATGTAAAAGCTAGTCCCTCTTTTAAAGGTTGAGTGGTAAGAGGTTACAGAAGAGGTGGATATTGGGGGCATGAGACTTTAAATTTGGTAACTTAGAAGTATCATGACATAAACAACGAAGCCCTGAATGTAATCCTACTGAAACAGGCATGGCTGATTTATGTCAATGATGGCAAAAACCACTACAATATTTTAAAGTAAATAGCCTCCAACTAAAATAAATAAATTAATTTACAAAGGAAAGACATATGATTGATCAGTGGGATGAAGAAAATCAATGATCATAAAAGTTCATTGACTTAAATATTGAAATGATCAAGAAAATGGTTGAAAGTAAGGATTTGAGTTAAATTCTAAATTCTGTTTAGGAAATGGAAGTGGGTCCTAATAACAAGTGAGACAATAGCAGCAATGTTTAGAAAAGGAAACTCTAATTAATACAGACGATGACAGAGGATGAGATGGTTGGATGGCATCAGTGACTCGGTGGACATGTGTTTGAGCAAGCTCTGAGAGCTAGTGATGGACAGGGAAGTCTGATGTGCTACAGTCCATGGGGTCACAAAGAGACTGAGCGACTGAACTGAACTGAACTAATATAGAATTCTATGGATGAGATATAAGTGTATCACAATTAAATGGCCATTTTAACTCTGCATTTCCACATAGCTCTTACATTAGTGATACTAGTGAGATTGTGACAACATGTCTATATTTTTAAATATTAACTATAAGAGTACATGTCCTTTGTCTATCTAGATTGTAATCCTTTGAAGAAGTGTCTCATTACATTTCCCTTTTTGTGATAATAATTCTAAATATGAGCTTAAAATTTAAATACTTGAAAACTGTAAGTAAACCAATAATTAGTTTAACCTGATGTGCATGTATAATACATGCATACACATAAGCCTTTATATACACAGGTGAAAAAATCTATCTAGATCAATAAAATTTATATCTAGGAGGCAGTAAAGAGGTTAGCACCTTCCTTATTTTGAATATATTTAAACAAACTCATTTACTGTTGTTGTTTAGTGGCTAAGTCATGTCCAACTTTTTTGTAATCCTTTAGACTATAGCCTGCCAGGCTCCACTTATCATGGGATTCCCCAGGCAAGGATACTGGAGTGGGTTGCCATTCTCTTCTCCATGGAATCTTCTTGACCCAGGGATTGAACCCATATCTCTTGCTTGGTAAGAAAGTCCAAAACAATCTTATAGACAAAGCAAAAGTGAAAGTCAAAGTCAAAGTCGCTCAGTTGTGTCCAACTTTTTGGGACCCCGAGGATGCAATTCTTGGAATCCATGGAATTCTCCAGGCCAGAATACTGGAGTGTGTAGCCTTTCCGTTATCCAGGGGTCTTCCCAACCCAGGGATCAAACCCAGGTCTCTTGCACTGCAAGCAGATTATTTACCTGTTGAGTCACAAAGGAAGCCCAAGAATACTGGAGTGGGTAGCCTATCCCTTCTTCAGTGGATCTTCCCATGCCAGGAATCAAACCAGGGTCTCCTACATTGCAGGCAGATTCTTTACCAACTGAGCTTTCAGGGAAGCCCATAAGTTAAATATATAGCTATTCAGAAAATTAAAATGGAGGTAGTCTTGTTCAAGCTTCAGAATCAAGAGAGCAGGCCTCTGACCTTCTAGTCTGCCTAGAAACTGCTTGGATTCCATGACTATCTGCCAGCACAGCAAGTCAGGCAGCACTTTAGACAAGAAAGTGATGGGTTTTGGAGTTCGTGAGCTCCTGGAGGCCTGGCCAACCACCTAGTGCCTAAGAAGTCCTTATGACTAGAAGGTGAAACCAACAGCATTGAAAAAGTTAAAGTAAAATCAGACTTGTGTTTTTGCATGCAAACTGATGATGATATCGGTTTGCAGCCTGGGATTCTAAGCCAAAATTGCAATTTGAAGGCTTGCTTGTGGGGTAGACTCACCAGCCAGGACCCTTTCCCAATTAAAACTTAAGACTGCTGCTATGTGGGACTTCCCAGCACTGTTCAAGTCTGGATGTAGGTATCGGCTCAATTTGGTGATGTATACACTGTTAATTTTCTCTCTGTTGTTTCTTTCTTTTTTTCCCCCCTAATGATTGTGTATTAAAATTAAGTTAAATATTCCTCTATTAAAAACTGAAATTGTTTATTAGTATGTAATGAATGTTTTCTTTTGTGAACAAATCCTTTGGGCCTAAAAAGAAAGTAAAACTTTCAGCAGAACAACACCTTATTTTTAAATGTTCTGTGTGCTAAATCATTTCAGTCGTGCCCGACCCTTTGAGACTCTATGGACTGCAGCTCTCCAGGCTTCTATATCCATGGGATTCTCCAGGCAAGAATACTAGACTGAGTTACCATTTCTTTCTCCAGGGTATCTTCTCATCCCAGAGATCGAACCCTCATCTCTTAAGTCTACCTGCATTGGCAGGTGGGTTCTTTACCTCTACTGCTACTGCTAAGTCACTTCAGTCGTGTCCGACTCTGTGCGACCCCATCCCCGGGATTCTCCAGGCAAGAACACTGGAGAGGGTTGCCATTTCCTTCTCCAATGCATAAAAGTGAAAAGTGAAAGTGAAGTCACTCAGTCATGTCTGACTCTTCGCGAACCAATGGACTGCAGCCTACCAGGCTCTCTGTCCATGGGATTTTCCAGGTGAGAGTACTGGAGCAGGGTGCCATTGTCTTCTCCGTTTTTACCTCTAGCACCACCAAATAAAGTCACTATAACAGTGCATGGCAAAAAAGAAGGGTTCAACGAATTTTGACTAGAGCTAGTATTTTAATTACCATCACATTCACTTTCCCTCATACACAAAGATATGTGGGGAAACATGTGTGAGGAAATCCCTTAACTACCAAATACCCATACAAATATTCTATAAAATTGTATATTTCCAATAGCATTTTTGACCAGTAATAAGAAATTGAAATAGATTCAAATCTTGTTTGCTTTATTTCATACACAAAATAGTTATGATAGCATGTTCTCAATGCAAACTCATGCACAAAAGCAATGCCTTTCCTAATATACTACACTATGTGAATACCCAAATGTAGTTCTCTGGAAAGGGAAGGTTTATGAGAAGTTTGCAAGCACCTAAAATATTCTTCTTAAATATGTAAGTTCAGTTCAGTTGCTCAGTCATGTCCGACTCTTTGTGACCCCATGGACTTCAGCATGCCAGGTCTCCCTGTCCATCACCAACACCCAGAGTCCACCCAAACTTATGTCCATCGAATCAGTGATGCCATCCAGCCATCTCATCCTCTGTAGTCCCTTTTTCCTCCTGCCTTCAATCTTTCCCAGCATCAGGGTCTTTTCCACTGAGTCAATTCACATCAGGTGGTCAAAGGATTGGAGCTTCAGCTTCAACATCAGTCCTTCCAATGAACACCCAGGACTGATCTCCTTTAGGATGGACTGGTTGGATCTCCTTGAGGTCCAAAGGACTCTCAAAAGTCTTCTCCAACACCACAATTAAAAAGCATCAATTCCTCGGTGCTCAGCTTTCTTTATAGTCCAACTCTCATATCCATACATGACAACTGGAAAACCATAGCCTTGACTAGATGGACCTTTGTTGGCAAAGTAGTGTCTCTGCTTTTTAATATGCTATCTAGGTTGGTCATAACTTTTCTTCCAAGGAGTAAGCATCTTTTAATTTCATGGCTGCAGTGACCATCTGCAGTGATTTTGGAGCCCCCCCCCCCCCAAATAAAGTCTGCCACTGTTTCCACTGTTTCCCCATCTATTTGTCATGAAGTGATGGGGCCAGATGGCATGATCTTAGTTTTCTGAATGTTGAACTTTAAGTCAACTTTTTCACTCTCCTCTTTCACTATCATCAAGAGGCTCTTTAGTTCTTCACTTTCTGCCATAAGGGTGTTGTCATGTGCATATCTAAAGTTATTGATATTTCTCCCAGCAATCTCGATTCCAGCTTGCAATTCATCCAGGCCAGCGTTTTAAATACATAATTAATTATAATGTTAGGAACTGAGGTCTAGAACATTCTCTGCAGTGATTGTGAACAGCAGCTGACTAGTCAGCTACAAGTGTTTCTCACTACCTAGACAAGGAGCTGAGCCATCTGAGCCTGAACTTCTTCAGTTTCACTCAGTATGCTCAGAGTTATTCAAACTTTATGGAAACAAAGTTATTGGAAGTTATTCCAATAAATATGAAATAAATAAAATTATTCCATATTATATATGGAAATAAATATATAAATATATATATATATAAAGCAGTAGCTATTATATCTCCACAAATTTGGCATGTTTATTTAATGCTGTAGATTTTCTAGTCTTGTCAGCAAATTTACATCAGGAAAATATGAAAAAGTAGTGATTATATGAATGAATTTTATTTCAATATTCAATTTTCTTATGAACATTTATGTTATTAAATAATTTAAAGATTTCAATGGGTAGATTATTTGAATTTTGTATTATAATTAAGTAATGTTATATTTCCTTTATGAGTGGATATTTTTAGTTGAGATCACATGCCTTGAATATGTTACCTATTAGTCCACAGAGCTGGACTCCTTGGGAACTGGTTAGGTGCTCTGTATGAGCTGTTGTCAACCCCCAAAGGAATGAGACAAGTTATGTGAGGGAAATACTTAATAAAGGATAGCTTGACTATGCTTTCCAAAGTCAGATGATAAGTATTAGCACATTTAAGAAATCATCTGTTATATGCTAGTGACCTCGATCTTGATGCATATATACAAGATGACATATTTGGCAGAACACCATTTTGGGTACCAGTTGATATCAAGGAAGCCTTGCAAAGATTTGCACAACTGCCAGTTGTTACAGCATTTGGCTTTCTTGTTTAATAAATTATAGTATTAAACTGGACATAAAGGAAATGCTTCCCTGGTGGCTCATTGGTAAAGAAACCAGCTGCCAATGCAGAAGATACAGGTTTGATCCCCGGGTTGGGAAGGACCCGTAGAAGAAAATGGCAACCCACTCCAGTATTCTTGCTTGGGAAATCCAATGGACAGAAGAGCTTGGTGAGCTACAGTTCATAGGGTGTCAAAGTAGTCAGACACAATGTAGTCAGTTCAGTCAGTCAGTTCAGTCGCTCAGTCCTGTCCGACTCTTTGCGATCCCATGAATCACAGCACGCCAGACCTCCCTGTCCACCACCAACTCCCGGAGTCTACCCAAACCCATGCCCATCGAGTCGGTGATACCATCCAGCCATCTCATCCTCTGCCGTCCCCTTCTCCTCCTGCCCCCAATCCTTCCCAAGGTTAGGGTCTTTTCCAATGAGTCAACTCTTCGCATAAGGTGGCCAAAGTATAGGAGTTTCAGTTTCAACATGAGCCCTTTTAATGAACACCCAGGACTGATCTCATTTAGGATGGACTGGTTGGATCTCCTTGCAGTCCAAAGGACTCTCAAGAGCCTTCTCCAACACCACAGTTCAAAAGCATCATTCTTTGGTGCTCAGCTTTCTTTATAGTCCAACTCTCACATAAATACATGACAACTGGAAATGCCATAGCCCTGACTAGACGGACCTTTGTTGGCAAAGTAATGTCTCTGCTTCTAAATATGCTATCTAGGTTGGTCATAACTTTCCTTCCAAGGAGTAAGTGTCTTTTAATTTCATGGCTGAAATTACCACCTGCAGTGATTTTGGAGCCCAAAAAATAAAGTCTGATACTATTTCCACTGTCTCCCCATTTATTCCCCATGAAGTGATGGGATAAGATTGTATGATCTTAGTTTTCTGAATGTTTAGCTTTACACCAACTTTTTCACTCTCCTCTTCACTTTCATCAAGAGGTTTGTTAGTTCCTCTTTACTTTCTGACATAAGGGTGGTGTCATCTGCATATCTGAGGTTATTGATATTTCTCCTGGCAATCTTGATTGCAACTTGTGCTTCTTCCAGCCACACGTTTCTCATGATGTACTCTGCATATAAGTCAACTAAGCAGGGTGACAACATACAGCCTTGACGTACTCCTTTTCCTATTTGGAACCAATCTGTTGTTCCACGCCCAGTTCTAACTGTTGCTTCCTGAACTGCATACAGGTTTCTAAAGAGACAGGTCAGATCATCTGGTATTCCCATCTTTTAGAATTTTCCACAGTTTATTGTGATCCACACAGTCAAAGACTTTGGCATAGTCAATCAAACAAAAATTTATGTTTTTCTGGAACTCTCTGGCTTTTTCAATGAACCAGCAAATGTTGACAATTTGATATCTGGCTCCTCTGCATTTTCTAAAACCGGATTGAACATCTGGAAGTTCACGGCTCACGTATTGTTGAAGCCTGGCTTGGAGAATTTTGAGCAGTACTTTACTAGCGTGTGAGATGAGTGCAATTGTGTGGTAGTTCGAGCATTTTTTTAGCATTGCCTTTCTTTGGGATTGGAATGAAAACTGACTTTTTCCAGTCCTGTGGCTACTGCTGAGTTTTCCAAATTTGCTGGCATATTGAGTGCAGCACTTTCACAGCATCATCTTTCAGGATTTGAAATAGCTCAACTGGAATTCCATCACTTCTACTAGCTTTGTTCATAGTTATGCTTTTTAAGGCTCACTTGACTTCACATTCCATAATGTCTGGCTCTAGGTGGGTAATTACACCATCATGATTATCTGGGTTGTGAAGATCTTTTTTGTACAGTTCTTCTGTGTTTTCTTGCCACCTCTTCTTAATATCTTCTGCTTCTATTGGTTCCCTACCATTTCTGTCTTTTATCGAGCCCATTTTTGCATTAAATGTTCCCTTGGTATCTCTAATTTTCTTGAAAAGATCTCTAGTCTTTCCCATTCTGTTGTTTTCCTCTATTCTTTGCATTGATCACTGAGGAAGGCTTTTTTTTTTTTTTAATCTCTCCTTGTTATTCTTTGGATCTCTGCATTGAGATGAGGATATCTTTCCTTTTCTCCTTTGCCTTTTGCTTCTCTTCGTTTCACAGCTATTTGTAATGACTCCTCAGACAGCCATTTTGCTTTTTTTGCATTTTGTTCCCATGGGGATGGCCTTAATCCCTGTCTCCTGTAGAATGTCATGAACCTCTGTCCATAGTTCATCAGGCACTCTGTCTACCAAATCTAGTCCCTTAAATCTATTTCTCACTTCCACTGTGTAATCATAAGGGATTTGATTCAGGTCATACCTGAATGGTCTAGTGGTTTCCCCTACTTTCTTCACTTTAAGTCTGAATTTGGCAATAAGGAGTTCATGATCTGAGCCACAGTCAGCTCCCAGTCCCCTATAATGAAAAATACATCTGTTTTTGGATGTTAGTTCTCAAAGGCCTTGTAGGTCTTCATAGAACCGTTCAACTTCAGCTTCTTCAGTGTTACTGGTTGGGGCATAGACTTGGATTACTGTGATTTTAAATGGTTTGCCTTGGAAACAAACAGAGATCATTCTGTCATTTTTGAGATTGCATCCAAGTACTGCATTTCAGACTCTTTTGTTGACCATGATGGCTACTCCATTTCTCCTAAGGGATTCCTGCCCACAGTAGTAGATATAATGGCCATCTGAGTTAAATTCACCCATTCCAGTCCATCTTAGTTCACTGATTCCTAGAATGTTGACATTCACTCTTGCCATCTCCTGTTTGACCACTTCCAATTTGCCTTGATTCAGGGACTTAACATTCCATGTTCCTATGCAATATTGCTCTTTACAGCATCAGACCTTTCTTCTATCACCAGTCCCATCCACAACTGGGTATTGTTTTTGCTTTGGCTCCATCCCTTCATTCTTTCTGGAGTTATTTCTCCACTGATCTCCAGTAGCATATTGGGCACCTACCGATCTAGGGAGTTCATCTTTCAGTTCATATCAAGGAAGCCTTGCACAGGCTTGTGCAACCTCCAGTTGTTACAGCATTTGACTTTCTTGTTTAATAAATTATAGAATTAAATTGGACATAAAGGAAATGCTTCCCTGGTGGCTCATTGGTAAAGAATCCACCTTCCAGTGCAGAAGATTCACGTTTGATTCCCAGGTTGGGAAGCCCCTGTAGAAGAAAATGGTAACCCACTCCAGTATTCTTGCTTGGGAAATCTCATGGACAGAGGAACTTAGTGATCTACAGTTCATAGTGTCTCAAAGTCGTCAGACACAACTTAGTGAGTAAACAATAAAGAAAGAAAGGACACATAAAATTCCTTTGTAACATCTTGATAGACATAATGAAAGTCTACTTCAAACTTTCACATGGAGGTGAAACAGATGCAATCCGACTCCTACAGATAACACACACCAGCTGAACCCTTCACCCAAATGAATAAAGTCTGCCTTACTGATCATTAGGATGTAATTTCCTTGGATCACAGGGAAATGTGTTTGTGTGTGTGTGTGTGTGTGTGTGTGTGCATGCATGCAGATATCACTGTATTCTTGCACTTGTGCTTCCTTTTATGAAGATCTGTCTAGAAGGAAAAGCATAGAAACAAACAAACAAAATTTTTAAATTTTAGCTAGTGCGTACTCCAGGGTAGGGAGTAAATACAGGCAATTTCTAAAATTTCCCTAACATGATACACACACTCACATATTTATGAAGGTTATTCCTTAAACTGATTTAATAATAGCTGATTTTCAATATTAAGACAAGATCAACAGAAAAGATGTTTTAGACAGAACCATAAAGCTGACACTGACATGAAAGTCTTTAAGAATACCCCACTTTTCACTTTCATAGGTTTTCAAAAAGTATTTTTCAAAGTACAATGTCTTGTGACTTTCATAAAATCTCTGTGAAATGTCAGTATAACCAATTGCACAAGATAACTGATACTAAGAAAGGTCATACACAGCTTTCAGGTGGCAAATGCAAGCCAAGATGTCAGCATCCACCAGAATAGAACATAGTAGCTTCTTATCATGTGTCTCCTCTGGATGGGATGTGAGCAGAGGAAGTATGACTGAAAAAATAAAGTTAGTTGTTGAATGCTATTATGGCATAGCATGAAGCTAGGGAGGAAAATGAATTGTATAGGAATCACTGGAAGAATGTAAATCATTAATAGTTAAAAGAACTGAAGATCTGAATTTATTTGAACAGGAACATAACAATAACACTAAATGTATTGATAAGTCTATATAAGTGAAGAAATATCAATTATTTCAATGACCTTCACCTCTGAGACTATTATTTAGTTATTTACGTTTATTAAGTAGATTGAACTTCTGAGGAATTCCTCAGGTCACATCCACTCAACCAAATTGGTTTTTTAGCATTGATTTGGTATGATTGCCTTATGAAAGATATCCAAATCGAAAACATTTTCAGAGGCAAATGGATATTTTTGTAAGTGAATCAGCTAGTGCTAAATTTATTTGCTTTGGATCTAAATCTAAGAACCCTTAAATGTTTGTAAACATGGCTCTAAAGGGTAGTTGGGAGTAGGACATCGACTTGTGGATACTGGTATTAACAGGCAAAATTCTTATACTATTCTTTGCTATTTATATTAAAGAGTTCACATAAAATTTCCATCTTTGAATATCATTTCCCTCTTAAAATGTTTTTGATTTGGTTTCCACTCCCAGGAAAAAAAAAGAAAAAAAAAAAAAAAAGAAAACACAGATATTGTATAGATTAATGGAAACAAGGGAAGCATATAACCATATGAACCATTTATATGGTTTTGTTTTTCTATTTTGTGTCTCAGAACTTGGGAAGGACTTGACAGAAAAAGAATTGACTCTCATGCATATCCCTTGGGGAAATAGTTTCAACCTTTATCTCTAGGCTTTGTAGTGTGTTCCCAGGAGATAATGGCCTTACATCCTACAAGTAAGCTCCTGAGGTGGTTTCTGAAGAGTAAAACTTCTACCTGGTAGCCAATATAACTAATCATACAGCTTACTTGAGTACATTAGCATCTTGACATTTAAAATGATGGCTTGAAATGTATATTTTGTAGACCACATTCATCTTTAGGATAAACTGGTGAGGAGTTTTTGTAAATCTTCAAAAAAATAAGTATCCAATTTTATTTCATTGTGAATGTGACTATTTCCAGCAGTTGCAACAGAAAAAAAATAAATAAATAAAAGTTAGACAAGAATAAGCAGTTTCATTCCTTTATAGTATTTTGACTAAAAATACTATGCTCAGTTCATTAAAAATCTTAAATTCTTTCTGTGGTATTTTCTCTAGATCAGAGAAAAATGATTGCCCTATTTTACAACTAGTAATGTCAAAGTTCAAGTTCAGACAAAATGAAGTTACATGACAAATTATCATAAGGAAACGTAGGTAAATTGTATTATTTCAGTTACAACATCAAATCCATGATTAAAACAAAAGTTCTCAATATGTACAGTATAATTATAAAAATACAGTTGTAACTTTCTATTATATTGGAAGATAATTGTCAGGTCTGCTGTGAACCAGCACAAGGTAAGACTATTGGGAATGTATGAAATAATCTGCAGTGCTGAGAGCTATGTAATTCTAACATATAGCAACTATTATGGTGATTATGTTACCTAATTAAAATTACTTCATTATTTGGGAAAGAAGCAAATACAGGCAAGAGATTAAATTTTGCTTATGTATTCAATGCATATTTTGGCAGAAGAGAAAATGAACTCAAGAACCAGTGTTGGGAAGCATTTTTGTTGCTCTTTAAAAACAAACAAGCAAACAAAAAAACCTCTTCCACTTAAATAGAAATAACTACTGTTGAAAGTCTTTGATGAACTCTTTCAATAACTATTCCTTGCATTTTGCAGATTCAGCTATGAGTGTGAACTATTAGCTTAATAATTATCACTAATTCTGCTTTCGCAGAGTATGTTCATATTTCCTGTTGAACTATAGCCTCATTGATTCAGATACTAGTCTTCCTCCTGTATTTCTATAAAAATTTCATTATTCTAACTCTGTTCTACCTGAATGTATGCCTTTCCTGGCGCTGCTAGATTGATCTTACAAAAATTTAACATCATAAAAAAAAAAAAAAAAAAAAGAACACATTTCCCAGTGGTAAAAGTTTAACAACTAAACTACAAGGCAAATTGGAATTGTATCATTTTTATCATAGTATACTCACTATATTTTCATGAAAAATCAGTTTCATAATTTCTTTTTATGGCTACAACTATAAGCTTGTTTAAGAAACTAATTGCTTTTAATATTAAAAAAGTAACTGGTAACTGAGAGGAAAATACTCCTACTGGCAAACAAGTTGCATTAGAAAATTTTCGTTATTCCTAACTACCCCAATTCTACTAGGTTTTCCCAGATGGTTAGCTGAGCATATGATGACACCATCAACAACAACAACAACAACAAAATACTTCTTTCTTAGATTAACCAGAACATGTTGGATGATTTAAATTTTTTCTAGAAAATTTAGAAATAAAAATGTATAAATTAAACACATATGGAAATCAGAATATTTATCCAAATTAATCAAAACAAGAGCTTCCCAGGCTCAAAGACTCTTGTTTAAGAATATCTCATCTGACTGTATAGCACAGGGAGCTCAGCACAGTGCTCTGAGATGACCTAGAGGAGCGGGATGTGGGGGAGAGGGAGGGAGGTTTATGATAAAGAGGATATTTGTTTTATACAACTGATTCCATTTGCTGAACCGCAGAGACTAACACAATATTTTAAAGAAATTATACTGCAATACGGAGAAGGCAATGGCACCCCACTCCAGTACTCTTGCCTGGAAAATCCCATGGACAGAGGAGCCTGGTAGGCTGCAGTCCATGGGGTCGCAAAGAGTTGGACACGACTGAAGTGACTTAGCAGCAGCAGCAGCATACTGCAATAAGAAAATAATATCTCATCTGCTTTGAATTCTAGATCCAGGTTGTCAAATGATACAGGGCAGCTATAGGTTGGCAGTTTTCCTAAGATCAATGAGAGTCTCAACCTCTACACATCCCATTTTTGGACTTCTTTACTTATGTGGAGCCCTAAATTATCATGAGTTGCTTAGCTTCCCTGGCCTTCTCAGTCTACCCAGATGTCAGTTCAGTTCAGTCGTGTCTGACTCTTTGTGACCCCATGGATTGCAGCACTCCAGGCCTCCCTGTCCATCACCAATTCCCAGAGTCCACCCAAACCCATGTCCATTGAGTTGGTGATACCACCCAACCATCTCATCCTCTGTCGTCCCCTTCTCCTCCTGCCTTCAATCCCTCCCAGCATCAGGGTCTTTTCTTTTTTCTTTCTTTTCTTTTTTTTTTTTTTTAATTTTTAGTTTTTTTTTTTTTTTTCCCAGTGGGTTTTGTCATACATTGATATGAATCAGCCATAGAGTTACACGTATTCCCCATCCCGAGCCCCCCTCCCACCTCCCTCTCCACCCGATTCCCGTCTTCCCTGTGCACCAGACCCGAGCACTTGACTCATGCATCCCACCAGGGTCTTTTCAAATGAGTCAGCTCTTCACATCAGGTGCCAAAGTATTGTAGTTTCAGTTTCAGCATCAGTCCTTCCAATGAACACCCAGTACTGATCTCCTTTAGGATGGACTGGTTGAATCTCCTTGCAGTCCAAGGGACTCTCAAGTCTTCTCCAACACCACAGCTCAATATCTTCAATTCTTTGGTTCTCAGCTTTCCTCATAGTCCAACTCTCACATCCATCCATACATGACTACTAGAAAAACCATAGCCTTTACTAGACGGATGTAGGGTCTCCTAAAAAAAATGACATATCTTTAATAATATCTAGAATAATTTATATAATCTTTTTTCATATATCAGTTTGTCTCACTTTATACCCTTTACTGGTCTTTCAGACCTTATATCTCATCCTCTAATAACTCTTCAGAGAATCACAGTTTGGTTAGAGTAACACACTGCAACATGTCAAGTGATCCCACACATCATTATTCCCAAGTCTACATTAGAAGCCTTTGCTTGTTGCTATATTAACATAACACAGAAAAGTGTCTCCTCTGATAGCACAGTGCTCATTCTCACTTTAGGAATTCAATAAACAGTTGTCATGATAAAAATACATTATATGAGGTGGTTGGGGAAAACACCAAAAATAAAAAAGAAATGCTCTTGAATGAAAAAAAAAGGAAAATTTCAAGTTTAATACCAATGTGTTGTGAAAGTATTGGGTTCACCTAGATAATTGAACATGATTCCCTATTTAAGATCATCTGATTAGCAACCTTAAATTTCCTTTGTCAAGATTTGTAACATATTCAAAAGTATTGGGAATGAAGATATGAACAACTTTGAGGGACAACTGTTCCTATCACAATAACTACTGAAGCAGTAAGAAAATGTTTTCTGAATTAATTTGTCAAAAATTACCACACAAGTTCTATGCCATTCTTTTTTCCAAAATTTTAATCACCACCAGATTAATTAAAAGAAATTCTATTTATTTACCACTAGCAGAGCCTTGAAAAAACTCAGGTTTCATTTCAATCCCAAAGAAGGGCAATGCCAAAGAATGTTCAAACTACCCCATATTTGAGCTCATTTCACATGCTAGCAAAGTAATGCTCAAAACCATTCAAGCTAGGCTTCAACAGTACGTGAACTGAAAACTTCCAGATGTACAACCTGGATTTAGAAAAGGCAGAGATCAAATTGTCAGCACCCATTGGATCATATAAAAACACAAGAGAATTCCAGAAAACAAAAAATTACTTCTGCTTCATTGACTTTGCTAAAACCTTTGACTATGTGCATAACAACAAACTGTGGAAAATTCTTAAAGAGATGGGAATACCAGACCACCTTACCTGTCTCCTGAGAAACCTGTAGGCAGGTCAAGAAGCATCAGTTAGAACCGAACATGGAAAAATGGTCTGGTTTAAGATTGGGAAAGGAGTACATAAAGGTTGTATACTGTCACCCTGCTTATTTTATTTATATGCAGAGTACATCATATGAAATACCAGACCGGATGAATCACAAGCTGGAATCAAGATTGCTGGGAGAAATAACAATAACCTTAGATATGCCCTTATGGCAGAAAGCAAAGAGGAACGAAAGAGCCTCTTGATGAAAGTGAAAGAGGAGAGTAAAAAAGCTGGCTTAAAACTAAATACTCAAAAAACTAAGATCATGGCATTTAGTCCCACCACTTCATGGCAAATAGATGGGGAAACAATGGAAACAGTGGCAAACTTTACTTTCTTGGGATACAAAATCACTGCAGATGGTGATCTCAGCCATGAAATTAAAAGATGCTTGCTCCTTGGAAGAAAAGCCATGGCAAGCCTAGACAGCATATCAAAAACCAGAGACATTACTTTGCTGACAAAGTTTTGTATAGTCAAAAGTATGGTTTTTCCAGTAGTTTTGTATGGATGTGAGAACTGGACCATAAAGAAGGCTGAGCACTGAATAAACAATGCTTCAGGAAAATAAGTCAATCCTAAGGGAAATCAACCCTGAATATTCATTGGAAGGACTGATGCTGAAGCTGAAACTCCAATACTTTGGCCACCTGCGGCAAAGTGCTGACTCATTGGAAAAGGCCCTGATGCTGGGAAAGATTTCAGGCAGGAGGTGAAGGGGATGACAGAAGACAAGATGGTTGGATGGCATCACAGACTCAATGGACATGAGTTTGATCAAACAATGAGAGATGGTGAAGGACAGGGAAGCCTGGCGTGCTTCAGTCCATGGGGTCACAAAGAGTCGGACACGACTGAGAGACAGAACAACAATAGCAGCAATCAGCCTAACGTGAATGGATATGCTATTGAATTCTCATTTGTTTTAAATCTTATGCCCATTTATTATTTTATAGTTTGCTTTCAATAATTAATGAAGATGGAGTTTGGAAGCAATTAGACATCAGTTGAGCTATACAACACTATCATCAACCAAAAGTTGACAGGTAACCTTCTCCAGTTACCTCCTCTGTTTTCTCTCCCCTAACTCTAAAATAGATGATTGTTTAATGAAACAGGGAAACTGCATTAACTGGCTTTAATTGCATACATTTTATGATCTTTGAGATTTCAGAAAATAAAAATGTGACTGGGGCAAAAGGAAAGTTGATGGTGTGCTCAATGCTTGCCTTGATTTATAGATGGTAATCTTAAGTATAGAAAAATATTTCAGATTGAGCATATTCAATTTAATTCAGGCTATCAATTTTTTAAGTGGAATATATAAAAACAAGGGGCTTTTGATCTAGAATACCATTAATACTTTGCTGTTTCTTGGAATTGTTTTCATTTGTGTCTGAGAAAGTTGAAAGTTATGGTTGTAACTTTGGCAAGAGCTCAGAAGCATCAGTTAATTAAACTACTTTTCTAACAGAATTTAATTTTTATGTTACCTAGAAAATAGCACGATGTGTATTCTTCATCTGTAAGCAAGTGAAAACTATCATTATACCTATTGTTACTTAACATACATTTCATAAAATCTGATGCTTTCTTTTCTTACTCAGAGTTTACTCTTTGAGAGTATTAGCTTGTTGCTATCCACACTTAGATTTTTTTTTTCTTTCCTTGTCATGGAATAAAACATTAAGAATACATTAGTAAATGTTGAGGCAAAATTTACTGACACTCTAAAAAACGCAGCTGAAATTCTGGATATTTAGCAACAGACATAAATTTGAGACAGCAGCATTCTCAGATTAGTTTGGAAATGACTTTCCTTGCTTACTGCCTTTCATTAACCACCCTATCTCCATAGTTGTGGAATGAATCAAGACATTTTCGCATAGCCTTCTGCACCCTTTTACAGGTCAACCCTTGATTGATCTCCCTTTACCCACTCTTAGATTATCTAACACTCTCCATTTCCTTCATAAAGCATGTCCAAATGTACTGAAAGCTCATCACTGTTAGCTGACTCTCTGGTGTGCCTTCTGCTCACTGTACTCTGATCAGATGAGCTGTTTTTAAATGGCTAATATCGGTTGATATTTATTTGGGAGTAAACTAACACTAAGGCAGAAAAGGAGATTTGAGAGAAAATAGCAAATATACTATGGTACTCTTTAAGATTGCAGATATATGGAAACTGTAGGCAATTCATTATAATTGGGATTAATATAAAATAAATAATGACGATTATTAATCAAAGAATATACACCTTGTGAAAAAGCCATAATCCCATTAAGATAGTAGCAAATGTTTATACACATAGTTTAAGACAGTTTTAGCTATATATAGATACACACATCACACACACATCACACACACACACATACATATATATATATATATATACATATACATATATATATATATATATATATAAATATTTAGATCTTGTTTTAAACAACATTTTGGAAGAACAAACTATTCTGGCTCTCATTGTTCCCAACAAAAAGGTTTTTTTCTGTGGTGAGGGTTCAGTTATCCTAAACATCATACTTATTCTTAAGCTTGGGTTTGTGCCAGTATTGGCTCTCCTTTGCAAATGAATCAAGAAGTATATTGTTCTTCATGCTTGCAATTGAGCATTCTAAATTTTCCAATTGTGATAGGTCTTTTGGCTCTTTTTTTGTAACGATTACCTCCCTTTGATTCTGAAACAACCTGACTGTATGAATGTGGGCAAATTACTTCAGTTATGTCAGGCTCAGTGTCTACATGGAGACAATGAAAATTTAAAATAGGATGAACAATCAGGACTGTGGTAAGACTTAAACAAATTGATACATTTAAGTTAAATAGAATAGTGACTTGCATATACCACATGCATGCTGCCATTTTTGACAGTAGGATGACTTTTCTGAGGGCTTTCACATTATTAGGGTTGAGGAAAAACATAGAACACAGATCTCAGCTATGAAATATTAATAAAATAGATACCATATGTAGCATCAGCTCATAATTGATGTTGAATAAATAAATATCATGAGCTGTCTTACACTTCTAAATTTACCATAGGATAGAATATTTTTCATTTTAAGAATATAGATTGAAGAGCGGAGAAACAAATAAGGAGAGGTGAGAAGAATATGAAATGTTCACATGTCCTTGGGAAGAAAGAACAAAAACCTGAAGTTTTTCTAGTTTTGTGCTGTTGTTGAGGAAGTCTTGCTTTACAAATGCATGGTGCCAAGCTCAGTACCCTTAAAATAAAAAATAATTTTGTCTATAAAGAGCTTAAGGTAGTGAAAATAAAAGTGAACTTAGACCCCAAAGATGAAAAGTTTCAACATGCTCTATTACTGCTCAAGTACAACAGTGAATCTTGCTGTTTAAATGGGCACAAAATTTCTTTCTCACTCAGTAATCCATACATGACCTGAAATAGATTATGACTGTGTGGTCAAATAATTGATGCATCAAAGATTGTTATGTGACTCATTCATAATTAAAACGCCATGATTTATTACTTTTCCAACTAGTTCAATCACATGTATCTTTCTCCTGCTAAAAATAAGAATAAGAGATTTATCCCTCTTTTATGCTTGATCTATGGCCATTCCAATATAAATTTCATAGAGAGTCTTCCTTTAAGTTAGTAAAATGTGATTGATGGAGAGAGGTTGTCAATCCCTAGTATCTTCTAATACAGTGAAATTTGGGATTTTGTTCAACTGGAATTTGTAAGAAAATTTTACTTTGAAGAATAGTTAATATTATTTTCAGTGTCTTGTGTTGTTATGAACCAGGCATACACATCCTAAAAGGCCACAAACTATAAGATCATTTAACAAAACTTCCCATTCAGTGATAAAAACAATGGCAAGCACATGCCACCTGGTGTGAATTACTGACTATTCTGGGATATGTTTGCTGGAGCATTTGCAAGAACTGGATACTTAGGTAAGTTAACTAAGTTTAGAGGAATTTCAGGAATACAGGCTATGTTGGATTGCTTCCCATTGATTTAGGCTTTTCTTGGAACACCTATCCTTAAGCCAAAAGTGATGACATTCAACTACTGGGAGTGATCACCCTGACTTGACATATCAACATCCTAAATTTTTCTTTTTTTCTATAACTCTCCCTTTAGGGAATAAACTATCTCTAATTAATAAAATTAATCAATCAATGAATCAATCAATGAATAAGCCTCAAGTCCAAAGGCTTCATTCTGAATTACATAAGTTGTGGCAAAAAAAAAAAATTTAAATGTGTAATTGTCAAAAATATGCAGTTTCACTAGAGATGTTGCTGATTTCACAACAATGCTAATTGCCAGGCACACAGACTAGCAAATCTTATATTGATTCTGAGTTACTACAGCAAAGATTTGTCAAATAACTTTTGATCATATTGTAAGAAAATTTCGTAGGTAAATGAAATAGAACAATAATAAAACATTACTGTACTTTGTATCTGTTCTTGATCCAGGCAGTTAATATTCATTGCATTTAATCTTCACAAAAAACTCTAATGTTGTTTTTTAGATTTTTTTCACAAATTGAAAACTGCATTTCATGAGGAAAAGAAGTTAAATTGCATGCCTAAGTTCAACCCATAGATATCTGTATTATATTTTATTATCTCTATCTATATTTGGTATTCCTCTATGAAGTCTTCCTCTGTGATCGACAATGATACATTCCACATGTAGGATTTAGGCATAACCATAGACTTGCTTTGGTCAATGAAATGTGATTGGAAGTATTAATAACATGTGTCACTTCTAAGCAGAAGCTTTAAGAGCCTTCATGTGATTCATCATTTTGCTCTGTCATGAGGAACAGCAATTTTAAAAATAGAGTCTATTGAATCAGTGCTGAAATGATATGGAATAGCATTTCATACAACTCAATAGATACATGTAGCATGTGCTAGAAATAAACTTTCACTGTTAACCACTGACATTTTGGGGTCATTTGTTACTATCACATAATGTTTCCTGGCTGACACAGAACCAAAGACAGGGTATGCACTCAAGTTGATCTGAAGGTCCATTTGTACTGCTATTTTTTTTTTTCTTAAAAGAAATAAATGCCTTAGCATTAAGTTATTCATATTTCTTGACAATACATTCTGCACTTGTACATTTAGATGTTTCTTAACTCATTAACTTAGTAATTTGTCTTCTACTGTTTGATTTCTATTGCTTCATGTCTTTATGCCATTATTTATTCCAACAAACAAACAAAAGGCAACAACAGATAAAGAGTTACATCCAGTTTTCTTTCCCTTTTATCTAATAATATTTACAATGCTTAAAATCTGGCTTATGATTTTTTTTGCTCTAAAAATGTTTTCTGATTATCTGCATATTTACTATGAAACACAGTGAAACCAATCAAACCTATTTTTGTGTCTAGTGTTAGTTATCATGGTGTCATGATAGTTCACACGGCTCTTACGTCACTAATACGTTTTAACTGAATTATGTCTCTTTATCCATAAGTGAGAAAAACTGATTTTCAGTGGCACCAGAGTTTGTTCTTACCACATGTGGGATATAAAACAAGCCTTTACGGAAGTCCTGGAGGAAATCACGTTACAAGAAATATTGTTCAACAACATCTCCACTATTTTCTAAAATACCCAGGGTTAGCAAATTCCTCATGTGCTGATGGTCTTGCCATTTTGCTGTTGGGCAAGGCTGGGTGAAGTTGCAGGCAGAAAGAAGTTCAGTGATTTGATTGTGTGAAATATTTCACTCAAAAGTAAATAATTAGGACGTCCTTAAGAATAAAAGCAACAGCACAAAAAGATGTTGGCTCAGATTTGGTCAAACTTGTAATATACCCTTAAAGTCAAATAAAAATGGGTGATTCATGTCAATGTATGGTCAAAACCACTACAATATTGTAAAGTAATTGGCCTCCAACTAATAAAAATAAATGGAAAAAAATAAAATAAAAAACAAACAAACAAAAAAATCGCAGTATTTTTTTCAAAAATTCTTCTTTCTTTTGCTCTTAATTTAGCTAGTGCTTTTCTTTATTTTCTTGTTTATATCACTTGGGTATGTGATTTTTAAATAGTAATATTGTGTTAAGGAAGATACTAACAATGCTATGCTGTGATATATATTTCTTTTAAAAATTATCTATATAGTCTAGCATTCTTTTTGAAGATTCAGGTAATAGGATTTGTATAAATAGTAAGCTAAAATAAAAATTATTTTAATTATAATCACTGCTTACATAATTATAAATTTTTTCTCACTTATAATAATTGTCTGGTGGTGCTCTTTTCTTTCTATGATTTAAGTGAATCTTGTATACCTGTGTGCAGAGGCAAAAGGAAGACCACAACTTATTAATACTGCCAACTGTGAATAAAAATTTTATTATTAGCTTTACTCTATAACAAGTTCCCACCCCATTGCTTGTTTTGTTTCCATAAAAATAGCATGATCCAAGATAAGCTTAAAACTCTTAAGTACTTCTTCCTGAGAAACTTGTGAAAGATTCTCACAGGGAAATATACTTGATTTTTTTAAAATCTGGGAAAGTATACTTTTAAAATCTATCTAAAGCCTCAAAAAGCTATAACAAAGCAAACAGAAACTGAAGTAAATTGTCATTGGAAAGAAAGAAAACAAATAAGTGACTTTATATCTTTTTCAGGTTTTTATCATGTTCTAATCAGTGCCATGAAAAACAGCTAAAATTTCTTTAGAATAATTCAGTATTTCTGACTTGAAGAACCAGAAAACAGGCTTTAGGACAAACAGTTCCTGAAATTTCAGAGGTAAATTTTAGAAAGGACACCACTGCAGGGGAACACACAAAATTCCATGTAGAGTTTTTTCCCTAAATCCTCAACTTTTCATGGGCAGTGCAGACTGTAAAAGACCAGCTAAGGTGAAAAGAACTTTTGTAATATTTAGGCTGCCATCCAACACCCAGATACCAAAATTTGTAGTTTTTGTTCAGCCCTATTAACTGATTGCTTAAAAAAATAAAAACACACTTTGGAAAAACATTAAAAAATTCAGAACTCTCTACAATATATAATTTACAATGTCCAAGATATAATTCAAAATTACTCAGTAGGTGAATAAATAAGAAAATATATCTTCTCAAGAGAAAAGACAAACACTATACAGAAACTGAGATACTCTAGATTTTGGAATTAGCAAAGGTTTTAAAGCAGTTTAGTTTATGGTCAAAAAGGTCAAGGAAAATATGCTCATAATAGACAAAGAAAAATCTTGTCTGGGAAATAGAAATATTAAAATTGAACCAAGTTCTAGATTTGCTAAATCATTATCCGAAATTAAAAAAAAAAATCAGGATGTACTTAACAATAGAATAGAGATGACAGGTAAATGTTTAGTAAGCTTGAAAATGGATCAAAAGAAATTACCCAATATCATGTACAGAAAGAAATGATAAAAAAATTAACAGTTTGCTATCTGTGGGACTGTACAAAAAATTATAGCATACATGTAATTTGGTTTCCAAAGGTAGATTAGAAAGGGAATAATTTGGAAATATTTTTAAGAAATAAAGTCTAAATGTTTTAAGAAACTTTTAAAAAGAAATAAAGCCTAAATGTTTCCCAAATTTAGTGAAAATGTTAATTTACAGATCCACGAAGCTTAGTGAAAACAAGTATCAATCTAAATTGAGCCATATCACAGTTAAAGGTATAGGCTCGCAAAGAGTTGGGCACAACTGAAGTGACTTAACAAAACATATATCACAGTTAAACTGCGAATGTGTGTGTGTGTGTACACTCAGTTGTGTCCAACACTTCACAGCCCCTAGACTGTAACCCACGAGGCCCCTCTGTCCATGGAATTTTCCAAGCAAAAATACTGTAGTGGTTTGCCATTTCCTACTCCAGGGGATCTTCTTGACCCAGGGATTGAACTCATAACTCTTCTGTGTCTCCTGTATTAGGAGGCAGATTCTTTACCATTGAGCCACCAGGGAAGAAGTTCTTTAAAAAATAGAGTTAATTTCCCAAGAAAACAGATCATCTTCTCCTTGACATTCACGTCCATATAAGTATCTTCTAGTTCAGGCTATATATAACCATTCTGATGGTTTCTTTCCCAATAGGTAAACTATATCTTACAACATAATTCATATAGTTATGCAGATATATACATCTATAGCATTTTTGCCCTTGCATTCTTTAAGAAAAACTTCTCCAATTAAATCAGAGGTTCGGTGCCTTTAAATATCTCTCAGTGGTGGGCAGACATCCTTCCAGTTATTAGAGTCTTCTCTACCCCACCAGTCCAAAGATTCAAAACATCATAGGACTTATATAGCAGATTTTGGTAACATAGATTATTTTAATGGACAATTTTTGCAAGATTTATAAAAAAAATTAAGAAATGAAGATGGGACTTCCTAAAATTGGTGTAATCTTTCACATGAAAAGAAAGTGTTAGTTGCTCTGTCATGTCCAGCTCTGCAACTCCATGGATGGTAGCCCTGCCTGGCTCCTCTGTCCATGGAATTCTTCAGATATGAATGCTGGAGTGGGTAGCCTTTCCTTTCTCCAGGGGATTTTCCAAACTTAGGGAATGGGCCTCGGTTTTCTGTACAACAGGCAGATTTTTACCATCTGAGCCAATTCATTGCTGAGATTATGTGCTTGAGAAAAGCATGATGTTTTGGCAATATGGCAATATTGTTGCCACTTATTTTTGCAGTTTTCCATTCTGTACTTAAACACTGATATTTCAGAGAAAATGCAATATCTCTGCAAATATAGTGAGAAAATCAAATGCAAATATAAAGAGAAAATTGATCTGTTCTTTTTTGAGGAAGACTATTCAGATTTTGTAAATAAATGCAAATTTATATCTGGGGAAGATCAAAACTGTATGAAATTCCACATAATTTCCTCAGGTGTTTATTTTTTGCACAAAGAGCAAGAGAAAGGAGAAAACAAAATGAAGGTTGAAGGCATTCAAGTGCACTACATATTCTGTAAGGTCTAGAATTTTGTTCATTCTGTGTGATGTCCAAGAGAGTCCTGGTTAAATTCCCTTTCTACAGGGAGCTTTTGAATGACTGCAACTGGCCTTCTCTCTCCAACAACTGATTTCAGAATTGTGAGAAGAGCATCAGACATCAATAGCTTAGGTAAGTATTTCAGGTGATCCAAGCTTGGTGCCCTAGGAATTTTATGAGAATCTACTCAATTTTGTTTGGTTCTAGGTATATGAATTAAAGTAACTTTGGATTCGGTTTTATGTTATTTCTGTAGCATTAACATCACAGCTTCTTAATAGCCATTACAATATCACTCCCAAATTTCTGATGGAATTTCAAAAAAAAGTAGAAGGGGGCAGCAGAGGATGAGATGGTTATATAGCATCACTGACTCAATGGACGTAACTTTGAGCAAACTCCAGGAGATAGCGAAGGACAGGGAAGCCTGGAATGTTAAAGTTTATGGGATCACAAAGAGGTGGACAAGACTTAGCGACTGAACAACAACCACAGCAAATCCCCTTAAACGAACACTACACATAAAATAGGTGAAGATTGAGACATCCTTAGTCTCCCTGCATTCCGTAAGAAGTAAACACTAGTGAGAGTTCACAACTGTTCTTCTTTGCTCAAAAGAAATGCCAGAGGCTAAGCCAGGAAGCCTTCAATACTGCTGGCCCCAGAATCTTGCCCCATATTAAAGCTTTAACCAAAAGAGGGACATTCAGGTTGTTTCCTGCCATTTGCTTGCCCTAACCAAATTCTCCTTTTGTATTTAAGTTGGTCATTTTTCAACAGTCTACAGAAAGGAAACTCTTGGCTCACACATTGTTCAGTTTATCATTCCCCACAGTGAATAAATGCAGATGTTGCAAACCTTTAAATAAATGATTGGTTAATATTTGCAACTTTAATAAAAAAAACTGATGGAATATAGAAGTCTCCAGTCTCCCTCTTTCTTGCTGCTAGGCAACTTGGTTAAAACAGATTTTTCTAATCTGTAGAGTCTGTTAAAACTGCTGAAATGAAGTTTCTAATGCTGTAAAATGAATTCTGAGATAGTGTGATATGTTTCAGTTTGTGTGGAAGGAGCTTCTAAAACCACTACAATATTGTAAACTAATTAACCTCCAACTAATAAAAATAAATGGAAAAAATAACAAATACTATCTAAACTTTTTTTTTGTTAATTTACTCACTTAAATGTGAGACTCTTTCACTATTGCATTTCTCTACTGTACAATGGTAGAGTTTAGAGGTGATAACAATTGACTTCTTCCTAGATTTATGGTGATTCTATGTGAAGCAAAGAACAGAAAATGCTGACTAAAACCTAGCTGTATGCCCGCGGCCCTTTAGATGCTTTGACTTTTTAATAACCTACACAAAGTTATTAAGGATGTGTAGGTTATTTCAGGCTGAATGAAATCTCATAAACACCATTTTGATAAAAAATGCATTAATTTTTGCATCTCTGAGTAAAGCTTCCCACAGTGATTTACTACAATGCTTAAATGTTTAACCTTTTGTAGGACATAAAAGAAAATATTTTGCTTTAAAATAAGGTGCATTTCTTTTGTGTATGCTGTGGGAGCTGAACAGATTTCTGGATTAATTATTTGCAAGCCATTTGTGAGTTGAGATTCTCAACTTTCAAAGCAAAGACATGGAGAATTTAATTGTAACAATTACTTCATGTTATTTTAATCTTTTCACAGGAGAAATATTATAAGTCAAGAGAATTATTTTCCTATTTCTTCAATACTGTGAAAGAAGATGTAAACTCACTATAAAGAAGTAGTTGCAATTTCATTTTCTTTCATTGTGATCACCCAAGGTTTTTTTTTTTTTAATATCGAAATATTATCATATACAATTAATAACAGTTTGACTTGATATAGTGTTCCATTGAGAAAGAAATATGGTGTTTGGAATACTATTGTTTAATATTCCCTGAATTTAAAAGTATGTTTCTAATCTGATAAAAAGTCTAATGATTCAGCTTTATTTAGTGGTTCTTTCCATTCTAAATATTGCAAAAACTTTATATGTTTCTTTTTCCAGTTTATAAAGATGGATTTATTTATGTTATCATACATATATACATTTGCAAACTCTAGGTATTACATTTTCATATAAATAGGCTAACCTGATTCTTCAGTAGTAGGTGAGGCATTTTCATGTGTGTGTGTTAGTAGCTCAGTTGTGTCCATCTCTTGCAACCCAGGCAAGATTACTAGTGTGGGTTGCCATTCCCTTCTCCAGGGGATATTCCTGACCCACAGATTGAACCCGGGTATCCAAATTGCAGGTGAATTCTTTACCATCTGAGACATCGGGGAAGTGGTAGTTATGTGAATATTAATAAAATGATCATACCTCTTCCAAACCTTAATCTAAAGTACGAGAGTTCATGTATTAGTATTGTAATGCATGATGCAGAACACTATTGAATGAGTAAGTTGTCTTCATTCATTATCCTTTTCCTCATTAATTGGAATTAATTTTTCTACCCTTATTTAATTTTATATTACCAAGCCTAAAAATCACTTAGCTGTTTTGAGAAGCACACAAAAGACCAAAGAACCTGAAGTTATATGTGTGAACTAAGAAGGGAATCATAGTATTTAAAACAAATACTTTAGAAATGTATGCTTTATGCCTCCCAATGGCCACTGCGTATAGTCTATTGAGTCCCTATTTTACTCTCTACAGTGTTCACCCACAGTCAGTAGTGTTCACCCATATTCCTAGTCTGTATTTTTCTGTCTCTTTGATTTAATTATATACTTATCATCCCATATTTCTTATCCTGGTATGAAAAATTGATTTTGCTTTCCAATAATGTCTTTTTTAGGTATCTTAACTTTGGTAACGAAAGGTTGTTGCTGAACGATAAGACACCGGGATTCTTGGCCTCCAGAGGAGACAAATTCAATCCGGGGCCAGAGACGAGGTTGGATCGCTCAGAGCTTCTGTGTAATAAAGTTTTATTAAACTGTAAAGGAGATAGAGAAAGCTTCTGACATAGGCATCAGAAGGGGGTAGAAAAAATACCCCCCTCCTAGTCTTTAGCTGTAAGTTATATAGTCACTCACAGTCTGTTAATGAAAAGAAAGGAATGTCTTAAAATTTAGAATGGCACCAGATAATTCATCCCTGGCCATAAAACAATTGACTTGAATCTTGTAGAAGGGCAGATTACCAACAAATAGTTACATTTACATAGATTAGGGGAACAATATCTGAGTAAGTAGGTTGGGCCATTTGGTGGAACTTACAGAGTCTGGGGTAAATTAACATAGCTTAAGACAAACATTTCCATAAGAAAAAGAAATGTATTGGTTAACACAAGGTTTGAGAATAGTTAGTTTCAGGTGAAACCAGGTGTCATGGCAACACAGCATTTTAAGAGAAACCTCCTTTTAAATTTGTATAGGGAAGAAACAAAAATATATGGCTGGTTTGTTTCCTCCTGCCCCTTAAGAGAGATAGAAATGTCTGGCACTTGCAGCCTATTTCCTCCATTTGGAGACCCCTGACCTTCCTGCCTGTTACCCTCAGTATTATTCATTGTTAACTGATTTCTGATTATATTTAATAAAAAAGAAAAAAAAAAACTGAAGGTAAAAATTACTGATGATGTTGGTGATAATGATATAAGAGGGAAATTATGACCTAGAGGTTATAATGACTTATATTCAATATTTAATTTCTATAATAAATCTGTGAGGAGGACATTATTAATATTATTTTCCAGAAGAAAAAGAAAAACATTAGATGGATTAAATAAATTGTTCTAAGTTGTATAATTGATAACCATTGAAACTTAGATTTTACCCCATCTGACTCAAAGTCCTGTTTTCTTTTTGGGACTGCAAACTATGAGTTTACAATGCCTGCACTTGTCCAGCTTTAAGACTGAAGGAAAAGCCTGGAGTCATCAACAGAGACAATGGTTAAATGGATGGGGAATCTTACATGTCTGAAGCAAGGTCTGGAGAAATAGCCCTCTGGGTGCAATGCGTGGCAGACAGAACATTGCAGCATTCTTTGCTCCCAGGAGGAAGGAGGAGTGCCAGTTTTAGCAGGAGTTATGTCAGGTTGACTTATCAGCTACCAAAGAAATCAGCAGAGGGGCTCCCATCCCTTGAAAGTGAAAATTAATAGCTCAGTCGTGTCCGACTCTTTGCAGTCCCACAGACTGTAGCCTGCCTGGCTCCTCTGTCCCGTGGGCTTCTCCAGGCAAGGATACTGGAGTGGGTTGCCATTTCCTTCTCCATACGAACAATTTCCAACTGGATCCTGGAGAAAGTATATAGGATGGTCAGTGCTGTGATTAGGGTATAGGTTAAGCAGAAACTGGTTCAGCAAATGTACAGAAAGCAAGAAAACAGCCATCTTGAGTGGCCTGATCATCGACACCTTCTATGAAATCCTCCTCCCTCAGTATAATTTATTGAGCAACAACTATGTGTCAGGCAGGTATTGTTCAGTCACTAAGTCATGTCTGACTCTTTGAGACCCCATGGGCTGCAGCATGCCAGGCTTCCCTGTCCTCCATGTGTCTGTAACATGTTTCATAACTTACATCTGTATATTAAAAAACTATCAAGGATATACCAGTGGTAAGTGAATCATTATGTTTTATTTTGTCAAACTTCTTATCTGCGGTTGAATTTTCCGTATATAGCATTGCCCACTTGTGACACAGGTTCAAAGAGTAGGACTTTTTCAGATATTACAGAAATGACATTCCACTGACATTCAATGCTATCCAACTCTTGACTGCCAAGTTGAGTTACTGAATATTCACTTGCTTATTTATATTTCATTGATGTTGAGATTTTAGGATTAGAGGTGCAATAATGCATAATGATTTAGTAAACTAAAAGATAAAATATGATTATTGTTTCAGGGCTTTAAATTAGCACACAATACACATTTATATATATGCATATCTGTACACATAAGTGTATGCATATGTATATGTGTATGTATTTATTTGTTTAAAAGAGGTACACACTCATATACATACAGGGTTTTCATTCAAGTATTATGTAAACCAATAAATATTAAAATGTTACCAATTATTCAGATTTTCTTTTAGTAAGGAAATTTCTGGTTTCCTTGGCATGTATTTTCTATGAATGGTTTCTGACAGATTATTCACTGCAACAATTAATAAACACACGTAAGTCAGTCACAATACAAAAGCATTCCCTTAAAAAACAAATACTAGAATTGATTGAATTTATAAAAATAAAACATTGATTAATGTATGCATCAAATGAGAATATAGTTCAAGGGAAAAGTAATGTACTTTTTTGGTAGGAGAATATAGGCAGGAAGAAATAATGCAAGAAATCAATCTCTTCCCCGCTTCCCACTCTGTCTCTCTCTGTGTGTCTCTCTCTTCAAGAGTAAAATGTGAAACCTTCAGCTAAGGTTACAAACAAGCATCACTATAACCTTCTATTCAATTTCTTGGAGTCATTCTCCTGTATAAATAAGCGTTCACCTAGTGACCCTCTTAAGGGGAAAGGAAAGGAGAGTAACAAGGTATGTTTATTCCAGGCGACTAGGCTTAGACCTCTAGCAAACTAACAGATGTCTTTCCCAAGAGAATTTAGCCTAGTAGCCCTGGGAGTCTCTCACTGCCTAGATTTCACTTTTTTAAATGTGAGAATCAAAAAAAAAAAAAAAAAAGAACATGCTTTGAAAATTACATGGTAGTAAAAAAACAAAAAACAAAATACTGTAACTGCTATTAAGCTATTAAATACCTCAACATTTTATAATATTATAGTCATATATGTTTTTTAAAAAATAGCATATCAAATGTGGAATGTGTGAACCTTGTATTTAATTTGGAACAAAATTTAGGAAGAGGGACACTAGAGAAACCTGAAATTTTGCATAGAAAGGAGAGGAATGTTTGAGTGAGAAGGTAATATCCTGCATTGCATTTATGTTTAGCAAATTTTTAAAATTTAACTAGTAGTACAGTATAATATATAACCAGAGGCAACTTTGATGATGTTACTATACAAAATCAAACTTCTGGGTTTGTGGCTTTCTGCATTTTATATTTACAATTTTATTAACACAACTTGGAAAGTAGTTCCCTAGGGGTCAGACATCTCTCAGCACATACCATGACTTCCCCAGATAATTTCTCTTAGAGGTAGTAGATTTCTTTACCTGGAACATTATGTTAGAAAAAAGAAGTGGAACTGAATACTTCAATGGGAAATATGAAGAGTGAAATAGAAGGTTGGTGACTCAGAGGAAATTGTGGCTCTAATAACTGACATTATTTTATCCACATTCCCATTCTTCATTGTAATCTAGCTTCTCTTAGAATTGGTATCATAGAAATATCATGAGGACTAAGTAGGGAACTGGCCTAGTGTGCTCTTGTCTACTAGGCAGTACCTTGTGTTACGGTGGAGATTAGGTATGGGTGAATACCATGTTCTTTAGATCAGTTCAGGAATCAGTACCAGTTCAGCCACTCAGTCATGTAATACTCTTTGTGACCCCATGGATGGACTGTTGCACGCCAGGCTTCCCTGTCCATCGTCAACTCCAGGAGTTTGCTCAAACTCATGTATATCAGGTTGCTGATGCCACCTAACCATTTCATCCTCTGTTGTCCCCTTCTCCTCCTGCCTTCAATTTTTCCAAGCAGCAGGCTCTTATCCAATGAGTCAGTTCTTCACATCGTGTGGCCAAGGTAATGGAGTTTCAGGTTCAGCATCAGTCCTTCCAATGAATATTCAGGAATGATTTCCTTTAGGGACTAGTTAGATAGCCTTGAAGTCCAAGGGACTCTCAAGCATCTTCTCCAACACAACGGTTCAAAAGCATCAATACTTCAGTGCTCAGCTTTCTTTACAATTCAAATCTCACATCCATACATGACCACCAGAAAAACAATAGCTTTGACTAGATGGACCTTTGTTGGCAAACTAATGTCTTTGCTTTTTAATATGCTGTCGAGGATGGTCATAACTTTTCTTCCAAGGAACAAACATCTTTTAATTTCATGGCTGTAGTCACCATATGCAGTGATTCAGGAGCCTCCCAAAATAAAGTCTGTTCCAGTTTCCATTGTTTCCTCATCTATTTGCAATGAAGTGATGGGACCAAATGCCATGATCTTAGTTTTTTGAATGCTGAGTGTTAAGCCAGCTTTTTCACTCTCTTTTTTTGCTTTCATCAAGAGACTCTTGAGAGCTTCATCTTCAGCATAAGTCCTTCCAATGAATATTCAGGACTGATTTCCTTTAGGATTGCCTGATTTGATCTCCTTGCTGTTCAAGGTACTCTCAAGAGTCTTCTCCAGCAACACAGCTCAAAAGCATCAATTCTTTGGTGCTCAGCCTTCTCTATGGTCCAACACTCACATCCATATGTGACTACTGGAAGGCCATAGCTTTGACTAGATGGGCATTTGCTGACAAAGTAATGTCTCTGCATTTTAATATGCTGTTTAGGTTAGTCAAATATTTTTTCCAAGCAATGAATGTCTTTTAATTTCATGGCTGTAGTCACTATCTGCAGGGATTTTGGAGCCCAAGGCAATAAAGTCTGTCACAGTTCACATTGTTTCCCCATCTATTTGCCATGAAGTGATGGGACAGGATGCCATGATCTTAGTTTTTCAATGTTGAGTTTTAAGCCAGCTTTTTCACTCTCTTCTTTCACTTTCATCAAAAGGCTCTTTGGTTCCTCTTTGCTTTCTGCCATAAGGGTGGTGTCATCTTCATGTTTGATGTTGTTGCTATTTCTCCCAACAATCTTGATTCTAGCTTGTTTTTCATCCAGCCTGGCATTTCACATGATGTATATAAGTTAAATATACATATTTAACTGCATATAAGTTAAATATACATGATGACAATATACTACCTTGATGTATTCCTTTCCCAATTTGTCAGTCTGTTGTTCCATGTCCTGTTCTGTTACTTCTTGACCTGCATACAGATTTCTCAGGAGACAGGTAAGATGGTCTGACATTCCCATCTCTTGAAGAATTTTCCACAGTTTGTTGTGATTCACACAGTCAAAGGCTTTAGCATAGTCAATGGAGCAGATGTAGATATTTTTCTGGAATTCTCTTGCTTTTTCTGTGATCCAATGGATGTTTGCAATTTGATTTCTGGTTCCTCTGCCTTTTCTAAATCCAGCTTGAATATCTGGAAGTTCTCAATTCACGTACGATTGAAGAATCACTTGGAGAATTTTGAGCAGTGAAATTGTGCAGTCGTTAGAACAATCTTTGGCGTTGCTTTTCTTTGGGATTGGGATGAAACCTAAACTTTTCCAGTCTTGTGATCACAATTGAGTTTTCCAAATTTGCTGGCATATTGAGTGCAGTGTTTCACAACATCATCTTTTAGGACTTGAAATAGCTCAGCTGGAATTCCATCACATCCACTAGCTTTGTTCATAATAATACTTCCTAAGGCCCACTTGACTTCACATTCCAGGATGTCTGGCTCTAGGTAAGTGATCACAATATCGTGATTATCTGGGTCATGATCTTTTTTGTATAAGTTCTTCTGTGTGTTCTTGCCACCTATTCTTCAAATCTTCTGCTTTTGTTAGGCCCTTACTGTTTCTGTCTTTTATTGTGCCCATCTTTGCATGAAATATTCCCTTGGTATCTCAAAATTTCTTGAAAGGATTTCTACTCTTTCCCATTGTATTGCTTTCCTGTATTTAATTGCACTGGTTTCTGAATAAGTCTTTCTTATATCTCCTTGTTATTCTTTGGAACTCTGCATTCAGATGGATATATCTTTCCTTTTTTGCTTTTCTCCTTTTTAGTTCAGGGAAGGGTGGCATGAATATAAAGCACACAAACTCAGGGAAACAAAGCAGAAAATAAAACAACTGAAAATTCATAGAAACTGAAAAGGCAGGATACAGAAAGAGGGTCAGGAATCCAGACTTGCACCCAGGGGATGCTGCTGAGCAGCTCAGATCACAACAATAGAGACTGATTTGGAAACCAGATGCTGTAATAGCACAATCTTTGCCCAAGTCTGGAAAGTGCTTAATCTGCTTTCTACTTGGAAGAGAACCAAATCTTGAATAGCTCCAACTAGAAGGTAGCAACATACCTGCTAAAAGTTGACATAGAGCTGTTATAACATCATGTCCTCTTACACTTAATAAATCCTCTTACCTGTATTCCTCAGAGCTTCAGCTATCACCTGGAGATGAAATTAGAAAGAAGAGGTGAAGAATCTAGTGATGTTCTCCCTTCTTCAACTTTGAATGAAACGTGGTTTGAAAATTATTTTCCAATGTGCTATTGTGCCTTCTGGCTCGGGCCATTCAGCAGTACTGGGACTGAAACTAGATGACAAATGCTCGCTTCTACAAAGGTAAGATACACTGAGCAATAAGAGAATATAAGCCCATCAGAGAGGAAACTGAAAAAGATATCTTCTGCAGGAGTTTAAGGCTACATGTGCACCCCTGACTTTGTATCAGCTTCTCAGTCTCATTTAAACAATGTCAACCTTGTATTTCATGGCTGCAGTCACCATCCACATGATTTTGGAGCCCAACAAAATAACGTCTTGTAGTTTCCATTTTTCGCCATCTATTTGCCATGAAGTGATGGGACCAAATGCATGATTGTGGTTTTTGAATGTTGAGTTTTAAGCCAGTTTTTTCACTTTCCTTTTTCACCTTCATCAAAAGTCTCTTTAGTTCCTCCTCACTTTCAGCCATTAGGATTCTTAACTTCTAATATGGAATCACTCTACTCTGGTATAATCATTTGTTTATATATATTTCTCCTTTTTAGCTATATGATATACCATATCATGACTTTAAATGGTGAACATTGCTTAGCATCCTCTGTTTGGTACTTTCTCATGGATTATGTAAGAAATGTTAAAGGGTTAGATTAATTTCATTCCATTATTAAATACAAATGATATATTATTCTATTGAGTTTAATATGTGAACTGTCAACTATACTAGGTATAATTTTCAGTTTGTCAAAATTAATAAGACATTCCATTTCATAGTCAAATACTTAAACTAATTTTAAAGATCCAGAGTACTTACTTCATTACATATATGTGTGTGTGTGTGTGTATATATATATATATATATATATATATATATATACACATATATATATATATGATCTGAAATAAAAATTTGTAATATATACTTCATGATATGTATATACTTATTATGAAATAAAAGTCTTTTACATCTTACAGAAGCAAAAAAATAATATTCCTTCAAACTTTCAAGGTGATCACAAAGAAGAAAAATATGAAAAAAACAAGTCATAACCAAGGAGCCATGGCAACTAAATGCAGTGTGATATTCTGGATATTCTACATTGAATCCTGAAGCAGAAAAAGACACTAGGTAAAAATTAAGACAATATGAATAAATCATAGAATTTATCTAGTAATATTGTATTGATATTTGGCTCTTAGTTGTACCAAATATGGTACACTAATTAATATGTTAATAAGGAACCAGGTGTGAGATATATAAGAACTCATTGTAGTATCTTTGCAATTGCTTTTGAAATATAAAACTGTTATAAAAAATAAATTATATTAGCTATTTTAAATGAAAGTGAAATACATATTTTTCTGACAGATAAATCTAACAGATTTTTCAGCAGGTTTGCATAATGTATATGTAAAAATCCATTATTCAGGCAGAAGACATCAGATATCAGATATTCAGATCTACACAAAGAATTAAGATTTTAAAAGTGATTAAAATGAAGGTAATATAAAAGACATTTTTCTTCTCATTAATTGCTTGAAATAATAGTTAATTTTTTTAAACTATAAATAGTACAACAGTAAAATGTTTTTAATGAATGTAAATGAAAATGATATGACAACACCATGAAACATTCGGAGACAGAAATTAAAAATGTAAGTTTCCTACATTGTGAATAAGATAGTATAATGTATTTTTAAAGTTAGGGAGTAATACACTAAAGATGCATATTGTAATTTGTAGGGCAATAACCAAAAAACTTAGGCAGTGGTGTAACTAATAATCCTATAACAGAGATGAAATGAAACCACTGAATAAAAATTCACCAATTCAAAACCAGGCAGAAAAAAAGCTAACAAGTACACAGAATTCATGGAGTAACTAGAAAATGACCAGAAAAAACTGATAGATATTCAATAATGCCAACAAAGTTTAACATACTAATTAAATGGCAATGATTGTAAGATTGGAGATAAATATATAACAGCTTTACACTGTCTACAAGAAACCAATTTTAAATATGTAGATGTACAGAAATGAAAATAATCAAAGGGTGGAAACATATATATAAAAAAAGAGAGAATGTGGAACCAGCTAGAATAATAATAGAACAACAATTGGAGTAAATATAGACTAACAGAAACTGAATTTAGTCTCTTCCCTGAAACATACACAAAACAGAGTATACAAAATAATAATTTCAAGACAGGACATCTGAAACTTGAGGACAGTGATCCATGAGTGGCTCAAAAAAAAAAAAAAAAAAAAAATGAGGTGAGTCCAGTGATTTCTCATTCTTTGAGAGAGTTTCCAGGTAGACATTTTAGGGATTAGAATATTCAGAAATATCTTGCTTCAGTAATGGATAATAATCATCCCTAGGTGAAACAGAGTACCGATAGCAAGATTATCTCATTCACCAATCTTTAGCTAGGTTCCTCTGAGCCCTCTTTTTGACTCAGCCCCATCTTTGGCCTCGAAATGCTTAAACAAAACACTAACATAGCTACTAATATTCTCAAAGCCTCATCCTTGGGTGACTCTAGCCTCTCTTCAAGTGCCTGCCTGAGAAAACTCATGGTTACGGAAAGAATTTACTATTCCTTCCAACCAAGACCTGAAGAATGTGACCCTGCTTTCCAGTCTTTGTGAGAGGGTGGGAGCCTATGCTCTGTAAGTGTCAGTTAGCAAACACAGATGAGTTTCACATGGACTGTCGCTTCCTTCCAATTTCTTGTAATTTTTAACTTCCCTGACTCTATTGAGGTCCCTCTCACCCCACCATAATCTCTGCCCCCATTCTGCTTTTGAAGTGCTTGGTCAGCTCTAAACAAATCAAAGCTAAGTTCAGTTCACACTGCACTCCATTCTCTATTGTAATAATATATTACTAATTAAAATCTGTCCTTATCACTTTAGCTACTGCTGGCAGTGGTATCTTTGACTCTGGTCCAGCCAGACACTGAACAAAGACCTGAAAAAAGTAAAGAGTGGAGCATGTTGATATCTTGGGGAAGACATTCCAGGCAGAAGCAGGAGAGCCAATACACAGTGTATATCTGGTGGGAGTGAGCCTGGGGCGAAGTTGGAGAATACTGAAATTAAGGAAGAGTGGGAGGAGTTGAGATCACTGCATGGGCCTTAGTTTAACTGAACAAACTCTGGAGTCACTTGAGGTTTTGAAGTGGAGCAGCAGCAGCATCTGACGAATTTTAGAAGAATAACTGACTTTTTTTTGGGGGGGGGGGGCTCCAAATCATTGCAGATGGTAATTGCAGCCATGAAATTAAAAGATGCTTCCTCCTTGGAAGGAAAGTTATGACCAACCTAGACAAAATATTAAAAAGCAGAGACATTACTTTGTCAACAAAGGTCCATCTAGTCAAGGTTATGGTTTTTCCAGTAGTCATGCATGGATGTGAGAGTTGGACTGTAAAGAAAACAGAGCACAGAAGAATTGATGATTTTGAACTGTGGTGTTGGAGAAGGCTCTTGAGAGTCCCTTGGACTGCAAGGAGATCCAACCAGTCCATCCTAAAGGAGATCAGTCCTGGGTGTTCATTGGAAGGGTTGATGTTGAAGCTGAAACTCAAATACTTTGGCCACCTGATGCGATGAGCTGACTCATTTGAAAAGACCCTGATGCTGGGAAAGATTGAGGGCAGGAGGAGAAGGGGACGACAGAGGATGAGGTGGTTAGATGGCATCACCATCTCAGTGGACTAGGCCTCAATGGACAGGGAGGCCTAGTGTGCTGTGGTTCATGGGGTTGCAGAGAGTCGGACATGATTGAGCAACTGAACTGAACTTAACTGACTTGAAAGCAGAACATAATAGAGGATGAAGAAGAAAATGGAGTGAAACAAATTACAAAAATCCTGAAGAAAGATGGTTCCATTTTGTATCAGATATGTAGAAATAGAAGGAGATAAGAAAAGGTCCTGTTTTGTATTTTTTTTTTTTTAAAGTAGGTGTAGTTCTTAAATTCATTAGATATGTCATTTTAGAGAAATCTTAGTGTCAGTGATGCTTCCAAGGAATTTATCTGACAAAATAGAGGAACCAAATTGTCTTTTACAGACAAGGAAGACAACTAGAAGCTTTATTTGAGGGAAAGTTAAAAGAAAACAGCAAAAGCTTATTATGAAATGGTAAGTTTGAGACTTCTGCTAGACAGAAAAGTAGAGATGTTAAATACATAGTTGATATATATATTTGGAGTTCAAGAATAGAAATATGAATCTGAAAATTATCAAATGTATATATATATATATATATATATTGATATGGGTGCTCACTCACTCAGTCATATCTGACTCTTTGCAACCCTATGAACTGTAGCATGCCAGGGTCCTCAGTCTATTGAATTCTCCAGGCAAGAATGGATCTTTCATACCTAGGGATCAAATTCATGTCTTCTGCATTGCAAGCAATTTCCCACTACTGAGACACACTTGGAAGCCCATATGTAGGTATATGGAGTACATAAAATAACCAATGGGTGAGTATATAGAGAGAAACAAGCAAACAAAATTTGAGAATGAAGAGATCTGCATCATCTTAAAAGCTAGTCATCAGAGAGATGAGGATGCCTCAGCTAGACAATTCTAAAAAATTCAGGAAAATATAAAGACTTAGAATCTAAGTGAACTGAAGAAAGTATTTTAAGGAGGGTAATATAAACTCTATCATATGCTGCTGATAGATCAAGAAAGATGAGACTTGACAATTCAACGGTGTATTTATTTAGTAAGGTGAAGGCCACTGTTAATATAATAATATATTGTTGGTATAGACAAGAGCATTTTTGGTGGAGTGGTAGTATGGAGAGCCTGATATAAGACGGATTATAAAAAGTTGGGAGAAGAGAAGGTGTGTAATACATATAACTGATTGTTTTCATCTATAAAAGAAAGAAGTAAAACACTTAGATCATAAATGATCCATTCACTATAGTGATTATATAATTTTAAATTCAAATAAAATATATTTTACACATTATGAGATTATCAAGTTCATAGATTGCTGACATGTTTCTATACCCAAATGCACTGTATATTTAAAGGATGATCGACTGGAATTTGATATTGGTAAATGACCTTTAAACATATGAGGCATAAGATAAATATGTAATTGTGGGGACAGGTACAGCTAAAACTTTTAAAAATAAATGGAAAACATTGACCCGCACATGTAGAGAATGAGTGCATTAATTAAATTAAATATGCATTAATTTTTTTAAACACCATCCTTCTAGAGAAGGGGGACAAACTACTTCTGTTCACAAACATAATATGAACTGGATAGGATTAAAGTATTTAGTGAGATGATTAAATATACTTCAGTGGCATATTTAATTTGAGTCACATTTGCTGTCTATTGTAGTCATATTCTAAACTAAAGAAATGTCAGTTTTTATTTAAAATTATGCTAGAAATACAATTATGAAGTTGACAAGTTGTGTTCTTATTGTGTAAATTATGGTTCATAGTTTAAATTAGCTGCCTTAGGCACTTTCTAGGTATTAATAATCAAAGCTTAATTGGGAGCAATTTTAAAATGTTTTTGACATTAACTCCAAATTCCTTGGCATTAATTCTCATGTTTTTCAAATTAATGACTTATTTAAGTTTTAGAAACTTATAGAGCATATTTGAATCTTATTTGCATGGGTAGAAATGCAGGGTGACCTTGACTCTTTGATAAGCTACTAACACTGATAAGTAGGAAAAAGTAGATATTAAACAGAAAATTAAATTCCTGTTTTCTTAGGAAGAACAATGCATGGTATTCAAACTAAAGCACTTGATTTGGAGAATGGTATTTAATTCTTAAATATTGACTGCTAGTTTTAAATTCAGCTAAAATTTAAATCCTTTAGAGAATATGAATATCAAACACTATGAATCTAAGTAATAAAGTTTTGCTTGTGTATTTATATTCATTAGTGTCTGAGAAAGTGAAACCCTTTTTTGTCGAAGAGGAATGTTTACCAACCTTTATAATATTGTTGAAAAATTAACTGACAGAGGACTTTTGTTTTAACCTGTTTCTTGAATCCGTTTCCTTATCTTTAGAGAGTATTTTTGCCCAAATCAGTCATCATGTGTTAGAAATCATGTATTTTGTTTGGCAAACACAACAGCTCACACCATTTGTACTCTTGAAAAATCAATATTCTCAAGGAATACTTTTGTTCTTCCACTGAGAAGTGATATGTATATACAATGGAACATTGCATGTGTGTGTGTATGTGTGTATGTGTGTGTGTGTGTGTGTTCTTAGTATCTCAGTTATGTCCAACTCTTTGTGACCCCATGGACAGTAGTCCAACAGGATCCTTCATCCAGGGAATTTCTCAGGCAAGAGTACTGGAGTAGGTTGCCATTTCCTTCTCCAGGGGATCTTCCAAACCAGGAGATTGAACCCATGTCTCCTGCATTTGGCAGGCAGGTTCCTTACCACTGAGGAAGCCCCTCTAGCAGGGTTAATTGCATGTAAGCCCACCACCATTACAATAGAACTTTGCTCAGCCATAAATGGAGAAAGAAATGGCAACCCACTCCAGTACTCTTGCCTAGGAAACCCCATGGACAGAGGAGCATGGTACGTTGCATGGGGTTGCAAAGAGTTGGACACAATTGAGCGACTTTACTCACTCACTCAGCCATAGAAAGGAATGAAATTAAGTAATTCACAGAGATGTGGATGGAATTAGAAACTGTCATCAGAATGAAGACAAAAACAATAAAGCAAGTATTGTATATTAACACATATGCAAGAAATCTAGAAAAAAAAATGGTAAAGATGATCTTATTTGCAAAGCAGAAATAGAGACACAGACATAGAGAAAAAATGTATGGATACCAAGGGGGGAAGAGGGGTGGGGTATATATAAAATACATAACAAATGAGAGCATACTATGTAGCACAGGGAACTAAGTGCTCTCTGGTGCCCTAAATGTGAAGGAAACCTAAAAAGAGCAATTAATCATTCCCCAAAGTCCATCTCCAATATTGTCTGTTGTTGTTCACTCAATCGTGTCTGACTTTTTGTGACTCCATGGACTACAGCACGCCAGGCTTCCCTGTCCTTCACCATCTTACAGAGTTTGCTCAAACTCAAGTCCATTGAGTCTATGATGCCCTCCAACCAACTCATTCTATGTTGCCGCCTTCTGCTTCTGTCCTCAATCGTTTCCAGCATCAGCATCTTTTCCAATGAATCAGCTCTTCACATCAGGTAGCCGAAGTGTTAGAGCTGCAGCTTCAGCATCAGTACTTCCAGTGAGTATTCAGGATTGATTTCCTTTAGGATTGACTGGTTTCATCTCCTTGCAGTCCGAGGGACTCTCAAGAGCCTTCTCCAGTACCACAGTTCAAAAGCATCAATTCTTTGGTGCTCAGCCTTCTTTATAGTCCAACTCTCACATCCATATATAACTTGTGGAAAAATCCTAGCTTTGACTATATGGATATTTGTCAGCAAAGTGATATATTTGCTTTTTAATACACTGCTTAGGTTTTTCATAGCTTCCCCCCCCCGCCCCCCCAAGGAGCAAGCATCATGGTTGCTTTCACCATCCTCAGTGATTTTAGAGCCCAAGAAAATAAAATCTGTGACTGTTTCTATTGCTTCCCCATATATTTGTCATGAAGCAATGGAACCGATGCCATGATCTTAGTTTTCTGAATGCTGAACTTTAAGCCAACTTTTCCCAACTCTCCTCTTTCACTTTCATCAAGAGGCTCTTTAGTTCCTCTTTTCTTTCTGCCATGAGAATAGTGTTATTTGCATATATGAGATTGTTGATATTTCTCCTGGCAATCTTGATTCCAGCTTGTGCTTCATCCAGCCCAGCATTTCTCATGATGTACTCTGCATATAAGTTAAATAAGCAGGGTAACAATATACAGCCTTGACATACTCCTTTCCCAATATTGAATCAGCCTGTTGTTCCAAGTAGAGTTTCCTTTATCCAGATGTCCCTAGCACTCTTTGTTGTTGCTGTTCAGTTAAGTCAGGAATGACTATGTGACTCCATGGACTGTAGCTTCTCAGACTCTACTGTCCATGGGATTTTTCCAGGCAAGAATACTGGAGTAGGTTGCCACTTCCTTCTCCAGGGCTCTAGTACTCTATTTGTACCCACAACATAGCACAGGGCAAATCTTACTCATCTATCCATGTCCAGTCCTTTTACACAGTGAAGGGGAAGCTCAATAAATACTGAATGCAAAATCCTCCAACTATGAAAGTGACTTTTATTTTTACTCCTGCATTCTGGGTTCCTGGTGTTGTCCTGCATTTAATAGGTGCTAAAGCAAACTTTGTTTATTAAGTGGATAAACTGATTGAAATGTTTAAAATTGCTATAATGCACAAAGCAAAATTGTCACCACCAATTTAAACCCATCTTTGCTGTATTCCAAAGATTTTATGAATTGCCTTTCATAATCTCTCATATTTGTCCTGTCCATCTCTGGTTCATTAACTCTCATCCTTTTCCCTTTTCCTTTAAGTACATTTACCTGAATTTTTTTCTAGTTCTATAGAGTCACCATGTGCAAAATAGAGTTTCCATCATATATTAATTTACTTTTCTTTTAAAGAGATTTCAGTTCCCTTGGTTATCAATGATTCCATGAGTTATCAGTGAGTTCTTTAGCTTAGTCCTTTTCCTCACCTCAACACTTCCTCTTTTTAACCAAGTCTGATGATGGTATTCACATAGTCTCACTTCTGACTTTTCCCATTATTGCTCAAAATAAATGGTTAAGTCCTTATAATCTTCATTTTGAACTTCTGTGTTAGTTTTCTGTCTAGTTAAGTTTTCCTAAACTACTATGTGAATATTTTACCTGGTATCTCTATTTTCAATTTCTCCCCATCCACTCTCTATTCAATCTGTTTTATGCTATTTTTGAATCTAACATATTTCTTCTAAATTTTCAATGATTTTTCTGTTTATAAATCAGTGGTATGCAATTTATCACTAAACAGAAATTCAACTCCTTAGGGCATGCAAAATTATCAATATCAACATTCAACCTATTTTCAATATTTTTCTTCACCTTATTTATATTGCAATTATGTTCGAGGAAAACTAAACAGAAGCCCTATTCTCAAAGATTTTTTGGATTTTGCAAATATTTGCTTTATTCGTGATGTTCCTAAAATACACTTTTCATATTTTCTGTCCTACTTTTCCACTAAGTTAAAGTCACTCAGTTGTGTCTGACTCTTTGTGAACCCATGGACTATACAGTCCATGGAATTCTCTAGTCCAGAATACTGGAGAGGGTAACCTTTCCCTTCTCCAGGGGATCGTCCCAACCAAGGGATAGAACCCAGGTCTCCCACATTGCAGACAGATTCTTTACCAGCTGAGCCAGAGGGAAGCCCAAGAATACTGGAGTGGGTAATCTATCTTTTCTTCAGCAGATTTTCCCAACCCAGGAATCCAACCAGGATCTCCTGCGTTGCAGGCAGATTCTTTACCAACTGAGCTATCAGGGAAACCCCAATCAACTAAGATTCATCTCCGATACTATTCCCTATGAGCATGCCAAAGGAGGAACTCAGTTACAGGGTTCCCTGTTAATCATACCCATAATTTTCTAGCATACTATCATCAGTGGTTTATGTGAACCCTCAGTATTGTTTTATTCAGTTATTTATTCTTTTAGTTCCTCTCCCTAACACCATTTCTATGAATTCTTTCAAGAGAAACCATACATGGTGTTTAAAATGTATCCAACATTTGTGTGTTCTGCTCAAATCATCATTATATAAATGCTATTTTGCTATGGAGTGCATTGTGTCTTTTCTTTTTTCATTCAGTTTTATGGTATATAGAGATCTATCTACATTTCAGTGTTTACAATCTAGTCTCTTTCTTCTAACTGCTGCATCATATTCCACGAACTCACTGTATATATTACAGTTCAAGTAATTTTTAAAAATACAAATCTGATTATGCCATTCTGTTGCTTCTTGACCTGTATACAGATTGCTCAGGAGGCAGGTCAGGTGGTCTGTTACTCACATCTCTTTAGGAATTTTTCACTTTGTTGTGACCCACACAGTCAGAGACTTTGGCATAGACAATAAAGCAGAAGTAGATATTTTTCTGGAACTCCCTTGCTTTTTTGATAATCCAAGAGATGTTGGCAATTTTATCTCTGGTTCCTCAGCCTTTTGTATTTTTTAAAATTAATTAATTTATTTTAATTGGAGGCTAATTAGTTTACAATATTGTAGTGGTTTTCGCCATACATTGACATGAATCAGCCATGGGTGTACTCTGCCTTTTCTTTTTTTTTTTTTTTTCCATTTATTTTTATTAGTCGGAGGCTAATTACTTTACAATATTGTAGTGGTTTTTGTCATACATTGACATGAATCAGGCATGGGTTTACATGTATTCCCCATCCCAATCCCCCCTCCCATCTCCCTTTTCTAAATCCAGCTTGAACATCTGGAAGTTAGTGGTTCGCGTACTGATGAAGCCTGGCTTGGAGAACTTTAAGCATTACTTTACTAGCATGTGAGATGAGTGAAATTGTGTGGTAGTTTGGGCATTCTTTGGGATTGGCAAATATGTTTACTTCTTGTAAAAAAAAGTAACGACCAACCTAGACTGCATGTTAAAAAGCAGAGACATTACTTTGCCAACAAATTTCTGTCTAGTCAAAGCTATGGTTTTTTCAGTAGTCATGTATGGATGTGGGAGTTGGGCTATAAAGAAAGCTTAGCACCAGATAATTGGTGTTTTTGAGCTGTGGTGTTGGAGAAGACTTTTGAGAGTTCCTTGGACTGCAAGGAGATTCAACCAGTTCATCTTAAACAAAATCAGTCCTGAATATTCATTGGAAGGACTGATGTTGAAGCTGAAACTACAATACTTTGGCCACCTGATGAGAAGAACTGACTCATTGGAAAAGACCCTGATGCTGGGAAAGATTGAAGGCAGGAGGACAGGGGACAACAGAGGCAGAGATGGTTGGATGGCATCACCGACTCAATGGACACAAATTTGAGTAAGTTCTAGGAGTTGGTGATGGACAGGGGAGCCTGGCATGCTGCATTCCATGGGGTCACTAAAAGTAAGACACGACTGAGAAACTGAGCTGAACTGTTTTAACTTGTTGATTTCTTAATTTTGAATGCATTTTAATAATCCCACTTTTTTCTCTCTGCTCTATTTTTTATTATTTTTACATGATATTTGTGTATTTTTCATCTATTTGTTTATTTTATCCATTCACTGCCAGTTCTGGATATAGATGATTTTACTAGTTTTTGTTTTAACCTTCCTGCTAGCTTTGTACATGGTTGATTTACTACCTTTACTATATATTAACCTTTACTAATGAGTTCTTTGTTTCATAGTTTTCATGTTTCTAGTTGCAGCCTCTTATATCTTGCTTAAATAAGTAAGTCCCTTTAGCATTTTTTGCAAAGTTGATTTGATAGTTTTGATCTCTTTTAGCTTTCAGTTGTCTGTAAATATTTTGATCTCTCCATCTTCTCTGAATGAGAGCCTTGCCACACCAATGCTGTTGGATATAGGCTTTTCCCTTCCATCATTCTAAATATATAATGCCACTCCCTTCTGGCCTGAAAAGTTTCTCCTGAAAAGTTAGTTGATAGCCTTATTAGAGTTCTCTTTTATGTAACTTACTGCTTTAAAAGTGCTACCTCTACTATTCTCTGTCTTTAATTTTGGCCATTTTATTTATAATATGTTGTATGTAGTCATCTTTTGGTTGATTTCCTAGACTTGGATGCTTGTTTCCTTTCCCAGATTAAGGACGTTTTCAGCTATTATATCTTCAAATATCTTCTCTGCCCCTTCCTTCCCATTCTGGGACCCCTATGATACTTGATGTTGTTTCAGGGGACTCTTAATCTCTTCTCATTTCTTTTCCTTCTTTTCTGTTCAGTTATAGTGATTTTCCACTCTATCTTTCAGCTCACTCATCAGTTTCTTGGTATCATTTAGTATTTTCTTGATTCTGTTTAGTGGATTTTTCATTGTAGCAGTGTATTCTTCATCTCTGGTTTTTCTTTGTAGTTTCTCATCTTGTTAAAAACCTTTACGTCTTCCTTGTTCATCCATTCTTCTGCCTGCTTCTTTTGTCATTTTAAGGATCATTACCTTGAACTCTTTCTTGGGTAGGTTGCTTATCTCCAGTTTATTTAGTTTTTTTGGGAGTTTTAATATGTCTTTTCAATTGGAATGTGTTCCTTTGTTCTCCCATTTTGCCCTAACTTTCAATTTTTTATTTATGTGTATCTCATAGACTGGTTACATTTGCTGACCTGGAGAAGTGGCCTCCTGTAGGAGATGTCCTATATGTCTCAGTTGCACACTCTGCTTGGATCACCAGAGTTATATGCTCTAGGTATGCCTCCTATGTGGGCTGCATGGTCCTTCTGTTGTGGAAGTTTGAAGGTCTACTGTGGATGGTCTGCTAGATATGCCTGGCCCCTAGTCCAACTTGCCTGCCCAGCCCTGCCTTGTGTGGATGCTGCCTGCCACTGGTTGGTAGGACAAGTTCATCATATGACTGGCTATGGAACTCTGGGAAGTCCTGAGCATAGATAGTGTTGGCTAATTGGTGGATGGAGTCAAGGTACAAGAGATTGGGTCCCAGGGCTGGTACTAGCCTGTTAGTAGCAAGTTGAGTCTTGTCACAACAGATGGAAGGGCTACAGTTGTCTTGGGGCTAGTGGCTGTTCACCAGTGGGCTTTTCACCAGTGGGCTGTTCACCAGTGGGCTTTTCCCAAGCCTAGAGCAGACTCACTGGTGGGTGTGGCTGCAGACTGGGGCACTCTGGGGCTGGCACCTGCCCACTGGTAAATACAGCTGGGTCCCAAGGTGTCTACTTGCAAGACCCTGGTGTCCCAGGTCTCGTGCCTGTGCCTTCAAGTGTGGGGTCAGCTCCTGGGTCCTCTAAGTGTAATTGTGTCCAGGGGTGCCTGTGGACTCAGGAGGCAGCCTATCTGCTGATAGACGGCTGTATCCCTACTCAGTTAGTTGCTTGCCCTGAGGCTGCCCAGCACTGGTGTTTACAAGCTAGTGGGCAGGTTCCGGGTGGGGTCCTGAGGCTCATAAGCTAGAAGGAGGATTCCAAAATGATGCTTTTAAGCACTAATGACCACATGGTAGAATGAGCTATCCAAAACAGCTGCTATCTTCCATTTATATACCAGTGCTGTCTTTTATGACGTACACTCGGAAGTCAAACTCTTTCATTCTTGCCACACTCTGTACTTTAGAGAAGTCAAACAAAGTTTTTTGATATTAGTGTATGGTATATTTATATATCTATTCCTGGTCCAATGCCTTGCACACAGTAGTTGCTCAATAAATTCTGGAGGAAGACAGGGAGACATAGAAATATATTAAAAAAATGAAACTGTTGATTCTATGACTTTATATATTTTAATGTATTTTAAATTTTTTATTTTGTACTGGGGTATAGCTGATGAACAGTGTTGTGATAGCTTCAAGTGAACAGCAAAGGGACTCAGCCATATATATACATGGACCCATTCTCCCTCCAACCCCTCTCCTATCCAGGCTGCCACATAACTTTAAACAGAGTTTCATGTGCTATACAGTAGGTCCTTGTCGGTTAACTACTTTAAATATTGCAGTGTGTACATGTCAATCTCAGACTCCCTAGCTATTCATTCCCCCA